>NC_081376.1:46022971-46336392 GCF_030684315.1 Stegostoma tigrinum | reverse complement strand
GGAGGGGGAGTGGAAATGGTTTGCGACTGGGAGGTGCAGTTGTTTGTTGCGAACTGAGCGGAGGTGTTCTGCAAAGCGGTCCCCAAGCCTCCGCTTGGTTTCCCCAATGTAGAGGAAGCCGCACCGGGTACAGTGGATGCAGTATACCACATTGGCAGATGTGCAGGTGAACCTCTGCTTAATGTGGAATGTCATCTTGGGGCCTGGGATGGGGGTGAGGGAGGAGGTGTGGGGACAAGTGTAGCATTTCCTGCGGTTGCAGGGGAAGGTGCCGGGTGTGGTGGGGTTGGAGGGCAGTGTGGAGCGAACAAGGGAGTCACGGAGAGAGTGGTCTCTCCGGAAAGCAGACAGGGGAGGGGATGGAAAAATGTCTTGGGTGGTGGGGTCGGATTGTAAATGGCGGAAGTGTCGGAGGATAATGCGTTTTACAACTGTCTGTTTCTAAATGAAGGTGGCGCTGTTTCTGTGAAAATCTGTCTCGCAGTTACTTCGGCTTCAAAGCAAAAGGCATTTTCAGATCATCCTAGTTTTAAATTGCCCTGTAATCTTCAGAACATAAAATGTTTGGATATATTATCCTTCACTTTTAAGAAGCTACACTTAATTCCAAACTATGTACAGGTAGTTCTCTTAACACAATAGCTGCATTCTTGACACACCTTTGGCTATAGAAAATTATGGAATTAGCTATAGAAATATCACTCCTGTACAGTAGAAAGTATGCATTATCTAAATATGTTACAGCCAATTCACATTAACTAAACATACGTTATAGCAGAAACATCTAAACCTTGAAGTATTGATAATGAAATACAAAAAGGTAAAAGATTTATAAAGTTAACCAACTTACGTGACACTAAGATGTGGTACAATGGAATCATTATTGAAGAAAGGAAACAAAAACAGAAAATTGTTATTGAGGCTCTTAGATAGCATTGCATCATCCAGAAGACCAACAGCCTGTTTAAATAGGAAGCACAAAGAATTAGGAGACAACAGGCTATTAGTAGTGATACTAGCGTAGATCAGCAAAATACATACAAGAAAAGCGGTCATGTGCAGATTGCCTTTGAGGAGAACCTCATCCTAGTTAATATTTGGAAACATTCCAATGCACCAAAACTTTACACAATTATTGTGGTAGAAAAGAAAAAAAAAGTTTTGGGGTGATGTCCGTAAAGAAGATAACATTAGTGCTACAAAGTAGAACAATATGTAGAATCAATAATTTCCAGATCAAGTTGAATAGGGATTTGATGGAACGTCAAGATTTCTTGCTCATTACCAAATTTCACCAAAAGGCATTTTACTTGTATCTCTGAATGACCTGATTTCCAATGTGATGGCATTCTCAAATCAGATTCATTAAGAGTTAAAAATTATATCAGTCCAGACTGAGTTCAGACTGAGTTCAGACTGGATTCACAGTTAGTATGTGCCACTCACTCATTCAGATTCTTAAGTGGAAGTGCATTAAGGCCGATAGCATATCACATTCTCCCTGTGCATGAATAAACTAAATGGTATCTCTCCATCTTAGACAAATTAAAACATTAGGACATATACTTTTGTTTATTTTTTTTAAAATGTTTTTTACAATTATATTATTCAAAAAACTGGGAATTATTTCAAAATGATCAAATTTTGGCAATGGTTGTTTGTAGGCAACAAATGCTGCAATAAACTTGTCTTGAACAATTCAATTGCAAGCTTTGAAACTACAGCTTTTCTGGTTTCTTTCACCGATAAATCTTGTTGAATGTGCATGTATTTTAATTATTTTTAAATAATACTATGAAGAATGTATTTCTGTTAACAAATTAAGGCCTTGTGGTTAGTAGCCTTCTAACTGTACATGCTAAACCAGAGGCAGCTTGTACGCAAGTCCTCCAATCCAGAAATTCCATATCAACAGTGAGCAAAGAAAATTGCTTATCCACTCACAAGGAGATAATTACTTGGAACAACATATACCTTATCACGTGGCATACTTGTTAAACTTCATTCATGCTTTCAGGTTAACTAATTCAGTTTTGTGCTGTTCTGCTACAAAATTGGAGCTGCGTTTAAAGCATACTCTCAAATAAAAATGAGGGAGCAAATAATTCTGATTTGCAACCAATGCTGCAGGTTTACACAGCACTGTAAAAGTAAATTCAACAAGGGTCAATAACACAGAGAAAAAAGGAGTAGACAAAACCCAAGATCAATAGAAGATAATCCTGGCTTAAAAGTGGTCAACAGAACTTTAGGAGCAACTTTTAAATTTAACATTGATTAAAATGAAACGCTTTTGCTATGGGCCTCTTTCCAGATCGCAAAGGATAATTTTATTTACACTTGACAAAATGTGTATGCACTACATTGCTTAAAACAATTCAAGGTATATTGACCTTCCAACTTAATGCTTAACATCTAATTTAACCTGGGTGGAAAATTAAATACACAAATCCCTAACATCTTGAAGTATACAAGAAAGATTCCTTAGGTTTGGGTTTTTGCCCTGTTACAGTGAATGGGGTACAATGAATGGAACAGAGCAAACCATTTTTTGGCAAGTTTTTTTTCAAAATCATTTTTAACTTCAATTACCAGGGAAAAACAGAGGATAAAAGTTTCAAAATTACCATAAATTCTCTAAGTTAAAACTATTTCAACCATAAGGATAAAATCAGACTATGAGCAGGCCACTAACAAACATTTTGGGAGGGGTTGGATGGTTAAAGGAAACATCTTCATTAGTGCCAAAAAAAATTGCTAAAATATTTCATAATATTACGTGCTTGCTTGTTGCTTTAACAGGTTGTCAGCCTTTACGAGCACTCACTAATGACATTAATCTGTATAATCACACATAGTGTACTTACCTTTATACACATTAAGGGTGATTGTCCTGACAGCAATTCTGACCATGCTCTCTGGATGGTTGAAAAATTTAATGGCCTCCGTATACAGGGCAAAATCATTAGTATGCTGGAAATATAGGAAGTAATAAAAATGAGCTTGTAAAAGAACTAAGGATTACTTACAAGGATTACACTTTCGAATTGTTTTATCTATTTCTCAAGTTTTGTACATGCCTTTTGCAACTGCTGGGAATGTCAGGCACGACAGATTGGGCTCTAATTCACTGCTCCACTTGCAGCAGACAAATTAGTTCCCAACGTCACCTATAGTATCCTGTTAATTACAGATCAAGCATTTCTCCCAAAGTATGAGGTATAAAGTAACAGAACCAAACAAACAGGCCAAATCCAAACCCGTATACGTCCTAACATTAGGTTACAGTGCAACATTATCATCAGAGATCTGGAGGTAGGCCCTTGAACATTCACTGTCCTGCAAGTTTGGGAGTAAACGAGAGTTTTTAAACCTTAAAGCTACAGTGACAAATTTTGAGACAATCAACTAGAATAAGCAAATTAGGAGACACATTCTGAATAGTGACTAAAACTAATTGCAAGTTCCAAAGGCAAGTTTCCAAGAAGTTGTCACATACATTTCACAGTTCAATGTTATACAGATTGGCATTAGAAAACAAAACTCGAATGAGAGAGAAATTTTTAAAAGTACAATGGTTCACGTTATAATGGCTTAGTGATTCACTTCTTAAATTTTAAAAAACTTTCAATTATAAGATCACAAGATATAGGAGCAAAAGTAGGCCACTCAGCTCATCAAGTCTCCTCCACCATTCAATAAGTTCCTAACTGATCTGATGAGCGATCCAATCTATTCTCCTTCCTTTATTCTATAACTTTTGATTCTCTTACTGAATATGTATGCATGACCTTTTTTATAAAAAACCTCAAAAGATAAATTGTTAATATGTGCCATTTCTTGGAGAAAGTTCCAAAATAATTTTTGATAAATAATTATGTTCATTTCATATTTCACATTATAGGGGTCTTAAGAAAGTGCTATACAAATGAGATGTTAGGAATTAACTTAAAAGACTGAGAGATCAAAACTAAATAAGAAAGAAACAATTAAGCAGGCAAGATAGCATCTTTAAATACAAAGATTGAGACAGATGGGCCTTCAGTGCTGAATTATAAGATGACAGAATCGATACCAGATAGAAAAAGATCCAATGAGAATACAAAATTGAGATGAATATAATCTAACAAAGGGCAGAGATGTGTGAGGTGTTAACAAAGATGATCACAGCAGTGAAATATTAAGTAATTAACAGCAACTGAATTATGATAACTGACTTTAGAAATATTGTAATATTAGAGTTGCATAGGTTTTTTTAAAAAGAGGATGTTCAATGCCAACAAGGGAAGGAACATGGACTTAATATAAATTTGCACATGTATCTTTACAATGTTGATGTTCTAAACTTAGCAACACTGTGGAGAGCTGCCAAGTCAGGCAAAGCGATTTGTCTGAATCACAAAATCCAGGGAATAAGCCAACCAATGGCACAGTCTGTGTTCTTCTGGTCACTAGATTTAAAAAGTAGACAAAGTTGGAAGCAATGCTCAGCAAATCAGGTAGCAACTGCAGGGAAACAGACATTTCAGGTCCAAGGTCCATTCTCAGGACTTGTGCTTTCTTTATGTGAAAACATTTCTTTTCCCCTCCACAACCCACTTGTGTCTCCTGTTAACATTGCTTTTATTCTCAAGCACCAGCTGGTCGTTAAAGCCATCGCAATTACTGTCAGAGACTCACACGGGATGGAAATAGACCCTTCGGTCCAACTCATCCATACGACCAGATTTCCCAAACTAAACTAGTTTCATTTACCTATGTTTGGCCGATATCTCTCTCAAGCTTTCCTATTCATGTACCGTCCAAATGTCTTTTAATTACTGTAATTGTACCTGCTTCTACCACTTCCTCTGGCAATTCATTCCATACATGCACCACCCTCTGCGTGACAAAATTGCCCCTAAATTCCCTTTTAAATCTTTTCGTTCTCACCTTAAACCTATGCCCTCTAGTTTCAAACTCCTTTACCCTAGGAAAAAGACCTTTGCTATTCAACTTATCTACGCCTCTCCTGATTCTATCATTTCTCTTGTTCTGTTCTTTTTTGTAAAAGTAGTTTCACCTTTAGTATCTTCCCATGCTGATAAATGGGCTGAAATATTTCTGGAATGTCAATTTCTCTTTTACTATGGATGCACCCTCACCTGCTAAGTTTTTGCTTAAAATCCAGAATGGTTGCAAAGTACCCCTATACTCTATCATAAGTGCAGCATGGTGCAGGGATAAAGACAGAAAGCTACGAAATTTTACAAAGCACCAGAGAAAGTTTGAAACACCAAGGTCAGTTTTGTTATAGTTTTGTGGGTAAATATGCCATTTTTATGGTGCTGAGCAAGACAGATTAAAATACCAGGTTGTATCCTGGGTCTATCCTGTCAGCCAGGGTAATGGTACATTTTGCCATTTTATTGGTTTAATAGGCTGAAAATGTAACTGTTTGAGTTTGATTGGTAACTACTGACCCCCAGTGGAGCAAATGTGTATGAACATCGTGCAAGGGTTTCTTCAACTTAAAACATAACCAACTAATCTTGGTTCACAGGTATAAAAGCAGTTGCTTGTGTGAAGTACCAGGAAAACTGTAGACATTGTGGACCATAATTCAGCGTGAACTACTACTATCCTCAAAGCAAGGGAGCAAAGGAAAGGTAAATGATATTTTGAATCAATTTTTGTTTTTAAAAACACATAACATCTCATACAACAATGAATCAATACATTGCACGTGGGACTGAGTCCATTTAATCTCATACATCTCAGTTATAATGGGATTAAACCCAAGCTTGTGGCTTTTGGAAGTTTTATGCATGAGTTGGTACACAGTGCCCACCTCATCATAATAAAAGTGAAACAAGGCAGCACACTGGTGTATCAATTGCCATGCTAATTTTCATTGTCTCTCAAGATCAGAGTTGGGAAGTCATGTTGAGATCGTACAGGATATTGGTGAGGCCTCTTCTGGTATACTGTGTCCAGTTCTGGTTGCCCAGTTACAGGAAGGATGTATTGTCAAGCTGGAGAATGTTCAGAAGAGATATCTCAGGATGTTGCTTTGTATGGTAGGTTTGAGTTATAAAGAAAGGCTGGATAGGATGAGACTTTTTCCAGCAGAGCATAGGAGGTTAAGAGGCGACCTTATAAAAGTTTATAAAATAATGAGGGGTGTAGATAGACTTAATAGTAGGTGCTTTCCCCTAGCGTGGAAGGTTTCAAGACTAGGGGGCACATTTTTTTTTAAAAATAGTTGAGAAAGGGAGATTTAAAAAAAACAAGGGGCTTTTGTTTTACACTGAGGATGATTTGCATGTGGAATGAACTTCCTGAGGAAGTGGTAGATATGGGTTCAATTACAATTTTTAAAAGACATTTGGATAAGTACATGAAAAGGAAGCAGTTGGAGAGATATGGGCCAAGAGCAGGCTGGTGGGACTAGGTTAGTTTGGGATTATGTTCGGCATGGACTGGTTGGGCTGAAGGGTCTGTTTGTGCTGAATGATGCTATGACGCTATTAGGTGAATCATCGATGAAAGGAAAAGCAAAAGAAATTAGGTACCAACTAAAAGTTAAATATGTTCCAAAAGGAAGGGGGCAAAGAAGAAACAGAACAACATTTCAAATATTCATCCCAACTCCCTCAAATTTTCTGCACTAATAAAACAGCACGTGAGATTTGAGAATGTATTTGGTTGTATGGGTGTTTTTAAAGGAGCTAAGATACAGAACTACCAGCATACTGTACACAAAGACAAAATTCATTTTACAACAAAAACCTACATAATTGATCATTTAGCACTGATTAGCAACATATATATTTGGAGATTTACTGCAATAGAACTTAGAACAGTACAGCACAGTACAGGCCCTTCGGCCCAAGATGTTGTGCTGACCTATTACACTAAGATCAAACTACCCTGCATACCCCACATTACACTATCATCCATGTGCCTATCCAAGAGTTGCTTACTAGTCTCTAATGTATGTGACCATGGTATTGCCACATGTGAAATTGATAATATATTTTATTTTTAATAACAGTTTCAGGTGATTTCTGCTTGGACAATTTATTTCATACTTAATGGGCTGAATGGCCTGCTTCCACACACCTCTGTAGGGATTTCATGTTGAAAACAATTCAATCCTTTACACTATTTAGCTACACCATCCTTTAACCATTCCTCGTACTAAGAACAGAAGATTTTTTTTTAAATTAATGACTGATTTACATTTCTATTTTTAATTCCTGAAAATTGACTCAAATATCAGTTTAAAAAAGGATGGCTGCTTGAAACAAAGGAAACAGCAACTGGGTTTGGAACCACTGAGTAGACATACTCAGTGCCACCCAAGGCAACGCAGTAACATCACCACGTTTTACACACAGGCCCACTGCAGGATTTCCTAATTCCAACCAGACCATTAGGGAGTAACCAAGCAGGTCACTTTCACACAAGTAAGGAAAGAGGGCGAACATTGAGTTATGGCAATGGGTTGCTTCAAACCACAGTCTTCCTGACTGGATAAGGAGAAGTAATGCCAGACCACATTGAGCAAATTCTGCATCTAGAAAGGGAGATTTGTTTGAAAGATAGCAGAGAACCTTGATAAGGTTCCCCTTGGTAGGCTCATTCAGAAAGTAAGGAGGCATGGGATTCAGGGAAATTTGGCTGTCTGGATTCAGAACTGGCTGTCCGATAGAAGACAGAGGGTGGACAGATGGAAAGTATTCAACCTGGAGCTCAGTGACCAGTGGTGTTCTGCAGGGATCTGTTCTGGGACCTCTGCTCGTTGTAATCTTTATAAATGACTTGGATGAGAAAGTGGAAGGGTGGATTATAAATTTGCTGATGACATGAAGGTTGGAGTTGTGGATAGCATGGAGGGATGTTGTAGGCTGCAACGGGACAATGACAGGATGCAACGGGGCAATGACAGGATGCAACGGGGCAATGACAGGATGCAACGCTGGGCAAAGAAGTGGCAGTTGGAATTCAACCTGGAAAAGTTTGAAGTGATTCATTTTGTAAAGTCAAATTTGAATGCAGAATACAGGGTTAATGGCAGGATTCTTGGCAGTGTGGAGGAACAGAAGGATCTTGGGGTCCACATCCATGGATCTTTCAAAGTTGCTACCCAAGGGTTGTAAAGAAGGTGTATGGTGTGTTGGCTTTCATTGGCAGGGGAATTGAGTTTAAGAGCCACAGGGTATGCTGCAGCTCTACAGAACCCTGGTTACACCACACTTGGAATATTGTGTTCATTTCTGGTCACCTCATTATAGGAAGGATGTGGAAGCTTTAGAGAATGGGCAGAGGAGATTTACAATGATGCTCCTCCAAGTTATTTACAAGGTGCTGGTGAGGCCGCACCTGGAGTATTGTGATCAAAGATAATGGGAACTGCAGATGCTGGAGAATCCAAGATAACAAAGTGTGGGGCTGGATGAACACAGCAGGCCAAGCAGCATCTTAGGAGCACAAAAGCTGACGTTTCGGGCCTAGACCCTTCATCAGAAATTTTTTCTGATGAAGGGTCTGGGCCCGAAACATCAGCTTTTGTGCTTCTAAGATGCTGCTTGGCCTGCTGTGTTCATCCAGCCCCACACTTTGTTATCCTGGAGTACTGTGTGCAGTTTTGGTCTCCTTACTTGAGAAAAGATGTACTGGCACTGGAGAGGGTGCACAGGAGGATCACTACGTTGATTCCGGAGTTGAGGGGGTCGGTTTATGTGGTGAGACTGAGTAGATTGGGATTATTTTCATTAGAATTCGGAAGATTGGTTGGGGGGGGGGGGGGTGTGGGGTTCTTATGGATCTTATAGAAACATTTAAAATTATGAAGGGAATAGATCACGTAGAAGTAGAGAGGATGTTTCCACTGGTAGGTGAAGCTAGGACAAGAGGGCATAGCCTCAAGATTAGTGGGAGCAGATTCAGGACTGAATTGAGAAGGAACTTCTTCACCCAGAGGGTTTTAATCTAGAGAATTCCTTGCCCAGTGAAGGAGTTGATGCTACTTCAATAAACATTTTTGAAGTTAAGGTAGATTTTTTTTGAACGATAAAGGAATTAAGGGATACGGTGAGAGTGCGGCAAAGTGGATATGAGTCCACGAAAAGATCAGCCATGATCTTATTGAATGGCAGAGCAGGCTCAAAAGGGCCAGGCGGCCTACTTCTGCTCCTAGTTCTTATGTTGCCTGGACTGGAGGGCAGGTCTTATGAGGAAAGGTTGAGTGAGCTAGGGCTTTTCTCATTGGAGTGAAGGAGGACGAGAAGTGACTTGATAGAAGTGTACAAGATGATGACAGGCATAGATAGAGTGGATAGCCAGAGACATTTTCTCCCAAGGTGGAAATGACTATTATGAGGGGGCATAATTTAAGGTGATTAGAGGAAGGTATAGGGGAGATGGACAGGCACATGGGTGATAGCATAATGTAGGGTAGTTTGATCTTACTAGGATAATAGGTCGGCACAACATTGTGGGTCAAAGAGCTTGGACTGTGCTGCAATGTTCTAGGTTCTTAGATCAGAATTACTGTTCAAAGGCTGACTAAAATGGGAAGGACCTTACTTGAGAATTCCATAATGATTAACAACTAATTTACAAAGTTATACCATTCACAGTTATCTTTACCTTTTAAAACAGGATACTATCTTTATTAATTTGAGCTATACAAAGGGGCTTACTTACATTTTAGAACAGTTTTACAACTAAACAATAGTTTAAATGCTAGTCCCGTGTATCAAAAAACCTTATTTTAGTTATCACGAAGGTTTGGAAAATAACATTTAATTAAACCTCAGGGATAATGGGAAGGGTCTAGGCCCGAAACGTCAGCTTTTGTGCTCCTGAGATGCTGCTTGGCCTGCTGTGTTCGTCCAGCTTCACACTTTGTTATCTTGTATTTCATTAAACCTTATTCTTTCACAGATGAAAGGGGTCAAAAGCTAAATAAGGGCAATCCTAGGAAATAAGCAATACTTTCAGCATGCATAATATACCAATCATAAGCCAAAACAGTAAAAGCGACATTGAAAATAACTTCAAACAATTTTTATTTGTGCTTATAACAGATGAAATCAGTTTTTAAATGAAAATTCAATGTTGGCTCTTACCTCATTGTAGAAAAAATGCACCGTGTGATTGTTAAGTTTAAGGGAAAGTGTCTTCAGGAAGGATATGTAATATGCCATAATTTCTTCATCAGAGAAGTCAAACTTGTGCACGATGATAGAGTTGACATGGTTATTAGATAACAGATAATCTGTAGAAGAATGATAACATTGTAAAATATCTGTAATACTCAACTTATCAGCCAATAGAAATCCTGGAAGCAGGACAAATGATTGAATTTTATATTCCACTGGGGAGTAGGAGTGGAAGAATGAGGGAACAGTGCGTCAAAGAGCAACCACGAGTGCACAAAAGCAGTGCTTGCTAAAGTAAGATGCCAAATTAGGTGAAGGTATAGATTAATAGTGATGCAGTGGCAGATATTTAAGGTGCTATTTCAAAATATGCAAAACATATGCATTCCAATGAGGGGGAAAGAAATCCAAGAACAGGACTGATCGTTCACGGTTAATTAAAAACTTTCAGGGGGCAGAGGCACAGACAGATTAGAAAGAACAGGAGGGTGAAACTGAAGAGAAAGGTAAAGAAAATGTGTTCTGATGAAAAGTCAACCTGACTTGATGTGCTTTTCCAGCACTTTCGGTTTTTATTTATTTAGACAGGAAATGAATGCTTTCTTCATTTAATTTTATTTCAAAAAACCTTCAGTTTTGAAGCCAACTGATATCATCTATGGTCATTGAAAGGTCAGTACTAATCCATGTCTGAGATAGACAAACTACACTACAGAAAAGAGGAGATAAAGTGGAACAGAAAAAGGCAGATTATTTCCTGGTTCTAGTTTGATTATAAATAATGTGAAAGGTACATTCGTAGAAACAAACCATGCATTTGATGGAAAACACAAGGCGGAGGGGAAGAAGAAATTTCTCAGTTGAGACCGAGGGCCCTCAGTTTTTTCACACTCTTTGCAGGTTTTGGGTAAGAGAGTGGGCCCAGATAAGCTAAGCGATGAAAGTAAAAGATATTGGAGCAACTGAGTCACTCAGAGAAGAAAAGACTGAGGCAGTGATAGGGCTGAGGGATTGTGAGGGGAATGTGCAGTAGTAAGACAAAGGCGTAAGATACAAAAAGACAGGAGCAGTTATAGGCCATTCAACCACTCAAGCCTGCCCCACCATTCAATATGATCTTGGCTGATCACCGAGCACAATGCCCTAATCCTAACCTCTGCACACTCCTTGATTCCTTTAGCCGCATGAGTTATAACTGCCGCCTCTTTGAAAACACAATGTTTTGACCTGAACCACTTTCTGTAGCACCAAACACCACAGGCTCACTGCTCTCAGAGTGATGAACTTTCTCCTCATCTCAGTCTTAAGAGGTTTATCCTTTATCCTCATACCATGCTCCCCTAGGTCTGGACTCCAGCACGATCAGGAACATCCTTCCTTCATCTAACTTGACCAGTCCACTTAGAACTTTTATAGGTTCCTATGAGATTCCCCCACCCCTTCTCATTTGTCTAAACTCCAACAAACGCAATCCCAACTGACTCAACCCCTCCTCATTCTTGCCATCCCAAGAAAAAGCACAATCTGGTAAACCTTTGCTACACCCCATCTTGGCTAGAACATCCATCCTGGATAATAAACAAAACTGTACACAATATTCCAGATAAAAACCGAAAGAGCTGCTGTGAATCAAACTAAGACAGAAGTCACTGGAAAAGCTCAGCAGGTCTGGCAACATCACTGGATCTGAAACATTAACTCGGATTTTTCTTCACAACATTCCAGATGTGGCATCACCAATGAACTCTATGGTTGCAGCAAGATATCCTTGTTCCTTTACTGCTTTAAATTGTCTCGCTACAAAGGCCTCCATACAGTTGGTTGTCTTTAATGCCTGCTGCACCCGCGTGCTTACTTTCAGGGCGGCTGGTGCATGACAACATTGAACATGGCGGAAGAGGGGGGCGGAAAATGGGAGATGCACAAGTGATTGTGAGATGGGAATACAGCAGAGGGCTTTTTCTCCCCCTTTTCCACAATTGCATTTGCAACCTGTAGCCATAGGTGGCTTCTTTCCCTATCACAAGATCATCCATTTACCAGCCAAAAAGAAACAAAAAAGCAGAAGAGGGAAGAGCCCGGCACTGACCAACAATACTAAGATTTGCCAGTGTGATCATATTGTCTGACCCATCACAGACAAAATGAAGGGAAACCAAGCAGTGATTTACAAAGGAAAAAAAATCAACAGCAAGCTTGTACAAGCAGACCCTAGTAACTGAGTAGCCCTTCAGGGTTACGCTTAGTGGTCAAACAATAAGAAAGTGACAAGTTTCATGAATGGAACAAACGTAATTGTCCTTCTTTACTAAGCTTTTTAATGCACTGAGTAAAATAGTCTATGAAATGGTTTAGTCTACATCTAGGGCATCCATTTGAGGTGCTATCAACTCCAGAGATGGAGACAGAACAACTTTAAATGCAATATCTTTAAATTACTAAAGAATATATACTTACACAAAGAGGTCTCATGGCTAATATTTTCAAATAGGATATTGATGGTCTGAAGCAGCTGTACACAAACATAGCGTCCGGATCTCTGGCGCAAGATATTTAAGAAGAAAACAAACATGTTTTTCTCCAAGAAAAAGCTGAAACAAAATTCGTTTTTATTAGCATTCAGGTACAATGTAATTAGCAATTTTATACAGAGGCAAGTTATCAGTCCAAGTCCAATTTCACTCCCAGTCCAACACAGAGAAATTCTTTATACTGCTGCCGAATCCCATCTTGCCATCCCAACTGCCACTTCATCTCCAATATTCTGACAAGTCCATAAACACCTTGCACAAAGATTGCAACCATCCATCTTTACTCTCTTCTCATTACACCCACAATGCCAAACATTCCACGGCCTGGACCTGAACCCATGTCTCTTTTTCTGTCCCATCTTCCATTCTTTCAATGGAGTTGTCAACCCCACTTCGCAAAAGGCCACCTGCTTTCCTTACAAACTTATCCTTTCCAAATTCTTGAACATAATACCACTTCCCAAATCCATCCCCATTTTCCCAAAAGCCATGTTTGAATCTTTCTAATCAGGTTTCTATCCCTGACACCACATTAAGAATCTTAACCAAAATCACAAATTACATCCAACTCTGACTGTGACCACAATGTACTATCCACTTCACAGCTTCTCACCTAATTGATCACAAAATCCTTCTCCAATGTCCGTATTCTAACGTCCTTCTTAGTGGCTCTGCATAGCCTGGTTCAGTTCTTAGTTGTCAGATCATGTTCAGAATATCACCAGCATGATTCCCTTCCCACGCAGCACCACTATTTTATCTTAGGACGTCATCAGTAATCCATCATTGGTTCCCTCTTATTAATCAAGATGTAGCCCTTTGGCAACGTAATTCAAAGATATGTAGATCATTTCCTATGTGCGTAACGAAGACACATCGATTCACTTCTCCACCTATTTGTTCAGCCACGGTAGATTGATTGTTAGACATTCATTGGTGAGATATTAAAAACTGAGAGGACTGAAGTCTTTTCCTTCAGCACAGATGTTTGTCCCCACCCCGCTGTTACCAAGTTCACTATCTTCCCAGCACAGTTTCTAACTGAACCAGAATGCTGCCACGTTACCTCTGTTTTTCAATCATCCTTGAGTTGAGCTCTCAATCCATACTTTCTCCATTATTAAGAATGGCCACTTTGACTTTTGTTACCCAGTCTGATTCTACCCCTGCCCAGGCTCATCTACTGCTGAAAATATCACCAATGCACTTGTGACCTTCACATACAACTATTCCAATGCACCCCATAACCAGTCTCCCACCCTTCACAGTGTACACCTCAACCACACTCGGTTTTGCAGAGAAGGTTCTATTCACCCGCAATGGTTCAGTCAAGGCATCTAATGTCTTAAATTATTTTTCAAATCTGGTCAATTAAAGGGCACTATATGAATGCAAGCTAATATTGCTGGTGATGATTAAAAATCAGGAGTCACTGCAGAACAATGTTAACCTGCCAACGGTGTACTGCTAGGTATTTTAACACCCAACTGACAAGTGAGAAAAACTGAAATCTCTACTGTATTAGAAATCGCATGTTATACTTGTCAAAGCTGCAGTGTCTGTGTATGCCACTGACTACCTCAATGCACACATCGTCTAAAGCACTTGTGTAGAAAAAGGTGGTTGTTTGTGAACAGATAGGTTTCATATACAAACTGGAACAATGGGTGCGAGTTTGCTCGCTGAGCTGGAAGGTTCATTTTCAGACTTTTCGTTACCATTCTAGGTAACATCATCAGTGAGCCTCTGGTAAAGTGCTGGTGTTATGTCCCGCTTTCTATTTATCTGCTTAGGTTTCCTTGGGTTGGTGATGTCATTCCCTGTTCTTTTTCTCAGAGGGTGGTAGATGGGCTCCAAACCAATGTGTTTGTTGATGGAGTTCCGGTTGGAATGCCATCCTTCTAGGAATTCTCGTGCGTGTCTCTGTTTGGCTTGTCCTAGGATGGATGTGTTGTCCCAATCAAAGTGGTGTCCTTCCTCATCTGTATGTAAGGATACTAGTGATAGTGGGTCATGTCGTTTTGTGGCTAGTTGATGTTCATGTATCCTGGTGGCTAGCTTTCTGCCTGTTTATCCAATGTAGTTTGTCACAGTTCTTGCAAGGTATTTTGTAAATGACGTTCGTTTTGCTTGTTGTCCGACTACTCAGACCTCTTGGTATCATGGTAGCCCACAAACCCACCAACGCACTAAAACAGCAGCTAAAGACCCTATACAGACAACAAGCAAAACGAACGTTATTTACAAATTACCTTGCAAGAACTGTGACAAACACTACATTGGACAAACAGGCAGAAAGCTAGCCACCAGGATACATGAACATCAACTAGCCACAAAACGACATGACCCACTAGTATCCTTACATACAGATGAGGAAGGACACCACTTTGATTGGGACAACACATCCATCCTAGGACAAGCCAAACAGAGACACGCACGAGAATTCCTAGAAGGATGGCATTCCAACCGGAACTCCATCAACAAACACATTGATTTGGAGCCCATCTACCACCCTCTGAGAAAAAGAACAGGGAATGACATCACCAACCCAAGGAAACCTAAGCAGATAAATAGAAAGCAGGACATAACACCAGCACTTCACCAGAGACTCACTGATGATATTACCTAGAATGGTGACGGAAAGTCTGAAAATGAACCTTCCAGCTCAGCGAGCAAACTCACATCCTGATAGAACACATGGTGGAAGCATGCTGAACTCAACATATTTTTCCTCTCAGAACCGAGGGAACTATGTACCCATTCAAAACTTCAGAGTGTTCAATAAAACTAGGTTAAATTATTAGCAAGCGCTTGATAATCTGGTGTCAAAATCTAAGAGATTTTCATCTTCGTAGAGCCAATAGGATCAATCAAAAATACAATATTCTATGGGTATGATTCACAAGGTGCAACAGATTAGCAGCACAGTATTGTAACCACATCAAGAAGGGACATCAGTTTCTGCCTAGAAATTTCAAAAAAAAATCACAGAATTTTACAGTACAAAAGGAGCCATTCAACTCATCATGTCCGTTCCAGCTCACAAGAGAGATGCCCAGCTAGTCCCATTTTCCAGCCCTATCTCTGCAGGCCTTTAAATTAATTACTTTCAAATTGTTACCCAGCTCTCTCTCTCCAAATCTTGTATGGAATCCACCTCCGCCACTTCCCCAGGTAACAGAAATCCTAACAACTGAGTAAAGAAGTTTCTCATCTCACTCCTAGCTCTCTTGCTGACAAACTTGAAATTGAGACCCCTAGTTACTGACATACCAACTGGTGGAAAGAGAAGATCCTTTTTTACCCTGTCAAAATTGTTCATAGTTTTGAACACCTCAATAAACTCACCTCCTAGTCTTCTCTGCTCCAAGGAGAATATGCCCAATTTCGCCAATCTTTCCTTATATCTAAAATCCCTAATTCTTGGTCTTATTCCAGTAAATCTCCTTCTAAACTCTCTCCAGAGCTTTAACATCCATTCTTAAAATGCACCCAGAACCAAACACAATACTCTAACTATGGTCTGACTGACGATCTGCCGAAGTGCAGCAGTACATCCTAACTGTTATACTCTATGCTTCTATTTATAAATCCAAGGATCCTATAAGCCTTACCAACTATTTCAACTTGCCTGGCCACCTTCAGGGAATCACGCACATGAATGCTAAGGTTGCTCTGCTCTCATACGCCTCTCAAATCTGCACCATTAACCCTGCATTGTCACTGTTTCTTCGATCAAAATGCAATAGAGTTAAAGAGTCAGAGATGTTCAGCACAGAAACAGTCCCTTCAGTCTAACTTGTCCATGATGACCAGATATCCCAAATTAATCTAGTCCTATTTTCCAGTATTTGGACTGAAACCGTCTAAACCGTTCCTATTCATATACCCACCCAGATGCCTTTTAGATGCTGTAATTGTACCAACCTCCACCATTTCCTTTCATTCCACACACGCATCGCCCTGTGAAAAAGTCGCCCCTTAGGTCCTTCTTAAATCTTACCCCTCTTACCTTAAACCCATGTCTTCTAGTTTTCAACTCTCTTACCCTGGGGAAAAGACGTTGACTACTCAACACATCCACGCCCCTTAAGATTTTATAAACTTCTAGAAGGCCATCCCTCAGCCTCCAATGCACCAGGGAAAATAGCCCAAGGCTATTCAGCCTCTACTGAAACCTCAAACCTTCCAGTGCTGGCACTGTCTTTGTAAACCTTTTCTGAATCCTTTCAAGTTTCACAACATTTTTACTATAGCAGGGAAATCACAATTGAATCCAGTATTCCAAAAGTGGCCTAACCAATGTCCTGTACAGCTGCAACATGACTTCCCAACTTCCATACTTGATGCACTGACCAATAAAGGTAAGCATACCAAATGCCACCTTCGCTACCCTGTCTACCTGTGACTACTCTTTCAAGGAACTATGAACCTGCACTCCAAGGTCTCTTTGTTTAGCAATGCTCCTCAAGACCTTACCATTAAGTGTTTAAGTTCTGGCCTAATTTGCCTTACCACAATGCAGCACCTTTCTTTCAACTGAATGCATTGAAATTCAATTGCCAGGTGTCTGTCCATTTGGCCAACTTGCCAATGTCCCTCTGAAGTCACTCAGATCATACAGTCATAAAGACATGCAGCACAGAAACAGGACCCTTCAGTCCAAACAGTCCATGATGAACATAACCCTAAACTAAACTACTCCCACCTGCCTGCTCCTGGCCCATATTCCTCCAAACCTTTCCCACTCACATATCCATCCGAATGTTTCGAACATTGTAATTGTACCCACATCCACCACTTCATCAGGAAGTTCATTCCACTGTAAACCACCCTGTACAAAATATTTGCCTCATGCTTTTTGTTAAATCCCTCCTCTCACCTTAACAATGTGCCCCCTAGTCTTGAAATTCCCTATCTCAGGGAAAAGACAACTATCATCAACTCTGTTACTTATTTTCATTATTTTATAAACTTCTATCAGGTAGCCTCTCAACCTCCTGCACTGGAGGGAAAAACGTCCCAGCCTTTCCTTATAACTCATCTTCCATATCCGGCAACATTCTGGTAAATCTCTTCTGAACTCTCCCCAGCTTGACAATATCCTTTCCATAAATTGGCAACCAGAACTGGTCACAGTATTCCAGAAGAGACATCACCACTATCCTGTTCAACCTCAACGTAACATCCCAACTCCTATACTCAAAAGGACTGAGTAATAAAGGCAAGCATGCACAATGCCTTTTTAAACCATTGTCTAGGAATTATGTACGTGCACCCCTAGTTTAGTATCATCTGCAAATTTAGAGATTTTGCCCTCAATACTCATCACCAATTTGTTAACAAAAATCAGAAAAAGCAAAAAGTCTCAAACTTATCCCTGGGAACATCAGTTGCTCCTCTAATGCTGCCTGGCCTGCTGTGTTCCTCCAGCTCCACACTATGTTATCCCATCTATATCTATTCTGTTTCTTATCTTTTAGCCAACTTCTAATCCATGCTGCCAAGGGTCCATCAATCCCAAACATTTCTAATTTGCTAACCAACCCACTATGCAGCACTGAATCAAATGCTTTCCGAAGTCCGTATATACAACTTCTATCCTGCATCACCTCAAAGAACTCAACTAAATTTTTCAGACATATCCAGCCAGCACTGGCTGCTTAGTGTCAACCTATTTTTCTCCAAGTATATATTTACCTTATCCCGCATTATGGCCTGCATCAATTTCCCCAGCATTGAGGTCAAGCTGACAGGTCTGTAGTTTCATGGGTCATCCTTTGCCCCTTTCTTAAAGAGCAGTATCATAATTGCAATCCCCCAAGTTCCCTGGAACTAACCCTGAGTTAGAGGGGCCTGGAAAGTTTCCATCAACGGATCTATAATTTGCTCCCTTAGCCCTCAGCAATCTAGGATGCTCCCCATCCAGGCCTGAGGGCTTCTCTACCTGGAGAGCCGCCAATGTTTTAAGATGAAAATGTGGTGCTATCACTATCCTGCACAGTTGCTCGATACCTACATTTCAACTAGGTCATTGTCACCATCTTCTAATTTGGTAAATACAGAAGCAAAACACAGTCATTTTGTACCTCTACCATATTCTTTGCTTCAGTGAGTGGCTTACCCTGCTTGCTCCTTATAGGCTCCAATTTATCCTTTACTATCTTTTATTATTACTATGTTTGAAAAATACTTTCTACTTGTTTTAACACAGCCTGCCATCCTTCCCTCATGTTTTCTCATAGCCTTCCTTATTACCCCTTTATCCTCAGCCTCATGCACAGGAGCTCTAGTCTTTCCATTAAAGGAATCAAAAAGGATAAGAAAGCTGAGATTTTGAAACCTTACAGTCTCTAAATCAGGGGTTCCAATCAGTAGATCAGAAATTGGGGTCCCAAGGTCCGATCTGGCAACGGTGTTTCTGCAGCAGAGAACTCAGTTGTCTGGCTTGGATTAACTGAGAGGCCCATTTAAAAATGTGTGACAATCTGTTTGTGCCATGGGTGTAGCATAACTAAACTCAGAGGCCCAAACGCAAAGCCTGAAAAATATTGGGCCTTCTTACTCAAAGTGTTTGAAATTGTCACCACCAAGAACTTCTTGCTCTTGGGTGACACCCAGAATTAAAGCATCAGTGTAGAATCACAGGTGGAACAGGTCTGCAAAACATTAATCCAAACTCAGTGATAAAAAAATGTTAAGAATCTATGAAGAGTCTAAACCTTGTGAACATGCTGCCTGCTCATCAGTAAGACTTGCACAAGCAGATTTTCAAGTCTCTTTCCATAGAATCTCTACTGTGGAAACAGGCCCTTTGGCTGAACAAGGCTACATCAACCTTCAGAGAATCCCACCCAGGGCCACTCCCCAAACCCACCTAATCTATACATCCCTGAACACTATGGACAACTTAACATGGCCAATCCACCTAGCCTGCATATCTTTGGACTGTGGGAAGAAACCCACACAGACACGGGGAGAACGTGCAAACTCCGCACAGTTGCCCAAGGGGGAAATTGAACCCAGGCCACTGATGCTGTGAGGGAGCAGTGCTAACCACTGAGCCCTCGTGCTGTCCCCTCTATTTAAGCAACAGCTTAGTTGTGAACTATCGCACTGAAATCACAGAGTACATTTCTCAGGCATAAAATGGATTAATAGAGATATTTTGATTCATGATCTTCTTACTCAAAGACAAACATGAATGATAACTTACTCAAAAACAGAGCTGTCATTTTGATCTCCCCAAATGAGGATTTCTGTAATAGAACGAATGGTCTCCACCAGCAGGTTACGATTACTATCTGTCACAGTTGTGTTCTTTGTTAAGACATGGTACATGTACCTAAGGAAATACTAACATTTAGAATATGAATTCATACTATGATCAACTACAAAACTGCAAAACACCTGCTCATATCCATATGACTCAGGTTCTCAATTTTATAACCGATTCCTGTGAAATCGTTATAATAGTTGAAATTGAAAATACATTGATTTAGCCATATTTTCAACCTAAAATTAAACTAGTATAGAGTACAGTATACATTGCAAAACAGGACCAAATTTTTGCAGGGGTAAACCAAGGCAGAAATGTCAGAATTTACCCTCAATTCCACAAAACCTGATATTAACTTTCTGGAGTCTGCTCACATGCAGGAGCAACATGAAAATCCAGAAGTAGTTATTGGCAAGTGTACCTCACTGCCACCTCAACACTCATCTGCTGAACACTGAAGGCTGAAGACTTGGTCACTCAGTTTCTCTTCAACCTCACCTGTGTGAAATAATCTGGGTTTTACATTAATCTATTTTCCAGTCAAATCAAAATTAGAAGCCTTGCAAGCAATTATATAATTCAGATACAGAAAGCACTAAAGCTATAGCATTTTCCAGTAACCTCAAAGAGAAATTCCATAAAGATCCAATTCCCTTCTGACGGGAGTTTAAAATCCGGCAGTAAGTAAGAGGGATATCTCGCTGTGTAGTAGCAGGCAAGATATGTTGTTAATCATGATGGAGCCTTCTCAGAGACCACAAACTAGGAAACTAAATTACAAATGAAGGGATTCAGTGCTCTTAATGTTCAAGATAGCTAAATGTGTTTACGATTAGGTTAAGCTCAAATATTTTATTAAAATAAGAAATCCGATAGTTTTTCAACACAAGTAAGGTGATGTACTTGTAATTATGAAGCTAATATATTGTTCAAAGACTCAGTTTTAGCTTATTAGCAAGTTGTAATAGTTTCACTATCTTAAAAATAAGTGCCTGAAAATAAATGCAAAAGTGGTAATTTGCTAAGAGATTGAACTCTGGGAGAATTTGAACAGCCAATCCTTTCAAGGAACATAGGATAAATAACAGGTTGATGACAGAATGCCAACAGCTTTGCAGGTTACTACTGTAAACCCAGGGTCAATTTGCTGTAGTATTTACCAAGTTAATTGCAGTGTTTAAAGCCTGCTCAATCCTGCATATTTGCAAAACTTCATGACTGTCATTTTTTTTAAACAGGAACAGGGCTGTTCATCAGTATTTCAGCGCATACCTCAACCTCTTGAAAAATAAGAAATGATAAATCCCAATTACTGGGCAACAAGTCCAATCAAGTTGTCACATCGTAGCCAATAAATATCCACCAGCACCACTAGATGGAAACCAAGTAGTTCACAGTACAATAAGTATTTTCTTAAACAGAAATGAATAGCTTGAACTTCTTAGTTGGCATCACTTCTGCAGGAAGTGTTAAAACAGCATATTAGTTTCCTAAATTTGGGAGGAAAGGACAATTAGCATTATGATACATATAGATGCCTAGCTACAAAATGTCTGCTGCTCTGCTACTTCCTGGCAGCAACAGGGAATTTCCAGTTCAGATCACAGACGGTGAATACAATTTAATGAAGGAAAATTACTACATTTTAAACACTCTGATCTGCAATCATGTCACAGACTCAAAGCTGATAATGTTATACACAAGATATTACTTTGGAAATGTCTTGCAGTATTGTTGAGGCCAAAGAACATTCAAGAAACGGAAATAACGTTTGGCATCAAATTAAAAAGGCTGCATGATACCCAAACTGCAAATCATGCATGACACAGCTGCTGCAGGTCAGAATGCAATTCTACTCTCATTGATAAAGGTGTTGTTACAGAGTAAGTTCCACTCCATCAAATGCTCAGAAGTGCAAACTACAGTCGTGGAAGCACTTAATTAGAGGCGCATCATTCGACCCACTGACTGCTAAATATTTCCACACTGAAAACTTCTGCATTATTAACTCTACTTATGTAGAGCAGAATTGGCTTACTCCTTAGACAACTCTATTCAGACTGTATTAGTTTTTCTAGAAAAATGTTGCTTGATCAGCATTCAAAACTAAATTTCACTAACTTTTTGTTGAAATGGGATAGCCAGTTGTAAAACATTACTGAATTTAGCCTTGCATTTGGAGCAGAACAGAACTTACTGAAGGAAAGAATTGATAAATTTTTCTCTGTTCTGAGAACAATGAGCTACTAACTTTCCGGAAAGACCACTCTCTCCGTGACTCCCTTGTTCGCTCCACACTGCCCTCCAACCCCACCACACGCGGCACCTCCCCTGCAACCGCAGGAAGTGCTACACTTGCCCCCACACCTCCTCCCTCACCCCCATCCCAGGCCCTAAGATGACTTTCCATATTAAGCAGAGGTTCACCTGCACATCTGCCAATGTGGCATTCTGTATCCATTATACCCGGTGTGGCTTCCTCTACATTGGGGAAAACCAAGCAGAGGCTTGGGGACCGCTTTGCAGAACACCTCCCGCTCGGTTTGCAATAAACAACTGCACCTCCCAGTCGCGAACCATTTCAACTCCCCCTCCTATTCTTTAGATGACATGTCCATCATGGGGCTCCTGCACTGCCACAATGATGCCATCCGAAGGGTGCAGGAACAGCAACTCATATTCCACTTGGGAACCCTGCAGCCCAATGGTATCAATGTGGACTTCACCAGCTTCAAAATCTCCCCTTGCCCCACCGCATCCCAAAACCAGCCCAGTTCGTCCCCTCCCCCCCACTGCATCCCAAAACCAGCCCAGCCTGTCTCTGCCTCCCTAACCTGTTCTTCCTCTCACCCATCCCTTCCTCCCACCCCAAGCCGCACCTCCATTTCCTACCTACTAACCTCATCCCACATCCTTGACCTGTCCGTCTTCCCTGGACTGACCTATCCCCTCTCCACCTATCTTCTTTTCTCTCCATCTTCGGTCCGCCTCCCCCTCTCTCCCTATTTATTCCAGATCCCTCATCCCATCCCCCTTTCTGATGAAGGGTCTAGGCCCGAAACGTCAGCTTTTGTGCTGCTGAGATGCTGCTTGGCCTGCTGTGTTCATCCAGCTTCACACTTTATTATCTTGAGCTACTAACCAACTTGTTTAAAATTGCTGCTGGTATAACTGCACAAAAATTGCTTCTGAATTCACATTAACATCTCAAAAAGAGTGATAGCCATTGTTCTTGTTCCCATTTACAAGACTACTCCTTCCACATCTGCCAATTACAAACCTGTAATTTAAGGGGAATTTTCAGTGTTCAATCAGTGTTCACGAGCCAGCTTTTAACAAGGATGTTTCCTTTCAAGGGAAAGGCATTGTCCATTTTTGTAGACAGCACTGAGTATATTCATTCACGAGTCATCTGCCCAAAGGCAAGCCATTGGCTCATCGCTGACACTTCATTCTGAGCTGTTTTCATGACATTTTTTTGGTCAGCAGTGCCTCGCAATTGCCTTCCACTCTGGAACAAGGAAGGAGGCTGGTTCCAGCTCTACCTCAGTCAGAATGGGAATCAAAACCACACCAGTGCCATTACTCTGAATCACACATTTGCCATCTACCCAAATGAGCGAACACGTCCCCCTCTCCAGAGTAGACGCTGCTTATATTGTATTGAAGTCCATGTATTTATATTACTGGAGGACCTGAAAGCACTCTACAGGCAATTAAGAACTTTTTTGAAGGACAACCATTGCTCTAATGTAGGAATGCAACCAGCAGATTACAGATAGCAAGCAGCGACCTCGTAGGAACCAGATAATCTGTTACCATTATTTGGAGTGAGGGATAAACAATAGCCAGGTTACTGGGGATAACTCGCCTTTTGTTCAGAATACATCCACCAAGATTACATCTATCCAAGTAAGCAGATAGGGCCTTGGTTTAACAGATCTTCTGAAAGATAGCACAAAATTATTCTGTCCAAGAAACAATTCCCTTTCAGGACTGTGATGAAAGCACTTCAGTGGAAACTTTTCTATAAACCTAAAACATGGGCACCTGCACTACTTTAAAAGTGACTACAAAACTGCTGAATTAGTTAAATTCTAAATAAACTTTCCTATCAGTTACTACAGAATAATATTTGCATTATGAAATAAAGCAAGTAAGAATTGTAGGTGTAAGAAATGCAAAGGTCCTTTTATTGATATAATTGAGATTATGATAAACACGACACAATAAAGTATCAAATAAGCCTCTGAAGTTGTGCACCATCAAGTTTGGCCTAAATGAGCACAGACTGGGATGGAATCAGAAATTTTGCTTAGATCTCAGCTAGATGTCTGCACAGGTTTCTGGTCATGACATTACAGGAAGTGACCACGTGACAAAGGGTTAATCTGAAATTTCCATTGCACTGGTGAGATGGCAGTAATGTCACTGGACAAACATTTCAGAACCTATTGGAACAGTGGTTAAAATCCCACCTGCCAGAAGGTCTAGATTTGAAGAACAGTCTCAATAACAGAGACCATGAAACTATCAAGTCTTCCTAAGAACGTATCAGGTTTGCTAATGCTCTGTGGTGAAGGAAATCTATCACCATCAGGTCTAGCTGACATATAACCTCAGATTCATAGCAATGTGTTTGACTCATACCTGCCCTTTGAATTGCCTAGAATAATTACTCAGTTCAAAGGGAACAAGTGGGGATGGGCACAAATGCAAGTCTTGTCAGCAATGCCCACACTCCACGAAAAACAATACATTTTAAGAAAAATGTCAGGGATAGAGAATTTTATCCAACAGGAAAAATTGGATTGGTTAGAAACAGGGCAGGCTTAAGAGAGACTTAATTGAAGTGTACAAAAAGCAAGGGCCTAGAGAGAATGGATAAGAAGGGCTTATTTTCCTTTACTTCCTAGTAATCTGCCTTGCTGGAGAAATTTAGAATAATTGACAGAGGAGAGTCAAAATGTGAAACCTGAAAGGGTGGTAGCAACAAAACCTAGAGGGAGACAGACTTATCTGGGGACATGGGTTTGAATCCTACTGAGGCAAACGCTGAGATTGGAACTCGATAATAAAAAAAAACTAAAAGCACTAATCTATTGGAAACCATTAACTATTGCAGGTTTTCACAGAAAAAACACCATCTGGTCAATCTTGACTTTCAAGAAACAAAGTCTACCATCTTATACAGGATTTCTGGCCCTATAACAATTTGTTTGAACTACCCTCTAAGCTCAGCAAGCCACTCAGTTGAAAGGCAATAAATGCTAGTCCGGTCACCAAGACCCAAATTCATGAACTAATATTTTACTTCAAATGTAAAAGTAACCTAGAAAGCTACAGATGAAGAGTTGGAAACTGGAACTAAGCTGATACAGTACAATGGGGAAAATAGCCTCCTTCTGCACCATAAATTTGTGTTTTGTAGCCTTGGTTTAACATGGCTTTGTCTTGCCAGGGGAAATTTGAAGACAATCTTATATCATCCAGGCTGAAAATTAGCACATCTAGAATCAAAAACCAGTACCGGAAAGGTAGAGTCAGTACTGTGCAGTTGTTTTCTAGAAACTGACCTTCAAACTGTATGAACTACCACCATATGCTCAGAAAATGGACAGGAGGCAATGGAAAGGATGAAGTGGTCAATCTTTGGGAGATTTTAATCAACTTGCATGTGAAATAAATTATTTAACTACTGAATATCATCATCCACTTCTTTAGAAACAATACAATGGGAAAGACTGATAATCCAAAGTAGTAGAAGATGGGTTAGTTATGTCCTTACAGGAGGTCAAGATGCAGCAGAATTGGAGGGAGCAACAAATTTGGCGTTGGTGGTTGAAGACACAGCCACAACAGTGATAAGTAGAGATGAGAACAAGATAAGAATGCAGAGTTTAAAAATAGTTCTAAGCCTGGAAAAGGAATTGAAAACAGAATGAGATTTTTAAATTAGGTGGTGTTAGTGGCCAAGAGCTGATTATCAGTCTGAGGGGATAAGGTAATGGGCAAAGTGCTGCAACAGAATACTGTATAGCAGCCTAGTTTAAGAACTGAAATTTGTAGAGATTCTGCAACCAAGCAATGAAGCACTGGAGATGGCAGTAGCATGAATTAACATGATAAAAACATGAAAAACAAATTTAGTTTCCAATTGACTGTCCAGGGAGAGCAATAAAATTATTAATATGGGCACAGGTTTTGGTAGTGACCAGAGACGACAGCTTATTCCAAAATTAAACCGTAGGCAATTTCAGCAGACAAGCAGTCTGACACCACGGTGAAATTAGAGTGGTAATTAGAGTGGTGGAGTGGCTGAGGTATGTGTCATCAAAACACATGTAGAATTTGGCACCCACATTTGTAACTGAAGTTACAAACAGACAACATATAAATAAAGAAATGGAAAATGGCAAGGATAAATTCTATACTTAAATTTGTAGAGGAAGGAAAGCCATCGTTAGCTGCAAAAGTTATTCATGTCCAAACAAGGTTTTCTACAGTAGCAGATAAAATAGAGAAACATCATAGCTCCTGTATCTTTCAGCAGTGAAGCATGCTATATGTTTTATATTCCTGTGATAGAGTGTATCAATAAATCTGTAGTACTACAGCAGTGAGCAAACCACACTTACTTAAATTATGTTTCAATCTCTGCAAATATTACAAATGACTATCCTATTCTTGGACAGCAAACAATTGTTTGCTTTCAGAGCACTCATTATTTAACTTAGGCCTAACATACAATAATTTGAAACCATTTAAAACTAAAAACAGGGAAATTGAAGTAATGCGTTGAAATTTGAAAACAGGAGAGTAAAACCAGCTCCAATTATACTACTTTTCTCTGTATTATTTTGCTAATTAAAATGTATGTCTTAGCAGTTAACACAACAGAAAATAGATCTTTTAAGAATTCGGCACACGCCAACAGAAGTGTCACTTTCACTATCAGTGAAACTGGATCTAATCATTCATCATAAATGTTATTCAAATTTAAAGTGAGCTCAAAGTAAAAACTTGAATATCTGCTTTCACAAAAGATAGTGTGTGGTACTACGATGAAAGTAGTGAATTTCCCTAAAGATTTACTGGTTCATAGCTTACTTCCTATTATGGCAGGTGTTTAACACCAGAAACGTTTCCAACACATATAACCCATGAAGAGAACTTAAGAGTTCAAGATGGTGTTTATTCTTAAATCAATTGTGAAAACAACTTACTGACGATGATTGGGACTTAAAACATTTGTATTAGAACAAAATTCAGCCTTATTCAACCTACAATCACGCCGCCACCACCTCCTATTTCCGTAACTACGTCTCCAAAAACTTTTGTGCAGTATATCAATTAAATAAAAGCATGTGGCCCTAGTGTACGTCGAGGTGCCTCATAAACGATGAGCGTTTTGAACTTAATTGAGGTAAAAAGGGAAGGGTACAAAGTAGGAAGGCCATTGCAAGAGTAAAATAAACATTTACTATGTCCCTGTGGTAAAAGGCCTGGACCCGAAGGCCTCGTCCATTACAGATATATTACTCTATCCTGTCAGTAACACAGCTCCTGCTGAGGGTTTCTCTGGTGACAGTTTTCACACAAACACTCACTTCAAATGCTCCAACGAATGAATGTTTCGAGGGGACTTCCCGGAGCTCCCGCCAACCCAGCTTCTCGAACGGCCAAACATCACTTCTGAACACTTCTTTCCTACATACTATTTGCGGGACATCAGTAATAGGCCAGTGACATTCAAACCTATCACCAACATACTGGCGGAAGAGGAGAGTAGACGCAGTAAGGCTCCTGTGTGTGTGTGGGGGGGGGGGGGGATGTTGGGGGTTGGAGTACGTTTTCCAGGTCGGAAAAGGGCACCTTAATGGAGTCGCTGTCGAGCAATGACTACAATTCCCGGAGGTCCTTGCGAACGGACAGATTTTTCACTTTTCTTATTCCTCCACCTCACGCAGACACGGTTTAACCATCACCTGACGATCATGAGAAGAGCCTTAACAATTAACGTGAAGTGGCGATTGATGTTATTTTGAAATACATTTTTTCTTTGAGGTCCTGTGGAGCTGCGGCAGGCGATGACGTCTAACTCAGGCGAAAATGCTGCAATTGGCCTGTAAACCATCCCAGCACCAGACAAGCTGTATCCTGAGGTGTAGGGTGGGGAGGAGGTGGTGTCGTCATCTGACTGACGGTTGCACTAGCCATTCAGCATGTCGGAACGACTGGATGGGCGGTGCCAATAGGCGGGACAAAGGTTTTGCGTCAGGCACATTGACAAAGAGACTAGCCATTCAACAAAGGTTTGTGTGGCACGTTTGTCGAGACGTGCATGGGCGGGACAATAGCTGCTGATTGACAGCAAGTCTACCCAATCACAAAAGATATCGGAAGTCGCTGAGTAGGCGTACCTATGTGGGTGGTCATTCCGACGATTGGCTGGGGTGTTGTAGATGTCTGTGTGGTCATGAGGTCATTGATGGACGTCGACACGAGCCATTCAGTATATGAAGCCCATGTAGTGTAGGCCACACCTACAGGGCAGGCTTGTGGGTGGGGAAACGTATATTGATTGGCGGCGCGCCCAACCAGTCAGATCACTGCCGGCGAGAATGAGATAAAAACTGAAAGAACTGGGGATGGTGTAAATCAGAAACAAAAACAGAAGTTGTTGGAAAAGCTCAGCAGCTCTGCTAGCATCTTTGCGGGTCCAGTGACCCTTCCTCAGGTTTTCATCACAGATGCTGCCAGACCTGCTGATCTTTTCCAGCAACGTCTGCCGCACCGTCTGATGTCCGGGGATGGGGAGTGGCCGGACCGACGGCTCTGTCGTCGTTGATGGACAACGCAATTACCCATTTAGCAAGGAGCCGGGCTCTCCTCAAGCGGAGGAAAGGGTGTATTCAGTCTGTGAGCCTGTGGGCGGGACGACGGCAGTGCCGTCTCCGGATGGGCAACTTGGGGGGTGGTGTCTGCCCGCCGGAGTGGGTGGGGTAAGAACTGAGCCGTCATATGATCGACGGCGTGGTCAGCTACACAGCAAGGTGGGCGGTTGGTAGGCGTACCCGCGTGCACGAGTGGGCGGGTTATGGGCGCTCCGTCACGTGATGGACAGCGCGTCCAGCCATTCAAGCAAGGGGCCCGGTTGGAGGGGCGGTGTTGCGTAAAAGGGCGGGACGAGGGCTGTGCCGTCATGTGATGGGCAAGGCTGCTGACCACTCACGACAAAGCTGGGCGCGGGAGGGGGCGGTGCGCGGCCGCGATTTTTTTTCCCTCGCCGTGTTCTGGGAAGGAGGAGTATCCCATGTCGAAGCCGTGAAAGAGGCGGGAAGTGGAGGTTGTTGGGGGCGGCGGGGGGGGGCGTGAAGTGCGTGTTGAATTGAGGCGATGCAGGGCCTAGCGCCTGGATCCGCTTAAATCAAGGTGCGGGAAGCGCGATAAAGCCGTCTCAACAAAAGCAAACGAGAACGAAGGAAACGGGGGAGGGGGTGAGGGAAAAGAAAGCAGTCTCCGCCCTGAGGCAGAAGCAAACGCCCGAGAAATACAAATGTCGGCGCGACAGCCAGACGAGTCCGCCGCTGTTTTGATGTGCCATCCGCTGCCACCTTGAGACAAGCCTATGACCATTTATGCTGACCTCGATTCGGTGGAGTCGCTGTTCGATGAGCTGCCCTATATGTTTTACGTGGGATTGTTTTTTGTGAACGTGCTGATCCTGTACTATGCCTTCCTGATGGAGTACATCCTCCTTAACGTGGGCATCGTCTTCCTCCCGGACGACTTCGACCAGGCTCTCGTCGACCTCGGGGTGCTCTCGGATCCCGCGTCGGTCACCTACGACACCGACCCCGATTTGGATGTATTCGACGGCTACTTTGACTAAAAGCAATAAAAGGGGAAAAAAACACACACACTCGCATTGCTTTGTGAAATTTGATGTTTTATACCTTCTCTGTCTTCCCACCCCGTTAACTCCCAGGCCTCCCTTTGCAACATGGAACTGTACAGGTCAGGTCAGGATGGCTGTCTTTGCTTTCGTTATAAACCAAGCACCTGCTGAAGAAGACGATATAGTTTTGGACATTTTTTTTCGGTGCCCTTTCCGATCGTCCCAAGGTCGCAATCACTATGGGTTGTGTCATTCCGGAGCACTTATCTGTCCTGCAACATTGCAGAGCCGAACTGCATTCTCCAGGATTAATTGGACAAGTAGGTACTGGCTCTCTTGCTATTTTCGTCTCCCGAGAGCTTCAGACTAACACTGAACGCATCGCTGATGACTAAGTACGCAAATTTTCGAATCACACCGTCACTTTATAGATATCCCCTCTGCTCCTTCCTGTAATTTATTGATGAAAGTGGTATTTATTCGTGTTTACACTATTCTGACATTGACTGAAAGCCGACCGAATGATCCTAAAAATGCCTAAAAGTGTTTCTAAAGCTGGTGGTAAATCACTTTTATTTGAATGATGCATCGTTCTTTCTGGAAGTTGAAAGCAGCGAAAATTATGATCCTGAAAGGCGCCAGATGAAATTGGAATGCGCTTTCAGCCCGCCTGAAACAATTATATTTTTATAGGTAGTTTTGCACCTGTTTAACTAAATCAACCCTGACTGTTTTCTTCCGAATCAGTGATAACCAATGCATTGTGTAGGTGGTTTTTTTTCAGGGAAATCGAATCAGCCTGCAATTGGGTGGGACTAAGCGACTGCAGTCTCCCAACCTGTACATATTTTACACTACAGCCCTCAAAAAGATAGCGGGGAACATACTGCATATTAAAGCTATTTATTTCAATGGTAGAATGACAAATAAGTAACAACAGTCAACAAGGCATGCTACTTTAATTTTTAAAGGTGGCTACAATCTCTTCAGTCCTCTCTGTATTTTGTCAGAGTCCCGTTTCCAGAAAATTGAAATCTTAATATTTCCAGAAATATTGTTCGCCCCCATAAGATTTTGTACTCTTGTATTGAGCTATGTTTCATGCTTTGCTGCCATGATTTTTGATGAAAATGTACAAACTAAAGGAGAAAGTGATGAAGTTGCAGTCTTACTGGGAATAGATGCTAAATAATGATGAAGAGCTTCATTGTTCCCACACCCCAGATTTTTCTAGAAATTCTAGCCCTCTATATCTCCACTGCACTGTCTTTCTTCCATGTGTATACTAAAGAGAATATGTCCAATGAGGAACCATTTTCTGAGCTGCACAGCAGTTAAATGTAACAGGATGCCTCATTTAGTTTAATTATTTTTCTGAAGTTATATTTGCAGTGAAATAGCTGAAAGAGTAGAATGCCCAGAATTTCTGCATGTAATTGATGATGTGCTTACCATTGCAGTAATAATGCAAAGGAGATAAAATTCCCCTGCAATGTAGGCCTGCTTTCTCTCCCATGATTTTTTTAATGAGCCCCAAATCAGTTCAAATCTAAAATGCAACTGGAAAACATTTCTGTATGTACTGAATCAAGAACAACCTCCTTGCAGGGTTAATTTCACTATTGACATAGTTAATGATTCTTGACAGCACCTTGTAGATCATTAATTCTGCCAAATTCCTCTGCTCAGAATGAAGTTAATTCAAATAATGAACTGAGAAAATTGAATGCATTGAAAAATGAAAAATTCTAGTACTGCATTCTACAGCTGACAGCAGTGAATAGCTAAAACAATGATTTGTTGACCCAGAAGTTGCTGCATGGTAGGATGCCTGAAGGCTGGGTAAAGTGTTGAATCTCAAGGTCACTTTAGTATTGAATAGGCAGTATCTTTAGGCTCTCTGATAGCATTTGTCAAGTGCATATTTATTCAGCTATACAAAAGGGTCCTAGTTATTTCAGGGATGGAATGTATATCAATTGTGAATATTTTCACTAATGTATCACGGGCAGTAACAGGTATGTTGTGAGATATGTCAGCAAGCAGTTGAAAAAGATCATTGCCTGTTGCGGGTACCCATTGAAGGACAATGTTCACCAGTACTGCCTCCTGAAATGATTGTCCATTGCAGGCCTACCATAAAGAATGCAAAGTATTAAATAATTGTCAAAACTTCTCTCTCATGCAACAGTATCCTCTCGTACATCCAGTTAGTTCTCATGGTCAGTCTACCCATGTAATTATTTCAAGAATTGAAATGACAACCAATTATACATGGAGAGTTATGTTATTGTGCAATATGTCATTATTGAGATGTTGCTGCCTTTTACTCAAGGATCCAGAATTTAATGTTCTTTATTCTGAAGGGTTCTTGGCAGGCAGTTGACATTTGGTAAATGGTGTAAGTGGAAACAGCTACCACAGCATGCAATTTTTGCATTAAAATTGAATTCTTATTTTGACCAACTTCATGCTTCTAATACATTCTTGTTCTAAGTGACATGCCATAGTGTGAGGGGGCACTATGTGCATAGTTACTGTGAGCTTTTGAAACTCCAAATGGTGGATCATCTGGAAGTGCCTTGCCTTAGTCCCCAGTGATGGATGGAAGAGTGGACATGGCGGTAGTATGAATGCAAGTAAAGTGTCTTCAATTATAAAACAGCAGCATGGGAAATGACCAGTGCAAAGAAGCACATTCTGTTGGCCTACATTTATCTACTCAAACCAGGTTATTTTTAATGTCTTGCCTACATTTGATTTTCAATTCTATACATTGTTGACCACTCAGATGAGCAACAATCGAGTGAACAGATTGCCTTCAGTCAGTATTTTTAGCCCAGTTCTATCCTGAAAGAAAAAGTCCAGAAGTAGATGTCATCACTTACATATAAGTGGTTGCCTATTTCAGTCAAGAAATTGTGGGGCAGGGGGATGATACTCACTGAAGGTTGTGAATCTTTGGAGCTTTATTTCAAAAGGTGGTGGAGGGTTGAATATTTTAGAAGTAGGTGGGGGGAAAGGTCATTGGATCAGCCAAGATCTCATTAAATAGCGGAACAGGCTTAAGATGCTGAGTCTCAGTTATGACTTCCCAGTTCCCAGCACTTCTATGGATTTTACAAACAAATTGCAGTTTATTATGTATTTTATGGCAAACTAATTCAAAATCAATAGCACATTAAAACTGATCTGTAAACATGTACAATCTCATTGCTGTGTGCTAGGAAAGAACTTTGAACACTATTCCTGTGCACATGCATGTGCAACTTTGAAGTCTCATTTGTACTGTTCTTTAGAGCAATGAGCAAAGACCCACCTCAGTAACCAATTCCTTTGAAATACTATGATCCATGTTCCTAGTTCCTAGTAAGTCGTTTTGAATACGTGAGGGTGTAGTGAGCAAGATGCGATCTGTCATCTATAGTAATGTCACAAGGCAAGATTAAACAAAATGGAGTAACATGACTTTAAGATGCAATAATTTAGAAGTAGAGGTGAAAAATACTAAAAACTGGTGAATAGGCAGTAGTTTAGATCATCCAATGGCACCCTTACATTTTAGGGAATGCCATGATTACAACCAAAATGACAGCAAAGTAGGATCAACCAGTGTAATCAACGCTTTCCATTCCTTGGGCAGCTAGTGACAGCTGTGGCCCGCTCATCAGCAGTTTTGTCATCTGGTAATATATTGCTTGGAATTGCAACGCGGAAGTCATCTATGCGTTACATGGAAAGTCTTTGATAAGAAAGTTTGGGGATTTCAAAAAATATATGGGTGTGTCCATTACAAGAAAAGCTGGAAAAACTCAACAGATCAGGCAGCATCTGTGGAGGGAAAGAATGCTAATATTTTTGGTTTATGATCTTCCATCAGCACTATGTTTGCAATAACTTTTTACTTCAGCCAACTTCTCTCCCTGCCCTTCTATCAAAACGGTCAATTGTCATTGTTTCTGGTTGACAGCTTCCTTCATCCACCATTGGGATTGATGTTTTGATATTTATTCCCCCAGCTCCTTTTACTCTTATAGGGCACTAACAGAATATGTTTAGCACCTCCTCAAAGGACTGTGATGGAAATTGAGGGCACAAAACAGAAACCTTTTAAATAAAAGTTTGCTTGGATGTCCGTGAAAGTACAAAGCAGAAAAAATGGATATAATGTGGTGGTGCAATGCTATGTGTAATCTCTCTAAAGTTTTAAGTTTCAGCAAGTCTACGGGAAGCTTGTTTTTAGTTCAGAGATATTTAAGAGTATGTATTTAATCAGCTGGACTAATTAAATAACCTCTCCAGGTACAATTACAAACCGTTGATGAAACTGCACACCCTAAAGATCTGATTCTACTAAGATTACAAAAATATTCATACCTGTCAAATGAAATTAACACTAGAAGAAATTAACAGCTTTTTTTGCCCTGGAATATAGAGACAAAGAGTCTGAAGAGAAGCAGTCTTCAGGAGATGGAACAGCAATTAAGAATTGGAAGTGATGTAGCAACACCTGCAAGAGAATCTGATACAATTTCACAACTATTGTTCCTTTGTGCCATTGAACAGGCTAGAAGAACTGCAAATTGGAGAGGTCCTGTTTTATTGTAAATCACGCAATGAAGGAAAAGATCCAAAAGGCTTAGATTGCCATACGAATTGAATGGTAATAGATATAAGCAATATATTGCAAAGATTCTTTGTGGAAAATCCATTGATGGGAAAGAAGACATCAGCATTCGGACGTTTTGCACCAATGTACCTGTAGCATTAAACACCACTAACTTGCATCTTACAACACTCCAGTGTATGGATTAAATGCAATAAGGCCAAATGTTACAAGGTTAGCATGCAACACAGCAAGGATTTACATTATTCATATTTCAGTTGTGCTTTTCATACGGCTGGAACTACAGATTCACTTAAGGATGGTTCATTTTAAAGAATCTTGTAATATTAATATAATTTGCTCAATTAAAAGTAATTTTTTTGTTACACCTTCCAGTGAACAGTGTCTGCTTTTAAAGTTCTGTTGATCTGATTTATTGTGTCAGGACATGGAACACATAAACTCTTAGCTACTTGCAGTAGCTGTTACACATTTAATGCAATGATTGATAAGTTCAATGTTATAGGGATTTCAAGACTGGGGGCACATTTTTAAGGCGAAAGAAGAGAGATTTGAAAAAGACATGCGGGGGGGCGACTTTTTCACTGACAGTGGTTTGCATGTGGAATGAACTTCCTGAGGAAGTGGTAGATGTGGTTACAGTTACAATGTTTAAAAGATATTTGAATAAGTACATGAATAGGAGAGGTTTAAGGGGATTATGGGCCAGGAGCAGGCAGGTGGGACTAGTTTATTTTGGGATTATGGACGGTTAGAGCAAAGGGTCTGTTGCTGTGCTGTATGACTCTACAACTACATTTTCAGGAAGTCAGATAGCCTTTCTGAATTCAGTACAGGTAGTTCTCAATTAATGTCAGGTTATGTTCCCAAAAATCACAGTTTGAAGTGAAATTAGTTAATCAAAATGCACATTTCCATAGAAACCATTGTAAATGTTCAGGTTGTGTTATGAGAGTGTCAAACAAGTACAGAGTACAAACACAGAAGCAATATAAAACACAAAAACAGACATGAAAATAGCAAAAGAACATCTTTTTAGTGTTTAAGATAACAAGGTGTAGAGCTGGATGAATACAGCAGGCTAAACAGCACCTTAGGCACAGGAAAGCTGACATTTCAGGCCTAGACCCTTCGTTAGAAATGGGGGAGGGGAAGAAGGTTCTGAAATAAATAGGGAGAGAGGGGGAGGCAGATCGAAGATGGATAGAGGAGAAGATAGATGGAGAGAAGACAGACAAGTTAAAGAGGTGGGGACGGAGCCAGTAAAGGTGAGTGTAGATAGGTCAGTCCAGGGAGGATGGACAGGTCAAGGGGGTGGGATGAGGTTAGTAGGTGTGAAATGGGGGTGTGTCTTGAGGTGGGAGGAGAGGATAGGTGAGAGGAAGGACAGGTTAGGGAGGCAGGAACGAGCTGGGCTGGTTTCGGGATGTGGTGGGGAAGGGGAGATTTTGAAGCTTGTGAAATCTAAATTGATACCATTGGGCTGCAGGGTTCCCAAGTGGAATATGAGTTGCTGTTCCTGCAACCCTTGGGTGGCATCACTGTGGCACTGCAGGAGGCCCAGGATGGACATGTCGTCTGAAGAATGGGATGGGGAGTTGAAATGGTTCACAAATGAGAGGTGCGGTTGTTTATTACAAATCAAGCGTAGGTGATCTGCAAAGCAGTCCCCAAGCCTCCACTTTGTTTTCCCGATGTAGAGGCCACAATGGGTCTAGTGGATGCAGTATACCACATTAACAGATGTGCAGGTGAACATCTGCTTGATGTCGAAAGCCTTCTTGGGGCCTGGGGTGGGGGTGAGGGAGGAGGTGTGAGGGCAAGTGTTGCAATTCCTGCAGTTGCAGGGAAAAGTGCCAGGTGTGGTGGTGCTGTAGGGGAGTGTGGAGCAGACAAGGGAGACACAGAGAGAGTGGTCCCTCCGGAAAGCAGACAAGGGTGGGGATGGAAAAATGTCTTTGGTGTCAGCTTTCCTGCTTCTACCTGAAACATCAGCTTTCCTGCTCCCAAGAAACCCAAAATATCAGCTTTCCTGCTCCTAAGAACTCAAAGTGTCAGCTTTCCTTCTCCAAGATGCTGCTTGGCCTGCTGTGTTCATCCAGCTCTACAGTTTGTTATCTCAGATTCTCCAGCATCTGCAGTTCCTATTATCCATTTTTAGTGTTTCTCGCCTTATATACAAGATCACTTCTCAGTAGGTGGAAGGCTATGGATCTTTATTCAATTAAGTTGCAACTCAAACTCGATGTTGAGGATGACCAGGTTGCTCTTCTGCTGCTTTGGAGGTGAAGGGTTGTGTGTTCTTGCAAACAGTTGTTTAAAAAATAATGCTTGTACAGATTTAATTGAGGCAGCCAATGGCCAAAACAAGTGGTGCAAACATGAACATGCACAGAAATGTTAGGTATTTATTCCCCTGGGAGTCATGCAAGAACTACATTATTAGAAATCAGGTTCATGTTATTGAAATGATGGGAATTAAAGTAAAAGTCACATTATGTCAAAAGTGTGGTAATCAAGGACTACTTGTGGACGAATAGGTGACAAACCAGAGGTGCTGGAAGTGAGTATTTCCTATAACCCCTCATCATGATGCAAGGTGTGCCAATTTCTGCCCTTCCTCACTGCTGACAGGCATTACGCCCAGTAGACCAAATTGATACTCATACCATAGTTGTGGCAAATTTTAGATCTGCCTTCTGCAATTCTACCAAACTCAAATAATGCTGGATCAACTAACCTACCACACTTGCTACTAAAACCCTATCACATTTTGGTCTTTATTTATATGAATGGAATGTTCAAATGAAGCTCTTATGAGAAAGGTTTGTTTTGGGGAAAGAGAGGTTATTGGTGCTGTCTAAGATAATCCTGGAATACTGAAGGGTTTGATCAAAGAAAGTGAGATCCACTAGTTCAAGAAAGATTGGCTAACCAAACCAATGTGAAAATATACTTAACACAAATTCCACTTGATGTACTCTAATTGTGAAAATCTTGTCTTTTCTGTATCATAAAGAAATACGAGAATTTTACCAACACCAATAAACATACTGAAATCAATATTGAAATCCAAACAGCACATGGTCCTTGAAGACCACAATTTGTGAAACTAAGAAATTTGCAGAAATATTAAATGCACAAATTTGTACAATGTTAAAAATTACGATGTTTAGTAAGTGTTGTTTGAATTCAGCACATTTATTCAAATGTTTGACAAGTGATGGAACAAGCCATTTGAAGGACTGAAATTAATGGAGAACAGTGCAGCAGCTCAATGTAGGAATTTTTGAAATCAGTCATCTTAGAACAAAAACATCTTCTTGTCTCACACTCCCAGAAGAGATGCAATTGCCTGTTCTAAAAAGACAAACACTTGTTATTCTTCCTTGACCCAGAACAGATTATGTAACGACACAATCTGTATGATGCATTTAGTCCAATCAGCCATGATCAGATGCATAAGTGATGCAGTAAGTTGCAACCTGAATTACTCTTGTGTCTTTACATTTAAAGTAACCTCAAGGCACAGTGTCGTGACAAAGTGAAAGGTAACCAATGGCGGAAAATTGAAAATGTGTTCAAAATCTTGGACATGGAGCTGAACTTTAAAGTGCATCTTGTGGTCAGTGAGCAGATAGATTTTCTAAGGTGTTCCATTGAGATTTCTTTATTCATTCATGGGATATGGCTGCTGTTGGATATCCCTAATTGCCCTATAGAAGATGGTATTGATCTGCCTTCTTGAGCCACTGCAGTGCTTGTGCTGCTGTGAAAGGAGTTCCAGGATTTTAACCCAGTAGCAGTGAAGAAATTGTAATATATTTCCAAATCAGACTCTCCAACTTCTGGGTGGTAGAGATCACAGGTTTGGAAGGTACTGTTGGAGGAAAGTGAACCTTGTACATGGTACACACTGCTACCACTGTACTTTGGTGGTACATGTTGATGCTTTGGATGGATGCTATTCAAGTGGCTGTTTGTCCTTGATGCCAAGTGTCTTGAGTATTGTTGGAGATGCACTCATCCAGCAAGTGGAAAGTATTCCTTCACATTGCTAACTTGTGTCTTATAGATTGTGAACAGGCATTGCGGAGACAAGAGGTGAGTTATTCACTGCAGCATTCGTCACTTCTAACCAACTCCTGTCCCAGTAGTATTTATATGACTGATCCAGTTCAGTTTCTTGTTAGTAGTAACCCTCACAATGTTGATTGTGGGGAATTCAGTGGTGGTAACATCATTGAATGACAAGAAAGATGGCATGGACAGGGACAGAAATTACAGACTTTGATGTTTCTAGCAATCACATTACCCAATACAGAGAAAGAATACAAGAGGTTTAATTGAAGTCGATTTTCTTAGTTTATTAAAAATAGCAGCAAAGTTTAACATGATGGTTTAGTGCATTTTTTTAAACATCTATCTCAATCAATTTTGCCTTTTCTGAAAAAACAAAATCTTGTTAAATTGTTTTGCTTATTCATCTGAGTCAACAAATTCTGTACAAATATTTACAATATATGTTTCTACTTTACATATTGACAAATTACAAACATTTTATACATATACCCCATTCCATAGCATGAAAGAGAACTCAAATCATGTTTGTACAATAAGTAATATCAATTATTGAAATTACAGTTTATTATTTGATTTTTATAACTTGCTGGAATACTTGTGAAAAAAAAAATGCAAAACTGAAAATGTTTCCGGAAAAAAAGGATATAAAGTTAGAACTTTTCGTCTTGCATACATTTAGACTGGAATGTAAGAAAACCAAAATTTGCCTCCCAGTTTCAATAAGTGCAAGACGAAAAACTTCAATCTTGTATCTCCTTTTAGCAATGTTTACATTCTGTATACAACCAAGCAAAAATTGGAAATCTGAAACGTTTTGTTGTATTAGTGATTAGTATCGACAAATGTCTTTAACTGCATCTTCAACTATCATATTCTCATTTCTACAATACCATCTAATTACTGCCTGACCGCAGAATAAGTTAGTTATTTAATCGCTCCCTCGGTTGTGCTTTATTCGCAAATTTTAAGTCCATTCCAAAATCAGGCTTAGTACAGGCTACAAAAAGAATGACAGTAATATTCGGGGAAAGGCGTTCATCAAGCCACTCTTTGTCATTACAAAGTGCACACGTCTGTAATGTAGAGTAACTGTAATCATATACCGTCTCGGCTGGAAATGTTACAGTAAAAATGATGGTCTTGGGACCTGATAAATTACATAAATCTGTGGCAACTGCACAGCACTGCATGGAATTCAAATCTGATATATCAAACAAAATATTGGAATTCAAATATGCCATTATCCAATTAAGACATAACTCTTAAATGAATCTTACGGTAAATCATTCCAGAGCCTGATAGTATGTCTTATGTTCACTTAACTAAAGACAATCTGCGTAAAATTAACAAGATATCCTTACAAGAGGTAAGCAGATGGGGACCAGATGAGAGAGGTCTTCTTTGAATACCTGTACTCTGATAATTGGACATGTGAATGCAGCAACTGAATGAGATGTCTACCAACCACACAGATCACATGTATCAACAGACAAGAAAGGAAATTATTGTGGAGGTGTCAAGCTATGGAGCTCATATGCCATTACCACATCCATCTATCAGTCCAATCCAGTCACCCTGCTCACCTGTCTTCGTTCGTAAGCCTATTACCTGTTCTGATAATGTTCTGTTGGATTTGTACTGTCATTGCTCAATACAGTGCTTGCAATTCTTCAACCATCTTGAGCAATTTGTCAACTATGATCAAATAAATAACTATGGAACATAGAAAATACATCTAAAGAACTTCAACACCACTTAAAACTTGGCACTTCTACCAATTGGTTATCAACACTATTACAATACATAATTAAATCAACACGATTTTAGGTATTTACTTTTGGAAAATGACTTAAATTTGCACTAACTAACGAAGCAGTGTGTGATACAATGTTCAGAAATTAGGTGCCTTTTTGCCTACCCATGTCCTAAATTGCAGCAAACACTTCATTCATTATCTCTGTGATCACTCAATTAAGCAATGCCTCAATTTTAAAATCCCTATCCTTGTTTCCTGATTCCTGGTGCCAAGGTGTTAAAGTCTGGAATTCCTCAGGTAAACCTCTCTGCCTTTCTTTAAAATGTTCCTTAAAATCCATTTCTTTGGCCAAACTCTTTATCACTGTCCCTAATCTCTTCTAATGTGTCCTGGTGTCAAGATTTGTTTTATAATGATTTCTGATGAAGTGTTTATGCCCATTTCTGATGAAGGATCTAAGCTCGAAACATCAGCTTTCCTGCTCCTAAGATGCTGCTTAGCCTGCTGTGTTCATCCAGCTCCACACCTTGTTAATCCCTGATTTATAATACCCCTGCGAAGTGCTTTGGGATGCTTTATAATGTAAAAGGTGCTATATAAATACAAGCTGCTGTTTATATTATTGCCAAAGGATGCACACAAATATGATCCCTTTGAAACACAGTTAAATAGCAGCAGCCACTACCAATACTACAATAAAATAACCAAGTGCAGTAGAAAATTCATTTAGTGCAAAATTTTACAGAAGATTCAAATTGCTTTCTAAATATTCTATAGGTAAGGCTCCCTGCAAAGATCATGCTCAACATAATTTGGTATATTCATTTCGTTATGAATGGCAACAAAGCTATAGAACAATTGGCATATGGCTGTACGGCTCCATTCCCCATGGGAAACTTCATAACTGGACTGTTATTCTCCCTATACACCAGTCTGAATGACAATGAGAGTGAAGATCTCAGGAAAACAAAACCTTGATAAATATTCACCTCTTGACACAAAGAATGCTGTTAAGTAAGGGAGGAAAATCCATGAAGGCTTTATATAAAATGAACAGAACAGATAATAGCACAGAAACTGGCCATTCAGTCCAACACATCTATGTTGTTTACACTCCACAGCCTGATCCCAGTTGACTTCACCGCCACGTAAACAAAAAAAACACTTCTTAATTTGTTTTTCCCACGCACCTATCTGGCCTTTCTTTAAATAGTATTCACCTCAACAACTTTATGTGATAACAAGTTCCATATTCTAAACATTTCCCTGATCCCGATCTCCTTATTTTGATACATGCAGCAAAAATGGATATTTCTGCTGTTTCATGGTGACAAAACCAACTGCGATGATGATGTCTGGCATTGCCAGTGACACCATGGCATATCCTGTAAACCAGTGTTGAAGCTTGATGCTTTTCAATTTATTCTGAAGAAATGTGAAGCGCAAAGATTTCACCTGCAAATCCCGCTGATATTTGTACAATACTGTAATCAAAGTAAAAAGAAAATATTAATTTGCTGCATTCCATTTGAAGTAAAAATAGCTTGCCTCACTGAAAAGGAGAAAAGAAAACAAGAGGGGAAAGATGGTTAGGTCACTGGGCTTGAACCTCAGATTAGTCTTCAAAACCAGGCTGGATGTCTTGACTCTGCTTGCTGTAAAGTTTTCAATGATTTTAACTGTTCCAAATGTGTGCCCATGTGATATAGAGCTTGGTAGGTGGGGAACACCTTCAAAGTTTGTGCACAACACAAAATTTGGAATAATTCTAAACTGTGAGGATTTGCAGAGTTTCAATAGAACATTTGATATGTTGATGGATAAGGAGAACAGGTGGCAGATGAAGTTCAGTGCAGAGAAAATGTGAGGTGATACCTCTGGATGCATGCTACAACATGGAGATTCAATATAAAATAAAACGCACTACCCTCAAGGGCATGCAGGAACAGAGAAACCTGAGTTTATGTGCATAAGTCATTAAAAGTTGCACAACAGGCAGAGAGACAGCTGTTAATGATAATAAAATATACTAGGCTTTATTGGTAGGGCTATAGAGTACAAGAGCAGGGAGGTTATGCTGAACCAATCTAGGACAGCGGTTAGACCTCAGCTGGAGTACTGTTCAGAACTTCACATTTTAGCAAGGAATACAAATGCAATGGAGAGAGTGCAGAAGGCATTTATAAGAGTGCTTCCAGGGATGAGAAACTTCAGCTATGGAGATTTTTTGGAGAACTTGGAGAGGAAAAGGTGAGGGGAGATGTAATAGAATTCTAGAATTTGGTTCCATTATTTTAGGAAAGAAATACTGGCATTGGAGGCAATCTAGAGCAGGTTCACCAGATTGATCTCAAATACAGAGAGATATCTCTGACTCCTCCCTTCCCATCCTCAACATCTCTGTTTCCATTTCTGGGGATAGACTGGCCACCAATATCCTACAAACCCATCAATTATGTCACACGGAAGAACAATGTTGTTAAGAAGAAATAGTGAGTAGTCAAACTGGAAAACATAACAATTATGTTCTGAAGATTAGAGAAATAGGTACACTTACCTGAGACTCTACCTGAGAATGAAGAACTGCCTACTGTAAATTAATTCTAACATCGATCTGTTGAATGTGTTCAGACATCCAGTGTGTAATTGTCGGGCTCCATAGCCTGTATAACAAGAACAGATAGGTGTAAACCATAACACAAACTCCCCCACTGTCTAGTGTGAAAGAACAACATTCAATGTAGCATTTAGGCACACAGATAATGAAGGCTTATCTCAACTAATATGCTAGCAGGATAGCAACAATTGATTTCCACACCCACTATGAATTCCGTTACTGAATGTTAGGGGGTGTGTGCATTATCAAAACGAAACAAAACAAAGTCTTTTGTGCAGGTGAATTTGAGTACTTCTCGTTAAATTGTTTGGTTGATCTCAGCACTGAAGCACTATGACCAGGCTTGGTTTCCCTGAGCTGGGGACGGGGAAGAGATCAATTCAGATTTCCTTCCTTGGACAAAATCCAATGACCTGTGATAATAGTTAGAGAGGATCGAGATATCAAGTGAGTGTTAGGGTGAGACAAAGTAGGTGGGATTGTTTTATTTTGCTGCCTGGACCTCAATATCCAGATCATTTCCACATCCCAACCCCAAAACACAGCTCAAGCCTGGGATAGTATTATGAATGGCTGGCCAAACACTGGCCAGTGTGCACATTCAATGCCCAGTTAAGGAGGTGAGTTTCCAAAGCTGGAGGACCAATAGGAGGTCCTCCATCAGACTTTCAAGACTGGGGAAGGAATTTAAATATTTATTCCGATCAACTCGGTTTTGAAAACAACATTGTTGGAAGTTTGAAACACTATACAGTAATGCTGTACTTAATATACAATGCAAAGTGTAAAGCGAAGGAGGGATTTTAAGAGGGATAGTGCAAGTTAATCATTTGTGAAAGTTTGTCAAGCTTACCATATTGTCTCAATATGGGGACAGTCTTTTAAACTCTGTGTCAGCCTCTGGGCTCCCGCATCTGTGATTTTATTGAATTTAACACTACAGAAATAAAAGAAAGGGCACTGTTAATATTACCATTCGGAAGCAAAGTCACCAGCACTGTAGCACCTTCTAATTCAAATAAATAAAACCATTACACTTATATACGGGATCTCTAAAAATATATGTTACAACATATTTCACTATTTTAAAATAAAATGTAATGAAATCAATCTCACATCTGCTCCTACATCTATTAGTCTTATTGATAGCAACATAGGGTATAAGAGTGGGGAGGTAAAAGAAATGTGGAAAAGGCGAGAAAGTCGAGTTGAAGTTTATCAGAGCAGCCATAATCCCATTGAATGGCAGAGCAGATTAGATGGGCCAAATGCTACTTCTATCCCAGGTTTTATTGACTTAGGAACTTCAAATGGACACAATGAGGTAGAAATTCTTTTAAGGTTGTTTTTCAATCCAAAACAGGCAAATGCAGTGCTATAAGCCTGCACTCCAAGCCAGATGGATGTTTTAACAATAGAGACCATCACATTTCCAGATACACTTCACCCGAAGCAGAGGATCAAATCTGGCTCATGGGCCTCGATTAATATTGCTGGATAAGCCCTGGAGGTTGAGGGTGACAACACAGATGGGTCAAGATCAGGTCAGCAGTGACCTGTTGGGAGGAACACACTTTCCTGATTCCAGCTCCCCTGAAGAGGGATGTGACAAAGACCTGCCTGGCCATTTGTTTGGCAGCCTCCAATAAGCATTCCCATCCGACCCCACCACCCAAGACATTTTTCCATCCCCTCCCCTGTCTGCTTTCCAGAGAGACCACTCTCTCCGTGACTCCCTTGTTCGCTCCACACTGCCCTCCAACCCCACCACACCCGGCACCTTCCCCTGCAACCGCAGGAAGTGCTACACTTGCCCTCACACCTCCTCCCTCACCCCCATCCCAGGCCCCAAGATGATTTTCCATATCAAGCAGATGTTCACCTGCACATCTGCCAATGAGGTACATTGTATCCATTGTACCCGGTGTGGCTACCTCTACATTGGGGAAACCAAGCGGAGGCTTGGGGACTGCTTTGCAGAACACCTCCGCTCAGTTCGCAACAAACAACTGCACCTGCCAGTCGCAAACCATTTCCACTCCCCCTCCCATTCTTTATATGACATGTCCATCATGGGGCTCCCTCAGTGCCACAATGATGCCACCTGAAGGTTGCAGGAACAGCAACTCATATTCCGCTTGGGAACCCTGCAGCCCAATGGTATCAATGTGGACTTCACCAGCTTCAAAATCTCCCCTTGCCCCACCGCATCCCAAAACCAGCACAGTTCGTCCCCTCCCCCCACTGCATCACACAACCAGCCCAGCTCATCCCCTCCCCCCACTGCATCCCAAAACCAGCCCAGCCTGTCTCTGCCTCCCTAACCTGTTCTTCCTCTCACCCATCCCTTCCTCCCATCTCAAGCCGCACCTCCATTTCCTACCTACTTATCTCATCCCACCTCCTTGACCTGTCCGTCTTCCCTGGACTGACCTATCCCCTCCCTACCTATACTCTCCTCTCCACCTATCTTCTTTTCTCTCCATCTTCGGTCCGCCTCCCCCTCTCTCCCTATTTATTCCAGAACCCTCACCCCATCCCCCTCTCTGATGAAGGGTCTAGTCCCGAAACGTCAGCTTTTGTGCTCTTGAGATGCTGCTTGGCCTGCTGTGTTCATCCAGCTTCACACTTTGTTACCCTTTTCTAGCACTCCTCTCAAGTCACTGTAGAACTTGTAAGCAAAGAGGATCTTCACCTGATTCACACATAGTCACACATTCAACAGAAGGCTTTGGAAACAGACCCAGAATGCTTCTTTATGTGTTTATGTTGATCCTACACTGCTTCAAAAACAAGCTATTGGGGTGATGTAAAACGACAAGGATCAAAATAATGGCAGCCATGTCCTTTGTCACAGTTCAGCTGCACTACGTTAATCTCCCGAAATTGATGTGTGCAATTTGCACACATCAATTTCTATAATTTCGGCAAGGAAGGCTCAGTCTAGTCAGAAACAAAGAGAGGTGCAAGTAATTAGCCCCAGCCCTGTTCTAACACAGTTAACACCAACTTGATACTTACTCTAAAACTTTTAGTGACTTCATTACTGGGAGTATTTCTGCTAATTTTTCCGCCCCTTTGTCACCAATGATATTGTCATACAGACTGTAAAATAAAGTGAAATAGGGTCAAACAAAGAATAGTAAAAGTACTCCACCAAATACAAAGACTGAAATGATTAAAAAAAATTGCAGTTTTACAAAGCAGACATTAAGTTCATTTCAGGATATTTACAGGTGAAATGTCAAAATCTATCCTGTAATTAACCATAGGTTATGAAGCTTGATATCAGCAGCTCCAGGTTTGTTTCAACATAAAGCAGATGTATGTTTGATCACATTGTGGTAGCTGTGTAGGGGGCTCTCGGCACATCACCGTGGAACAGTGTAACACACTGAATTTCAACATTGAGTGTCTTTTAATGAATGAATGGATATGTCGGAAAAATTTAGTCACAAACACTTTTGGAGGGGCATGGAAACAGGTCACCTGTCTGTCTATCTTCTCTGCTATATTTGAGAGATGGTTTAGGGGACTCTTGAAATTGGACAAGTTTATGGGAAAATAATTAGGAAGGTTTGTATTATCTTTGTCTTTAAACTGACTGAAGTAAAGCAACTGCATGGAACAATTAAAGCTGACTTAAATTTTAACAATATTCTTGCCAATCTAAGTTAAAGAGATCCTTCCAGCATCTGGGAGATGTTGGAAACTTCTATGTTAATTTTAAAAGTTTAGTTAAAATTCCTGGAAAAAGCAGATGTTGCTGCTGGAAAATCCAAAGAGTAAGTTTTACAGCTTTCTTAATGAGATCACATTTCTGGTGTGGGAGCTTCTTTGAGAAAGTCATTTTCCTAAACTGCCTCAAAACATATTTATTTTAAAACCTACCTCAGTGTCTTTAAAAACTTCAGGTTGGGAAGTGATCTCGCCAGCTCCTGTGCTCCTCGGTCTGCTATCTGGTTACGTGACAATCTGAAAAAGCAAAAAAAAAATTACTTCAAAATAATTTGGACATTTCATATTACCATTTAGGGATGATAAGAAACAACTGAACTAAGACAGCAATAAATGATGTTGTTGCAGTTTTCCGTACTGCAGTTGTAATTTTAGATTTCCCTGGAGCTAATCCAGAAGAAAACTGCAAACAAGAAAAACGTGCTGCTCAATTTACATTTATAATCAACTACTGAATCAACTGTGACCTTAGTAAGTCACACAGAGTGGTTCCTTAAGTGTTATAACAAAGATTACCAAGTTTGCTAGGATTTTTCCTGTGAGGTATGACCTCTCTTACTCCCGTCTTCCTCTCCACCTGCCGTACTCCTGCTATTTTGTCAATTGAACGGAGAGACGGGCTGGTAAGAAACGGAGGGAAGGAGACAGTGAAAACAGGATAGGGAAGTTGGAGAGGGGGGAGCCATAGAGAGAAGGAGAAGGGAGGGCGTGGGAATAAATGATAGGAAAAGCAGATACAGGAAAGTTGAGGAGGGAAGGATGTGGAGGAGACAGACAGTGTAATGGAAGAAAGGGTAATTGTAGAAGGCAGAGGGAATAGTGACAGGGAGCAGAAGCTCAGTAGGAGGAGAGGTGGGTACAGAGAGGGATGGGACGACAATGACAGGGAAACTACTGTTTGTTCGAGGCCAAAACCATGCAAACCTGGGACAAGATTTACAGCGCAATGGACCAAGAATAAATTCAGGACTACATTATCTAATGAGTGGGCCAGGAGGGGGCCCAATTATCACTACGGATGTTCACAGAGACAGAGAGAGGAGGTTCTTTTGTACAAGCAAGTCATGGAGCCTCCAAATATATGATACTCCATTGAAAAAGGCCACCTTGTAGTCTGTACAGTGAAATTGCTGAGCAACTGACCTTCAGTTGATTAAGGTTCAGAAACAGCAGGAAAACCTTGGCTTTTAAAGTGAGCATTGCACTTAGGCAGTAAAAAGTGCACCCAAACCAGAAATGAATTAATTTTTGTTTGGAAAAAAATTGGAATTTTGTAATCAATCACTTGTATGTACAATTCCAAATACAAGATACATTAACGTATATTTCAAAATATTAAAGCGTAAATATTTTAACTCACGTCAGTTTTTCTAGTGATGTTAGATTTGACAACACCTTTGCCAATCTCTCAGCTCCTTCATCTCCAATTTTGTTTTCACTCATTTTAACCTTCTGCAAGCTTGGTCCTTCAAGACTGGAGGAAAGTAGCAGGAGATTTCAGTTGCAAGTGGACCGTTTCAGTAATAAAGTAGAACATGTGGCACAAGTTAAAAATTGTAACAAGTGGAATGGTTTATTTACTGGCAGTGTGGTGAAATCAAGCCTGTGAACATGCATTGCTTCACCAAGTGGAGGCTTCACTTCCTGCAATGTATTCCATATCCGATATTACTATGGCTAATACTGCTTTGCATACAGAAGGAAGATAGAGATGGCTAGACCTAATTGTGTAAAGTTAAATGATGTCTTAACACCAGGAAAACTCAAGCTTGTAACAAGGAAAATAAAATCTCATAAGATGCTACATTCTATCCACTTCCCTGTATGCCTCAGAAAGCTGGATAGTAAGTAAAAGTCTAACAAAGAAAATAGAGGCCTTTGAAATATGAGATCCAAGACATATGCTAAAAATTCCATACATGGACAAGAAGACAAGCAAAGAAGTGCTTGAAACGGCCTGAGTAAAAGATGGCCTAAGAAGTGACACTCAGAAAAGGAAGTGTCAATTTTTCACCAATTTAATCAAAGTTGACGAGTGACAGAGCTCTCTTCTAGAAGATAAAGTGGAGGGAAGTAGAAAGTGGTGTCAGCCTAGGTGTAGTTGGATGATGGATGTCACAGAATGCTTGTGGACAAGCTTCACTGGATGTGTGACGACGGTGCAAAACAGCCAAGCATGATAGAGTCATACAGCACAGAAACACACCCTTCAGTTCAACCAGGCCACGCCGAACATAATCCCAAACCAAACTAGTCTAACCTCCCTACTCCTGGCCCACATCCTTCCAATACTTTCCTAATCACGTACCGATTGAAATGTTTTTTAAACGTTGTAACTGTACCCGCATCCACACTTCGTCAGAAAGTTCATTCAACATCTGAGTAAAACATTCACCTCTCATGTTTTTTAAACCTCTCTCCTTTCACCTTAAAAATATATGTCCCCTAGTCTTGAAATTCCCTATCCTAGGGAAAAGGACAACTATTGTTAACTCTATCTATACCTCTCACTATTTTAGAAACTTCTGTCAGGTCACCTGTCAACCTCCTATGCTCAAATGATATATCATAATCTCTCACCATGGGTAACTGTGTGAGTCAAGCAGCACTGTATCTAAAATTTTGCCCTAAAAAATAACAGCATTTACAAAGCAAAAATCTGTGCAAAAGACTAGACTACAAAACAGCGAGCCATACAACCTGTACAAAATCAGAAAACAATCATTTTGGTTGTCCCTTAGAGATGGACAAACCCAATGTTAAATTGCTTAGATTTTAGATACAATGCATGGAGCAAACACGTCAATTACATTGAAGTAAATACTTCTTCCAATAGAATAATGATATCTCATTATCTCTAGAAACATACCACATTGTAAATAATACAAGTACAATTCAAAATATGGGTGCATTTTGAAACACATGGATGAAATCCTCGTTCCAATTCATTAGTCAAACACAATGGAATGATTGAGTTTATTGTCACAACACAGCTTTATTATTTATGCAACATTAAACTGGTTTCTTGTTGCTGTTAAACTCAAACATCAGATAAAGCTTTATCAAGCTTTTTCAGTTTGATGAAGAATCATTATATTTTTATGAAAATGCTGGAAATGTCAAATTGAAAATTTCAAACTGAAAATACTAAAAATTTCAAATTTGAAATATTGCATATGTCAAATTGAAAACAGTGGAAATCTCAAATTAAAAAATGAGAAATGTCAAATTGGAAAATTCAAATTGCACAGGTCCTATTAATAATTCATAATATCACTTCAAATAGAGTGAGGTTAACTTAGAAAAAACACAAAATAGACCACTGATAAATACTTCAAATTTTTACTCACTCTAGATATTTCAAAAATGCCAGAGCTGGTAGAATCTTAGTTAATTTTTGAAACCCCTGGGGTCCATCCACCGGGCCAAGACTGTAAGATTGAAATAACTATTTTAGTAAGCTGCTATTTTGTGACTCTCTATAATAGTAAACAAAGATTTTGTCTAAAAAAAACATTTGCGAGGCAAACATCTAAGCAAAAGGCTAGATTACAAAACAGTAAAACATATTGATGGCACTGTAAGCAAAGTAAACACAACAAAATGAATCATTGATAATGGTTGAAAGTGGCAAGGACGTATCGATAAAGTTGTTAAAAATAAACAAGGAATGCTCACCTTTGTGATTAAGTAGAGAATATAAGAAAAGGGTGCAATGCTCAACCTTTATAATTCAGAGGAATATTGGGGATAGTTTTATTTACCAATACACTGGGAGTGGGGAGGTCAATTCCTGACCCTAGGGAGGTGGAACTAGGAAAAATTAGCATAAAAACATAAATTGCCTACAGTTTGGAAGCAGATTATTTGGCTCATCCAGTCTACACTGACCCTCTGAAGAGAATCCCAAACAGACCCACACCCCTACTCTATCCCTGTAAACTTAGGTCACCTTGCCTGCGCATCCCTGGACACTGTGGACAATTTAGCACGGCCAGTCCACCTAACCTGCACGTCTCCGGACTGTGGGAGGAAACCAGAGCATCTGCAGGAAACCTATGCAGACATAAGGAGAATGTGCAAACACCACACAGTCAGTCACCCAAGGCAGGAATTGAACCCACGCCCCTGGCACTGTGAGAGTGGGCTAAGTAAAAAATGTCTCCCAATATTTAGGGTGGCACAGTGGCTCTGGTTAGCACTGCTGCCTCACAGCACCAAGGATGCAGGTTCAATTCAACTGTCAGGCAACTGTCTATATGGAGTTTCTGCTGGGTGCTCCAGTTTCCTCCCACAGTTCAAAGATGTGCAGGTTAGGTGGATGGCCATGGTAAATTGCCCAAGTGTTCAGGGATATAAAAATTAGATACATTAACCATTGGAAATCTATGGTAACAGGGAAAGGGTAGGGAGATGGTCTGGGTGGGATGCTCTTCGGAGGGTCAGTGTGGACTTGTTGGGTCAGATGGCCTGTTTCCACACTTTAGGGATTCTGTGATTCTTTTTGAGATAGCAGTCTCTATGCCATTGTGGCATCACCAAAGTTCCAACACCAAAATGCAAACCAATCCATAATCCTTTGACAGGGAAAATCCATTCCAGATGGATGGCAAAGATGGGAAAGAGGGTCTAATCTCAGGGCAGGGTGTTACTTTGGGAGGTTTGTATGGAAATTGGTCTGAGGGTAGGCAAGTTTGTGGCCTGGAGGAAGCTCACCTGCTCCTACTGGCCCACAAGCATTGCTGTGGAGGCAATTTTCTTTCATATATTCACAGGTTATGGATGTTGCTGGGTTGGCCAGCATTTATTTCCCAAAGTCTAATCACCAGAGGATAGTTAAAAGTCAACCAAATTTCTGAGAGTCTGGAGAGGCATGCAGGCCAGACCAGGTGAGGATGGCAGATATTCTTCACTAAATGGCGCCAGCAAACCTGACAGCTTTTATGATAATTGCAGCATGGACACCCTGAGGTTAACTTTTAATTCCAGATTTTTAATGAATTCAACTTGCACCATCTGCTGTGATGGGATTCAAAGCCTACATCCACAAGGTGCTCCGGATTACTAGTCCAGTAACATTACCACTACACCATCCCTTCCCACTTGCTTTCCCCTTGAGGCATCTCCATACATTGCTGCAGCTGCTGTGTTTTCTCCAAGTTTAAGAAAGCCAGTTGTCCACAGTTAAAGCTGCAAAGCAGGTTAAATCCAAGTTCTGAATCTCAGCAACATGTTTAAAATATCTCCCTGCCTACAGGCAGTGGGCTGGCTACCTTCTCTTTACTACACCTTAGTAAAAACCATCAGTTAATTGCTCAGGACCATCTTTCTGACATGCTGAAACAGGGACTCGATTCAAAAAGATGATTGTTGGGACTTGAAAAATGGTGTTGATTTATACTCTGTGTCCACATACATGCCACAACTTACAAAGCAAAGTGAAATAACTCCATGAAGACTGGTATCCATTTACCAAGCCACTCTTTATTTATACATGCACGGTATATGACACTGACCCGCTCAGAGCCAGCTCCAAGAGCGAACAGAACTCCTGACTCTCCTGTTTGTATCTGTTAGCCAGGGCTCCCTGTTTGAACTAGATTAACAGCCCAAATCAAGCAACTTATATTCTATGAGGTCCACCTGGCTGACCTCTTTCCAATCACTGCACAAAGCATGGGGGGAAAAAAATGAATGATTATCAAGAAAAGATGGCAAATTGTTATGATCTTGACCATCTTTCAAATTAGAAAGTAATAACTTTTAAAAGGAAATTGGCTAAATATTTGAACAGGGAAAGAATTGAAGATCGAAGAGGAATTCCATTGGGATTATTGCAAAATGGACCAAACATCGTGACCCTGTGCTGCAAGATTCTATAATAACTAATTCAACATATTTAGTATCCATTGAATTAAAGCAGGTCTTTACCAAAATACAGTTGAAATTATTAATTGAGAAATTGCAATTATATTCCTAGAGCTAAACTTGTTGTGAAAATTAAAGAATTTTCACAGTGAGTTCTCCTGAAATGATTGAGAGGAGAAAGGCTCCCATTGTTTATGGTTAACAGGGAGTTTGTCATCTTGTTTTTACTACTTCATTAACATATTCTGGTGCAGAAAATGTCATAAATCTTTGAAAAGAAATTCAGGAATTTTGTTTAAGGGAGCCAGTGGGAGAAATGCATTTCTTAAAGTATCTACAGAAGTTCTTAGCTGAGTAATACAAAAAGATCCTTGCTACAAATTAGAATTTCTCTTTTGCTATTATCACAGATACAGCAGTGAGTAGACACTCTTAGCCCAGGTTAACTATGCAGTGGCATAACCAACTGATGTCACAATAGGACTGTCTCTTTATCTGAACCGGGTGTTCTAAAAGGCTAAAGTGTCACTCCTTAGATACTCCAGCAGTTTGAAACAAATCGATTTACAAATGTTGTTGACTACAATACATGATTTTCACACTTGTCACCAGTAACCATGTACTTTTAACTTTGTCCATTCAAAATTGACTTTCTTTTCTGTTTTATGTTACTTAATAACCCGTCATTGACAAACAGAATTAGCTGGAACAAGACAGGCTGACAGAGTTTTGTGACCTTTTCTCCTGTGCTGTATAAAGTACCATATGTCCTGTCACCCCGTTTATAACATAGCTGAGCAGCCATGAGATTAACTGCAGGTACCCAACTTGCATCACAATCCTCTGCAGGCACTTCCTGAACTAACAGACATCTTAGGCCCAGTAATTATTATATTCAAGCTGAGGAAGCAAATCAATTCAAAATAATAGAACCATAACTTACGCAAACTCCAGCACTTGTAATGTCCTGACAGCAGGTAACTCATAGAGTTCGCCTCCAGATGTGTCGTGCGTGCTGTTACGGAAAAATAAGAAAGACAAAAGATGAAACTGTTTCTTCATTACACCATTCCAAAATGGCATCAGTTTATTTTCTCTCACACTACAGGCCCTACGCAAAAGCAGAACTATTTTACCAAGACATGTACTGCTTTCTACAAACTTCAAATTCAATTTTCAAATTGAATATCATGATTTAAACAAAAGTAGATGCTTCATGCAAAAAAGGTTATGATTCAGTCCCTAAAAAAAATTATATTTTAAATGAATCATGGGGTCCCATAGGAATTAATATTAAAGTCAGCATTAGGCTCCTCCAGATATTTTCTTGCCCAGAAACTAATACACAAGTTGAACTTGGCAATGTAGGTGAGGCACTGTACACATCTAAAAGAAATAAATAGCAACATAAAATACATTACTAAACATAAAAGAAACAGAACAGAATGTATGCCCTGTACAATTTTTTAAAAAGTCACTAATTTGTTTGCTGTGGACTGACCAAACGTTGGTTGATGCAAGAATATTTTTGCATCATTGTGACAATAAAGCTGATTCACTCATTCATCTAAGATAATAAAGTGTGAAGCTGGATGAACACAGCAGGCCAAGCAGCATCTCAGGAGCACAAAAGCTGACGTTTCGGGACTAGACCCTTCATCAGATAGGAGGATGGGGTGAGGGTTCAGGAATAAATAAGGAGAGAGGGGGAGGCAGACCGATGATGGAGAGAAAAGAAGATAGGTGGAGAGGCGATAGGTCAGTCCAGGGAAGACGGACAGGTCAAGGAGGTGGGATGAGGTTAGTAGGTAGGAAATGGAGGTGCGGCTTGGGGTGGGAGGAAGGGATGGGCGAGAGAAAGAACAGGTTAGGTAGGCAGAGACAGGCTGGGCTGGTTTTGGGATGCCATGGGGGAGGGGATGAGCTGGGCTGGTTGTGGGATGCAGTGGGGGGAGGGGACGAACTGGGCTGGTTTTGGGATGCGGTGGGGCAAAGGGGAGATTTTGAAGCTGGTGAAGTCCACATTGATACCATTTGGCTGCAGGGTTCCCAGGCGGAATAGGAGTTGCTGTTCCTGCAACCTTCGGGTGGCATCATTGTGGCACTGAGGGAGCCCCATGATGGACATGTCATCTAAAGAATGGGAGGGGGAGTTGAAATGGTTCGCGACTGGGTGGTGCAGTTGTTTATTGCGAACCGAGTGGAGGTGTTCTGCAAAGCGGTCCCCAAGCCTCTGCTCGGTTTCCCCAATGTAGAGGAAGCCACACTGGGTAAAATGGATACAGTTCCCACATTGGCAGATGTGCAGGTGAACCTTTGCTTAATATGGAAAGTCATTTTGGGGCCTGGGATAGGGGTGAGGGAGGAGGTGTGGGGGCAAGTGTAGCACTTCCTGCGGTTGCAGGGGAAGGTCACTCCTCACTCATTCATCTATCCTTCAGTCAATCCTGGCACTACCTGTAGTAAGATAATAAAATGTGAGGCTGGATGAACACAGCAGGCCAAGCAGCATCTCAGGAGCACAAAAGCTGACGTTTCGGGCCTAGACCCTTCATCAGAGCCTCTGATACTACCTGTAGTAACCAACTTCTATACATAGATGGAGCCCTTCAGTGAGACTGACAGTGTGGCAGCCAGGAGAATGGAGATGCCTCAACAACAGAGAAAGATTCAACGCACTGTGTCCCAAAGCTTATTCCCATGATAACCCCATTGCGAAGGCTAAAAGCTATCACAACCCCACAGAAAGCAATTTTTGGGGGTTGGGAGGTGGTGGGGTGGTGGGGGAGGTGGGGAAGCAGAGAAGTGAAGACCTATTAGAATGAGGATGGAGTGGTTGGGGGTGCAGTTGGACATTGCTACCTCGGAGCTTGTGATCCCAAAATTTCAGCTTGTGACCCTACTCAGGGTACCAACCCTCACGTTGGAAAGTCCAGGTTTAAGGGAAGAGCAGGGGAGGGGGGAAAGTTGAAGCATGGGCACTGAGAGGCAAGTCAGAGGAAAGCAAAACTGAGGGGAAGCAATGGTGAGAGGCACGAGTGGGAGGGGATGGGGTGAATAGAAACATCAACATAATTTGAAAAAACGGACCCTAAAAACAAAGTGAGCAGGGCAGTGAAAAATAAGGACTGCGGTACAAGTTTGAGGTGATCGAATGAGGTGTTTGCGGTAATTGAAAAGATTTGACAGTGCTGACAGAGTGAAAATTGAGTAGACTCCAGAACCAGGAATATCAACCTGAAAACTGGAGTTTTCTTTTTAAAACAGAGATTTCTGAACAGACTTCTCGATAGAAACAGAAATCTGGAGACTCCCTGTCAAAATGCTCCCAAGTCTGGGTGAATTAAAAATTTCAAAACTGCAATTAATTGACTTTTGTAACACAAATCGTATTAAGGGCTAAGGACATAAAAAGTTAAAATACAGATAAATCACGAGGCAAATGAATGGAAGAAGAGCTCCAAGAGTCCAAATCGTAATTTCCATTTCTAAGTATTCACTTGTTGACACAATTTACAAACATTTGTCTACTATACAAGGGACATTGACTTCAGCAGCAATTTTAGTTATATTTTTAGCAGATAACTATCCAATCGATTAATATGCCCTTCCTCTGTCGAATATTTGAGCACAACCATCTAGGTTAAAATTAATTACAGAGAAAGGTAACACAAAGGTAGTAAGTATCCATTTTTTAAAATCACAAATAGCAATTCTTTGTACATTGCAACATTAGCTCTCGATATAATTCTGGCAACATGTTCATTTGTTAGTGGCAGATTATTGACTAGACAAGACAGTCAAAGATTATTGGGAGTAAGTTGGAAAGAGCAGTTGTGGCCATAATCAGATTAGGCATGTTTTATTGACTGGTGGAAGTGGTTGTATGGCCAATTCCTGCCCCTAATATTTTTTGTAATTTACATACAAGTTATGTTCCAAAGCAAATTACATTGAGAGGTGGAAGAAGTGAAGGCAGAAAAATTCATTGGTCAATTAGAAGTAAGAGATGCATTTACTTACCTTAAAAGGAATCTTCTATTTTTATGGATTTGTACCAGTAATTCAAGGTCATCTATATCTTTCAAACTCTTGATCTCGAAAGGATTCACAGAAAATTTAAGAAGTGACTGACGAAGCAGCTCACGTAACCCATTTTGCTCCAAATGTTCCCAGAGTTTTATTGCATCACATACTGACACTCTGTGCAGGAAGAACGACAAATGAAAGAATGAAGAACTCCATCAAATGTCCTCTCAACCTTCTCTAGCCATGAGGGTTGTACATTTGGGGATTAAACACAGTAGGTTTCAAAAGGGACAGGAATCGGGTCCAGCCCAACGAGGAAAGGCATTCAGCAGAATGAATAATAAGGTTAAAATTAAGCGGGAGGTGCAGACAGGACACTACTTAGTTTACAGATATGGAAGACTTGTGGACAAACCTGAATGAGGTGACGTTCCTCAACTCGGCGAACTGCTGGATTCCGGCCAGGTCGATGCTTGTTTCTCTCAGGTCGACAGCAAAGTTATTCGGTGAGCTCCGCATAATGTAGAGCAGTACGAAAATGTCAGCTGGAGTTAGCCTCGTGCCTCTGAAGGACAATATCTGGCCGAGTTTAGCAGCTACGCTTTCAGTCAGCTCAGTGCTCTGGGTCTCGTAAACACAATGACAAAGCTCCAGCAACTTACTGGTGCTGAGCGCAGAGACGTCGAGTTCTGCCAGGTATTTCTGCAAGCCCTTTTGCTTCTGGCCTTTGACATTGGCTTTTGGATGATGGGCGAAGCTGCGAAGGAACTCATTTCCTTCCTGAAAAGCCAGTCCCACCAGGAACCTGCGAACGACGTCCAGCCAGTCCTCTTGAGATTTCCGCTTTTTGTGCTCCAAGGAGATTAGCTTCATCAACCCTTTGCATTTGACATTTTCAGAAAACAACAAGTAAAGCCCTGCCAGGAAGTTCTGCAGGAAAGAATGAGAGAACGTCTTCCCACACTCCTGTCCCTTTCCTTCGCCAGTCATCAAGAAGGGTCTTAGGAAGCCGTGCATCAAAGCAAAGTTGGACATTTCTACTGCTCTGGAGGTCACGCAGACACTGTAATGGCACTGAACCCCTGCAAAGGCATGTTTGCTCAACTCCAGGATGTTCTGCCTATGCAAAGCCACGGCATTTTGAGTTTTACCCTGGAGCAGGACGTGGAAAATGTTCAGAAATAAATGAGTGAGAGTGGACGGTAACACCAAACGCCCATCCCCATTCCGATGCTGAGCTTTGAGAACGAAACAGATGAATCTGCATAATAAAGGGATGGAACAGAAGCTGAACAGGTAACCCTGCTCCTGAAGACATGCCGCGGCTTCAGCAGCTAAGGAGTCGTCTTCAAAGTACCTCTGCAGGAATTCCTGTACGTCGTGTGGGCGGAAGCCCAGCACCTCCACTATTTTATCGACCCTTCCGAGGTACTGGTTGAAGGTTTCTTTTGGTCTTGCTGTAACAGCGATCGTGCAACCCTTCAGCAACTTCTTCTGGAGCAGACCAGCAAGCAGCTGTTTGACACTGTGAGGTCTCTCCGCTGAGCCACAGACTGAAGGCTGAAGGAGGCCGTCGTGGCAGTACAAGTCCTCAAAGTCATCCAAAATGAGCAGGACTTTGCGGGAATTGTGCCGGAGATGTTGAAAAACCTCGTCCGTGTTCTTCAGTGTCGGAAGGAATGGCTGGAAAAGTAAATCTTTCAAAGTGTACTGCTTTGCAAAATTGAGCATCCTGCACTTAAACCAGAAAACAAACTCAAACTGCTTGAACGACCCGTTCACCCAGTCGTGGCAGATTTTTTGGACAAGCACACTTTTACCTATCCCTGCTCTGCCCAGTAACGCAACGATTTTGGTTTCTCTTGGTCGTTTTCCTGAAACGTCAAAGAGATTGCTCAAGTTTACAGCACCTCTTTCTCGCTCTGCTATGTCATAGATTTTGCATTCCTTGTCCAAACACTTAGAGGTGTTTTTTGCAGACTTATTTTCAGCTTGAACCTCAACCATTGTGACATCCACGTAAATGTCTTCAAGGAGCATTTCGTCATGTTCATGGCAAATGTAAGAGTGCTGGCTCATGTCTCTCAAATATTCTTTCACCATTTCCGTACAGGCTTCTACACGTTCTGTTGATACAAAAGAGTTAACAACATTAACACCATCACCCCTACTCTGCTGCCTTTTCATGCATTGTTCCAATAACACCCATTAGCCAGAAGGCTATTTTGCTGCTGGTTCTCCAAATAAGTTATTGTGGTTTAAACAACCATTTGGAGACATGTGAGGTTCAGCCATTAGATTCTTTATTCTCCCATCTGAGAGTAAATAGTTTAATGGGGATTGATTTAAACCTGTAACGCAGGGGAGTAGGTTGACTAATGGGCCTAGTTTTCAAAGTACCAGTGATGGCAAAAGAGGAAAGATGGGGAATGGGGAAACAGAAGTGAGGAAAGTCTTGCGTGTTGATGTGAACAAAGAAATCGTTGCCACTCAATGGGCAAGAAAGAGATAAGGGGAGGATTAAATTGTAAATGCATGGAGTATCATGAACAAAATTTGGGAACCGGAAGCAGAAATTGCTCTGGGTGGTATGATATAATAGTTTTGACAGAGACATGACTCAAGCCAGAACAGGACTGGTTAGTTAAAATCCCAGGTTATAAGGTTTTTAGCAAAAGCAGGGTGAGCTCAAAAAGAGGAGGCATAGCAATCTCGGTCAAAGATAGTATCATAGCCCTTGAATGAAGTGTAGTTCCTAAATTAGAATCAATATGGTTGGATGTGAGAGGTGGTGTGTGGTGACCTTGTTGCATATTTTGTACAGACCTCTAAATAGTGGGGAAGAGTAGAGAACAGCATTTGTTGGCAGATTATAGAAACCTTAGGACAAGGGGGGGTTGTGACAGTTGGTGATTTCAATAGCCCAGGAGTAGGCTGGGAGAAAGGTAAGAGTATAAGTCACAGAAGGGGAGAAATTCCTGCAAGGTGTGCAGGAGAGCCTTCTGGAACATTCCATTTCCAGTCCTAACAGGGAGGAAGCTGTGCTGGATCTGGACCTAGGAAATAATGAAGCAAATAAGAATCCAGACTGGAAAAGGGCAGATTTTAGGGGTTTAAAATGTTGAACTGGAGCAGATTAGAAGGTGATTAGAAATGCATCTTGGTGGATAAAACAATGGATGGAAAATGTGGGATTTCAAAAGAGAGATGAATAAGGTGCAAGCTAGGTACATACCCAGGAGGAGTAAATTATGTGGTATCCAAAGCTAGAGTACACTGGATGACTAAGGATATTGGTGAGAAAATAAGAAAGACAAAAGGAAGCAGATGATGCATTTCGGAATAGTAAGAGAAATCAGGAAAATATCTCAAATGCAGGAGAAAGACTATGGCTGCGAAAGACACAGTACGGCAAATGGCCTCCTTCTGTATTGTAAAATTCTGTGATTCTATGTGCCAAAGAAAAGCTCTGCCTGGTTATTCAGAAAACTTCTCAAAAACACACAGGTTTCAGTGCAGTTTATAATTCTCAATTTAACACAAAACTGACTCTGATCTCAACTCAGCCTTGGGTCAGCCAGTTTCCATTCCTGTTTTTTCCTTGCTCTGTGCAGCAACGGATAAAGTTTCAGCTAAAATCAGCAGAACTACAGCCAAGACTAACATACTTTAATTTCTGATATTGTTAAAATTAATCTCTTTGTCCCACCTCAAAATCAAATGAGAATGAGGCTGATCAGGATTTTCGGTTTTTAATTCTGCAATTTACTTGTTAACAACCCATCAAGTAACAAACACAACCGAGTTTTACTGAATGTTAATATGTGGAATAAAACATTTACTTGTTTTGCTGTATGACTTGGTTGTTGGGCTTGTTGGTCCTGATGATTCTTCACCAGATGACTCTATTTCAAGACCTAGCATGAAAAGGGATCAGTGTCAGCTCAGGTCAGATACTCTGGCTGATGTTTTCTCCCCGTTCTGCGCTGCTCCCAGCCTCTCATGTAGCTTCCTGCTACAGTGAAGTTCTCACAAGCTCTAAACTTCCCAAAAACCTTGCTAAATGCCATTTGACCAAGAGCCAAGTGACTGCATGCTTCCTTTAGCTAATTTTCCCAGGGTTGTGCACAGTTCCACTCCAGGCAGAAGAAGGCCTCTGCTGGGCTTAGGTAAAGGACTGAGGAAGTGAATTATATTTGTGGAACCAAATCAGATTAAAATTTTAGAACACAAAGGTCTTATGTACTTTTTACACAAAAGGACTCTCATTTACATTGGAACTGAGATATAAATATGGCATCTTTATAAATGTGATAAGTTTGTAGAAGAATCTTACGGTTGAAAATATGATCCACTGTGGCCTTAATAAATGGCAGAGTGGCCTACTCTTGTCCTTTATGAAACTTTGATAATATCATGTGCATGAAAATAAATCCAGCCTCAAAAGTTTTGATATGGAATAGTCAGCTGTGCAATTTAGGAGAAACCTGGAAAATATGCCAACAGTCTGTAATATTCGATGATTTCCTCCCAAGATCTCTATCCAGAATATTTATTTATTAAGTATTTCAAATGCCTTGAGGAACCAAAGTAGCTTCATTCATTCTGCAACCTAAGCCCCATCCCCTGCTTTCCTGTCATTACCATGTGCAGCTAAATCTGGCAGCTCAGCTGAATAGAGGACTCAGAACTGTATCCTTCTTCCATTTGAGACTGCAGACTAGGTGTCTGGCTTTCCACTGTGCTGTGTAAAGACCTCTAGCTAAAACGTCTTACCCCTTGTAGCACTACTCAAGCTAATGCCAACTTGATTAGTAACTGATTAGATATCAGTGTGATGTACCTAGTCTCTCACTGCCCACAGAGACTGGAGAGGTTGGACTATCCACAAGCTGAGCATTGGTAATGGACTCCGGTGAGCTCTGAATATCGACAGGTTGAGGGCTGGGGAAACCTGGAGCAATTGCACTGACTTCAGGACTGACAGTCTGTGAGTCTGTGTTCAAAGCAACAGCTGAGGCACTCCGTGGGTCCAGTGCACCATTCTTGGGGGCTGATCCCTGTGTTGAGCTAGCTGAAAGACAGAATACATGGAGATCAGACACCAGAGATCACTTTGAAAGCTTAATTTGATGAGCTGAGGCCATCGATAATTTTTATAAGTGACCAATTTGAAAATAGTAGAGAACCTTGAAGAAATACCAGAATGAAACACCAGCATTTTCCTGATCTATACAATTCCAAAGATATCTGGATGAAAGGTGGCATAGCATTCGGTCACCACTATAGCTAAAAGAAGTAGCATCGACTTCAGATGTGCTAAATTTCCAAATCTCAGGTAAACTGCTGAGAAGATAAAGAGCTCTTAGGTTCTATGATGGTGACGATGGTGATTCTTAGAAGTCCACTGTTACATATGTAGGACTTGCTCGTGCAGAACCATCTTACACCTCTCCAGTGACTTAGCTCAGCTGATGCTTCACTGTAATATTGCTGGCAAGCTGCATTGCCAACCTTGGGGCGAAACATTAGACTGAGAGCTTTTCTGCCAACTCAGAGAGGCATTTATTTTTTCTTTAAAAATCCCATGCCATCATTCAAAAAGGAACTGGTTGGGATTTCCTGATGTCCAGGTCAAGGGAAGGCCATCCCCCCTCCAACTTACTGCTCTATTTGTAGCTGCATTATAAACCAATACCAAACATTTGCCAAGATTTACATGGGGGGGGGGGGGACAATAACTAAACCTAACATGGCTTCCTGGGCTGGTAGCCCCAATAATAAAACATTTCAATAGAAATTGAAATAATCCCAAAATGACTTTTGAAGAACAACATCAAGCACATTGTCTAGTTATTTACCTCATTCTTGCTGTGTTTAGACTGACTTGCACATATGCCCAAATTATGACATCAAAAAATCCATTATTGACTGCAAAGTGCTTTGGGATAACTGGAGTTTAAGGCACAATTTAAGTGCACATTGTTCTGCATTTTTAAATTTTCTCAGATGTGGTCATGTTTTGATTGATCAAATCCTGCTGTTTCATTTGTGATTCAACTACCAAAAATCTGGGTCAAATTGCAACTAAAATTGACCTAGCTTTGTACAAAATGTTACAAAAGCTGTTAGAGGTAAAGCCCCAAAAAAACTTAATACAGCTACAACTTGCACCAGATTAGCTACAAAGCTTCAGGCAAGCTGCAATGGTAGGACTCGGGCTGGTTCACACTTTCAGTCTTCTGCTTTCTCCTGTTGTCACAGATAAGCATATTAATCATGAGGAGGAATAGATAGTTCAGTTAGTAAAAATTACTGTAAAAATGGCCTGTTGTGTCATTTAGTAACATCACGGTTAACCTGATAGTGATCTCAACTTCACCCTCTTATATGATCCCCACTAGCCTTTCTAACTGTTCTGTTCAATTAGAACTGAAAACTACTCACGTGTTGAATACAGAGGCAATGTCGGCAGTGGTGTCGTAATTCCAAGAGTCGCCAAGCTCTCATTTATAACTGGAAAGTGAAAACAGACTTTATGAATTAATTTTCAAGACTGTGTTCCATTGTGTAAACAGTCTCCTTGTATAATGTGTGACGGCCTGTGCATTCCCGAAGTAAAGAGACATCTTAGAGCAGACTGCACTCATCAGGATGTGCATGGGAGTTGGCAGCAACGCAGCAGTCTGATGTGTAAGTGAGACTACTTATTGCAAGTCTCTACTGAGTTACAACATGTCAATGATACGGTGGGTTTGGAGAGTGATAAGATGGCTTAGTAACGTGTAGACGTCAATAACTCAAAAAGCTAACCGGATATATTATTCATTCAATTAGATGAGTAAAAGTAATGTCACCATAGTTCCAAACTCTCAGTAGAGAGATGATTGGTGGTAGTTTAACCAGAAGGTTACCATACCTCAGGCAAGGGGAGAGATAGATGACAGTCCTTCATGGTAACCTCAGCCAGTGCAGGAATTGAACTCACACTGTTAGCATCACTCTACATTGCAAACCAACCAGCCAACTGAGCTACATGCCCAAATAGGGTGCCAGCAGGTGGTGAAGGTATATATGTACCCTGAGAATTCTTAGAACGTTAGAATTTAGCAGTAAAGAATCAGACCACCTGGTCTCATTTCCAATTCCCTGAACAATCCCCATAACCTTTCTTATTCCCTTAATGAACCGAGTGAGTTTAAAAAATAATTCACAGATCCTGTTTCAATAATGGTATCAGACAGAGTGGTCAACATGTTATCACCTTGTTTGTGAGAAATTTTTATAAATATTATTTGTAATCCTTCTTTTCTTTAGACCACCTTTAGACAAGGGAGGGATTGAAAACGAGATACTGTACTGCTGAAAACAGATTCCACTTTCTGTGATCTAACTAAGTTCACTTTTTATAGCTTGAAAATGGAACTGGGATTCTATTCTCCAAGACCTTAGCTAGCTGTATGACCACTGTGTAAAAGAAAATGTTTCTGCAAGGTTAATGTTAGGGACTGCATTAAGCTCCCATGAATCTGATGATGTCTAAGGGGCAAAGGCAGAGTACCTTAGCATCTCGAACTGATCAGACCTGTTATCCTAGGTGTCTTCACAGTCTTTGTAGCAATGTCTATCTTACCAATGTAACTTCTACCTGATTGTTATTATTCAATAAGCTATATCCTGTTAGGATAAGAGCCTATTCACATTAGAACCCACTCGTAGTTTTCTTCTATCACTGTAAACCAGTAAGGCCCATCAATCCAGTCAAGCAAAAAAGGTGATGGCAGCAAAGCATCTGACCCCAAGGTGGTAATGGTTGGCAACACAGCACAGACAACAGTCACCTTTATTGACTTGCCTATATGCACTCTTCTGTTCCACTTGGAACTCAAATTTAACAAAGTAAATTTTCTTTACCCACTCTTTATTTCATCCTTAATGCACATCCCATCTCTCACCCACCAAGTTAACATCATCAGTAAATCTCAACATTATACCATGGAACGATATTCTTGAATTATCTAAACACAACATTAATGAGGTACCAGATTTTGCTTACTTGAAGATCTCTGATGGGTTTATTTACAACTAAACTAATGTGTACAATACAGAATAATTTCTGGAGCCTTTGCCTGGAGTGCAACAGTGCAGAGAATCTGTCACTATGGTTATGAGTAACATCCATTCATTTGTATGTTGTGCACTTAAAGAGATATGATAGATTCATACAGCATGGAAGCAGAACCTTTGCTACAGCTAGCCCATGCCAACCATAATCTCAGACTAAATTAGTCCCACCTGCTTGCCCCTGGCCATGTCCCTCCAAACCTTTCCTATTTATGTACTTACCTAAATAGTAGCCACATTCACCATTTCAACAAATTTATTACAAATATAAACCAACCTAGCGAGTTTTGAGAAGATTTGTAGCTCAGGTTGAGGTTATGGATGTGAGTTTGCTCGCTGAGCTGGAAGATTCGTTTTCAGACGTTTCATTACCATTCTACGTAACATCATCAGTGAGCCTCCAACAAAGCACTGGTGCTATGTCCCGCTTTCTATTTATCTGGTTAGGTTTCCTTGGGTTGGTGATGTCATTTCCTGCATTGGTGATGTCATTTCCTGTTCTTTTTCTCAGGGGATGGTAGATTGACTCCAAATCAATGTGTTTGTTGATGGAGTTCCGGTTGGCCCACTATCACTCGTATCCTTACATACACATGAGGAAGGGTACCACTTTGATTGGGACAACACATCCATCCTAGGACAAGCCAAACAGAGACACGCACGAGAATTCCTAGAAGCATGGCATTCCAACCGGAGATGGTGAAGGAGAACATCAAGAAGTTCTTTGTCCTCAAGGGTGTTCGGAAGGAGAGAGAGGCGGGGAAAGCTGTCGTGACTCTCGAAAAGGGTGCAGAACCTGCTCCTTCTGCAGTTGATGGGGGTTGATGTCACGGAGGACCTCCACGAGGTGAGGGGCCAGCAAGCCTCGCTCTTCACCGCGGAGGCCTCCAGGATAATCTTCCGGTCCAGGGTCCGCTCCGTGGAGCAGGACGAGACGTGCTCGCGTTTCTTCTTTCAGAAGGTGCACAAAGAGAGCTCTGTGCTTAGCCGGCTGAAGGAGGACGACGGCTCGGTGACGTCGTCTCGGCCCGACATTTTGAGGATCAGCAGATCCTTCTATGCCGTTCTGTACGACACGAAGCCCACGGACAGCACGGCCTCCGAGTCGTTCCTGTCGTCTATCACGGAGGTCTTAGACGACGGCACGAGGGAGTGGCTGGACCGGCCGATATCCCTGGACGAGCTGACCGGAGCCCACAATTCCTTGGAGAGGAATAGGACTCCCAGGAGCAACGGCTGACCGGTCGAGCTGTATTTCGCTCTGTGGGACCTGGTCGCCTAGGACCTGCTGGAGGTGTACGATAGTGTGCTTCGGGCAGGGGAAATGTGCAAGTCCATGAGGATGGACATCATCACCCTCATTTACAAGAGGAAGGGGGAGAGGGAAGAAATTAAGAATTGGCGTCCCATTTCACTATTGAACGTGGACTACAAAATCCTGGCCAAGGTCATAGCCAACCGGGTCAGGTCTGTCCTGGAGTCGGTGATTCACCCTGACCAAACCTGTGCTGTGCCGGGCAGGAAGATCGCTGAGAGCCTCGCGCTCATCGAGGATACGATCGCCTACGTACAGGACAGGAGGGTGGAACCTGCCTCGTCAGCCTGGACCAGGAGAAGGCCTTCGACAGGGGGTCTCATGCTTACATGAGGGACGTCCTCTCCAAATTGGGGTTCAGGGAGGGCATCCGCAATTGGATCCGGCTGCTCTACGCCAACATCGTTAGCCAGTCTCGATCAACGGGTGGGAATCGGACAGTTTTCCTGTTAGATCTGGAGTCAGGCAGGGCTGCCTGCTCTCTCCTGCCTTGTTCGTGTGCTGTGTGGAGCCCTTCGCCGCATCCATCAGGAAGGACGTGAGCCTGAAGGGTGTGACTATCCCAGGCAGCGGAGGCCTTCAGTTCAAGACCTCCCTGTACATGGACAATATCGCCGTCTTCTGCACCGATCGTCAGTCGGTGAGTAGACTATTGGACATCTGCAGCCAGTTTGAACTGGCCTCGGGTGCCAAAGTCAATACGGGTAAGAGCGAGGTCATGTTCTTCGGGAACTGGGACGACCGCTCCTTCATCCCCTTCACCGTCAGGACAGACTACCTGAAGGTGCTGGGTGCCTGGTTTGGTGGAGCTGGGGCGTGCACTAAGACTTGGGAGGAGCGTATCACCAAACTGAAGCAGAACCTGGGCAGGTGGACGCTCTGGTCCCTCTCCATCACGGGTAAGAATCTGGTTTGTCAGGTGCGAGGGGCCTTCAGTACTGTTGTATGTGGCGCAGGCCTGGCCTATTCCCTGGACCTGCGCCGCTGCGGTCACCCGGGCCATCTTCCACTTCATTTGGGGGTCGAGGATGGACCGGGTCCGCAGGGACACCATGTACAAAGACCTGGAAAATGGGGGAAAGGGCGTACCGAACGCCACCCTCGCCCTGACAGCTACCTTTGTGTGTGGCTGCATCAAGCTGTGCGTAGATCCTCAGTACGCAAACACCAAGTGTCACTACTTACTGAGGTTCTACCTGTCCCCGGTGTTGCGAAGGATGGGCCTGGCCTTGTTGCCGCAGGACGCTCCGAGTAGTTGGACCGTTCCGTACCACCTGTCCTTCGTGGAGAAATTTTTGAAAGGAAACACCTTTGACCACAAGGCAGTGGTCAGCACGTAGTATCCTCGAGACCCTTCGGGAAAAGGAGAGGGTGGATCCCGTCATGTGGTTCCCCACGCAGACTGCCAAAGTCATTTGGCAGAATGCCTCATGGCCAGAACTTTCAAACAAGCACAAGGACATTGCTTGGCTGGCGGTGAGAGGGGCTCTGCCAGTGAGATCCTTTATGCATGCCTGGAATCTCTGCACCACCACACGCTGCCCTCGAGGTGGCTGCGGGGGGGACGAGACTGTCGATCACCTCCTTCTGGAGTGTGCCTATGCGCAGGAGGTCTGGAGGGGGGATGCAGTGGTATTTGTCGAGAATCGTCCCGAGCAGCTCCGTGACGTGGGACTCCGTGCTCTACGGGCTGTTTCCCGGGACGCACACCGAGACCAACAACAACTGCGCCTGGAGGACCATCAATGCGGTGATAGACGCTCTTTGGTCTGCCAGCTGAAAGAACTGACCCCGACTGAGTGTTGCAGACTGGCGCACTCCAAGGTCCAGGACTACGTGCTGAGGGACGCGCTAAAGCTTGGGGCAGCCGCCGCCAAGGCGCGGTGGGGAAAGACCACGGTATGAAACCCCTCGTCCAGAATAGAAAAAAGGGCCCTATCTGGTACCTAGGCCCAGTTGGCGCCTTCCCCAACTGGTCAGGGGGCCAACTGGGACTGTGCGGGGTGCAGGGTGCGGGGTGACGACTGCCGGGGTATTTTCTTTGCTTCGTTTTTTTTTCTTCTTTATTTTTTTCCTTTAGTTGATGTATGTACCCCCTGGGTAACCAGGAGCAGCTTGCATGACTGGGTAGGTGTATAAATATGTTTTTTTTTGTACATCTTATGAATAAAGTATATTTTTTTCAAATTAAAAAAAAGGCAACGAAACGTCTGAAGACTAACCTTCCAGCTCAGCGAGCAAACTCACATCCAGAAACCAACCTCTTGAGTAAAAAAAATTGCCCCTGATGTCTTTTTAAAATATCACTCGAAAGGTGATAACAAACTTTCCCTTGTTATTCAAAAATCACTCCTGTCTGTTATATTTGAAAACACATAAAGAGTAGGTAATAACAAAAATTCTGTATACAGAGACAAGATTTTACAATGTGCAAGTACAGAAATCTAAGGGTTTAAGGGTCTATATATTTTGTTTCAGCTGTTTGATAGATCTTCAGATTTTGTATTCTAGGTAACTCAGACATACAGTTTCTAAGAGCATCTCCAAGACAAGCACCTTTGGAACATCACTCACAACCTTCTAGGTACATCATAACCCTTTCCTTTCTGTCCACAATCATACATCTTGATTCATATAGCCCCACTCCCATATCCTGTGCCATTCTCTTTGGATGACTAATGCAGTAACATTCCAATATGCCACTAGATGAGAGGCCCAGACTAGTGTCCTAAAGGCATCCAACTGTACAGGATAATATCAGAGATAATGGGAACTGCAGATGCTGGAGAATCCAAGACAACAAAATGTGAGGCTGGATGAACACAGCAGGCCAAGCAGCATCTCAGGAGCACAAAAGCTGACGTTTTGGGCCTAGACCCTTCATCAGAGAGGGGGATGGGGTGAGGGTTCTGGAATAAATAGGGAGAAAGGGGGAGGCGGACCGAGGATGGAGAGAAAAGAAGATAGGTGGAGAGAGTATAGGTGGGGAGTTAGGGAGGGGATAGGTCAGTCCAGGGAAGACGGACAGGTCAAGGAGGTGGGATGAGGTTAGTAGGTAGATGGGGGTGCGGCTTGGGGTGGGAGGAAGGGATGGGTGAGAGGAAGAACAGGTTAGGAAGGCGGAGACAGGTTGGACTGGTTTTGGGATGCAGTGGGTGGAGTGGAAGAGCTGGGCTGGTAGTGTGGTGCAGTGGGGGGAGGGGACGAACTGGGCTGGTTTAGGGATGCAGTTGGGGAAGGGGAGATTTTGAAACTGGTGAAGTCAACATTGATACCATTAGGCTGCAGGGTTCCCAGGCGGAATATGAGTTGCTGTTCCTGCAACCTTCGGGTGGCATCATTGTGGCACTGCACGAGGCCCATAATGGACATGTCATCTAAAGAATGGGAGGGGGAGTGGAAATGGTTTGCGCGTGGGAGGTGCAGTAGTTTGTTGCGAACTGAGCGGAGGTGTTCTGCAAAGCGGTCTCCAAGCCTCCGCTTGGTTTCCTCAATGTAGACGAAGCCACACCGTGTACAGTGGATGCAGTATACCACATTGGCAGATGTGCAGGTGAACCTCTGCTTAATGTGGAATGTCATCTTGGGGCCTGGGATAGGGGTGAGGGGGAAGGTGTGGGGGCAAGTGTAGCATTTCCTGCGGTTGCAGGGGGAGGTGCCGGGTGTGGTGGGGTTGGAGGGCAGTGTGGAGCGAACAAGGGAGTCACGGAGAGAGTGGTCTCTCCGGAAAGCAGACAGGGGTGGGGATGGAAAAATGTCTTGGGTGGTGGGGTCGGATTGTAGATGGCGGAAGTGTCGGAGGATGATGCGTTGTATCCGGAGGTTGGTGGGGTGGTGTGTGAGAACGAGGGGGATCCTCTTTGGGCGGTTGTGGCGGGGCGGGGTGTGAGGGGCGTGTTGCGGGAAATACGGGAGACGTGGTGTGGCTTCCTCTACATTGGGGAAACCAAGCGGAGGCTTGGAGACCGCTTTGCAGAACACCTCCGCTCAGTCCGCAACAAACTACTGCACCTCCCACGCGCAAACCATTTCCACTCCCCCTCCCATTCTTTAGATGACATGTCCATTATGGGCCTCCTGCAGTGCCACAATGATGCCACCCGAAGGTTGCAGGAACAGCAACTCATATTCCGCCTGGGAACCCTGCAGCCTAATGGTGTCAATGTGGACTTCACCAGTTTCAAAATCTCCCCTTCCCCAACTGCATCCCTAAACCAGCCCAGTTCGTCCCCTCCCCCCACTGCACCACACAACCAGCCCAGCTCTTCCACTCCACCCACTGCATCCCAAATCCAGTCCAACCTGTCTTCGCCTCCCTAACCTGTTCTTCCTCTCACCCATCCCTTCCTCCCACCCCAAGCCACACCTCCATCTCCTACCTACTAACCTCATCCCACCTCCTTGACCTGTCCGTCTTCCCTGGACTGACCTATCCCCTCCCTACCTATACTCTCCTCTCCACCTATCTTCTTTTCTCTCCATCTTCGGTCCGCCTCCCCGTCTCTCCCTATTTATTCCAGAACCCTCACCCCATCCCCCTCTCTGATGAAGGGTCTAGGCCCAAAACGTCAGCTTTTGTGCTCCTGAGATGCTGCTTGGCCTGCTGTGTTCATCCAGCCTCACATTTTGTTGTCAACTGTACAGGATGACAGCATTTAAATTCCATTAACATGTCAATTGCCATGCAGACATCTGGAAAGATAGTCAGGCACCATGAAAGTGTCATCGATTTTTTTTCACTAAATCTCATATGGTTCACAAATGTCATTCAAGAAGGGAAATCTTGTGTACTCATTGGTCCAGACCCACAGCCATAAGGTAGATTGTTAATGTGTATCACAGCACTTCTGAACGGGTTGATTAAAAGCAAAAATAGCAAAGAGCTGAGTACTTCACTGGTGGGTAATTAGTTTCTGGACAAGGAAAATGTCCAGAAGGGAAAGGTGGAAACTGACAATTGTGCTAAACTATAGTCTTACAATAAAACTCTTGAAAATCTCCGAAAATTCTTTTGCTGCCTATTTCAATACATAGGTGTCAATCTGTCTGTTCATTAAAGTGGAAGTCCATTTGTGCACGTTAATGGTTACATGAACTAGGATTTTTTAAATACCATGAAGATTTTTTAAAAATGTGTTCAGATACTTAACATGAGTCATATAAACTGCAAGTGCTGGCAGAAATGTATGGTATATCAAACATTAAAAATTATCATAGATTTCCAGGTTATGGCATAGGAGGCCATTCACCGCATCATACCTTCACTGTCTTTGCCACCTACAGATTGTTTATGCATCACTGAGTCAGAGTCATACAGCACAGAAACAGGCCCTTCAGTCCAATCAGTTCATGCAGACCATAATGCTAAACTAAACTAGTCCCACATAGAATTATAGAGCACAGGACAGGACCATCTCGTCCATTCCAAGCAGATACTAAATTAATCTTGTCCCATTTGCCCATATTCCTTTAAATCCTTCCTATTCATATATCGATCCAGATGCCTTTTAAATGTTATAATTGTACTGGCCTCCACCACTTCCTCTGGCATCTCATTCCATACATGCACCACCCTCTGCATGAAAAAGTTACCCTTTGGTCCCTTTTAAATCTTTCTCCTGTTACCTTAAACCCATGCCCTCTGGTTTTGGACTCTCCTACCCTGGGAAAAAGACCTTGGTTATTCACCCTATCCATGCCCCTCATGATTTTATAAACCTCGATAAGGACACCTACAGCCTCTGATAGAGACCCAGCCTGTCAGCCTCTCCCTATAGCCTAAACCCCGCAATCCTGTCAACATCCTTTTAAATCCTTTCTGAACCCTGAATGTTTAACAACATCTTTTCTATAGCAGGGAGACCAAAATTGAATGCAGCATTCTAAAAGTGCCCTAACCAATGTTTTATACTGCAGCAACATGACCTCCCAACTCATTGCACTGACTGATAAAGGCAAGTGTACAAAAAAACCTTCTTCACTAACCTGTCTAGCTGTGACTCCTCTTTCAAGAAATTATGAACCTACACCCCAAGGTCTCTTTGTTCAGCAACAATAGAAACAGTGACAAAAGCATAGTTTCTGACACTGACCTAAAAAGCAGGTGGAGGATCCTGGCTGAACAGCTCCATTGACAGGCATGTTGAAGACTTGCTGTGGGATGTCATAGGGCTGGAAAAACTGGCAACCAGCGGAGCTGACAACTGGGCTGATAACAATCAAGTCATTGCCTCTGGCTGAAATGAGCAAATATGAAATGTAGTAATTATAAACCTTGTTCCTAATGGTTCTTTTCTTCCCCCCACATTTCAATTTATTTTTCCTATTCCTCCCTTCCACTTGATGATCCCAACCCCTGATTCCCCGGCAGAAGCAACAGTTGTTGCCAATCTGAGCCAGGCCACTAGATGGAGCTGGAAGAGCACAGCAGGCCGGGCAGCATCAGAGGAGCAGAAAAGCTGATGTTTCGGGTCGGGACCCTTCTTCAGAAATTTCTGAACTTTCCTGCTCCTGTTCTGCTGTGCTTCTTCCAACTCCGTGCTGTGTTATCTCCAACTTCAGCATCTGCAATTCTTGCTAATTGTAACACCCCCCAAGGCCACTAGATGGCAGATGCGCGAAAGCTGCACTGACTCATTCCTTCCATACCTTGGGTCAAGTGCCAATGTTTCATCCAGTTCCAATCAGTATATCTTAATACGATTTACAAGCATGAACTTACATTGCAACATTCCATTGTGTATTTACTGTTGATATAAAAATTGGAATCTCCCATCTGCCTCCCCATGCAATCGACAATAACAACTTGTCGCATATCGCATTTTTCATGTTGTGATTCATCTCAAAGAGCTACGTAGGGATGTTTTTGACCAAGATTTGACCCCAACCTCCACAAGAGGCTATTAAGACAGATTATCTGAAGGCTTTGACCAATGAGTTAAGCAATAAATTTACAACAGTTTCGGTTTAGAGTGGAATGGCCGCATTTAATCTGAAGACTCAAACCCATATATCCTCACCAGGCAATAAGCAAATTGTAAGTCCAAATTGTAATTTGATAGAACCAAAGGAAGACACAAATCTAATCTGACCAATCACATCCCATAAATAGTTTGTAGCTTTCCAGACCTGAGTTGAATAAAGTGTCTGATCCAATCCGGGCCACGTAGTTTTTCAGTTCCTTCAGATGGTTAGTGTCCGAAAGGTAGCATGTTGGAGACATGATGTCCACTGCCTTGGTAAAATGTTCTGGAGAAGGAGGTGGATTCTCCTCACCTAAAATGACAATTCCCATGCATTGGTACATATTTCTAGTTTTGCTACAGTACAGAATGTGGAAAATTTCTGAATCAGTGCCACAGAAGTGTTACAGTGCTAATGGAGGCCATTGACCCATCATGCCTGGACTGGCTCATTAAATGAGCATCATTACCTTATAAGACCATAAGGCATAGGCCATTCAGCCCATTGAGACTGGGCCTGGGTAATATTTAAGGGAAGACAGGCTGGAGTGGTCTGTACTCTTCAGACTTACACTTAGTAGGGAGAAGGCCATGCTGTAGGATTAAACAAACTGTGATCTGAGAAGTGAGGGGAGAGTTTTAAACCTCAACATACATCAATTTCCATGGCAATTTACTAGAAGTGACATATTTTCCTTGTGGTAGCATCTCGGAAATGCTCTGTTTCTCAAGCCAACCGACAAAGAAGTGGGGACATGGATCCATTATTGTCAGGGCTACACCTTCACAATGTTGCCCTGAGACTTCCAGGGCTTCCACTCATGGACATAGCTGGGACAATATAGGTACAAGGTGAGATAGCGATGAGACAGTGGGAAGGAGAGTTTCAAACCATACAGCCTCTCACTCTTTTGAAAGTGCCTCTTGGGCACCCAAACAGAGAAGATTTTGTGACCGGCCTGAAAATTATTGTATCTATGTTCACTTTGGCTTGTGCCTTCTCTGTTAACTATTTGAAGAAGCTCTTGCTGTCTGTCTTGATGTTACTTGCAAGTTTACCCTCAAAGTTTATTTTCTCCATTTATTGGATTTTTTTTGTTGCTTTAGAAAGCTTACCAATCCTTTGGCTTACCACTAATCTCTGCCGCAATGTATGATTTTTCTTTCAATTTTATGCTATTGTTAGCTCCCCTAAAAAACCACAGTTGGTTTTCCCCTTCTTCGAACCTTTCTTTCTCACACATCTTTGCTGTGAACCATGACTTATTTTCTTAAATGTCTGCTATTTTGTCATCCACCGTCTTTGCCACTGAACTCCTTTGCTAGTCCATTCCAGCTAATTGCAGCCTCATTCTTTTTATCACTCTTATTTACATTTACTGTTTCAAGTTTATACCCTTGCAACCCTGGTCTTCTAGCCTCTGTACTATCTGGCCCAATATCCAACAAAGGGCTTAAAAGCAGCAAGATCCTGGATTGAGCAAGCCCAGGACAAACCGGTGGATTCCCCCTCCTCCTGAAAGGGTACATCCCTTTCAAAGTGTTGCAGAACATCTAGAGGATAAACACTCCCTGCATTCATAGAATGCCTACATTGTGGAAACAGGCCCTTTGGCCCAACAAGTCCACACTGACCCTCAGAGAATCCCACCCAGACCTATCCCCAAGAGCCACCTAATCTACACATTCCTGAACACTACGGGCAATTTAGTACGACCAATCCACCTAGTCTGCGCATCTTTGCACTGGGAGAGGAAACTGGAGCACCCGGAGGAAACCCACGCACACACTGGGAGAATGTGCAAACTCCACACAGACAGTCACCTGAGGCTGGAATCAAGCACGGGTTGCTGGTGCTGTGTGGCAGCAGTGCAGACCACAGAGCCACTATTCCACCCAGAACACCATACCACCCTGATTGTTCATTGTGCAATGTTCAAAAACTGTTAGAAGAATTATAGTTAGCTGTGTCAAGATCCAAACTTGTCAAAAGAGAAATTCATTTTATATTCGTACCATGGTTACTTTGGATAAATCTTCGCTCTTCGACAATATCCAATGGAGAGTGGAGAGTTGGTTTTGTACTTATTTCATTGACTTTGGTTTTAGATTCTGATAAAAGATTATTTTAAAAAGAATGTCATAGCTAAAAGTTAAAACTGTTCTGTACTTAAGTCACAATTAGACAGTGTTTTTCAATTGAATGCATTCACAATACTCCAATACCCACCCCCACCCCTTTTCAAAACCATAATATCAACAGGAGCTGGATTTGTTCTTTCCAAGTCACCAACTCTTGTGACCTATGAGTGATTCTTGTCACAAGGTAGAAAACTGGGAGAGTTACGATTCAATCCTGGACATATTGCCTTAGCAATAAATATAAAGGGAGAGTGTGTGAAGATAAAGCATCACAGCAAGAGAAAGAAGGAGACACATAGAGGGAGACATGCAGAGAGTGAGCGAGAGAGAGACAGAGACGCACTCAAAGAGAGGAGAGAAAAAGAAAGAAAGAGACAGAGAGACACACAGAGAGCCGAACAGAGAGAGAGATGCACAGAGAGAGAGAGAGAGATGCAGAGAGAAAGGCGCGCGCGCACACACACACACACACACACACACACACACACATACACACACTCCCACACACCCACACACACACACACATACACACACTCCCACACACCCACACACACATGCACACACAAGCATGCAGAGACAAAGGCTGTCAATCCTATGAACCACATTGAATTAAAATTTGTTTTCAACATGGGTCTGTGATATTGGGTGAGCTGCATTCAAAGGGGACATCAATATAGTTTGCTTCAATACACCTTTCAGAACCTGTGACTGGTTAAGGCATTCAGTACAGGGACCAGTTCCAGTGGCTACACCCAGAGCTGAATGACTCCAGTAGGGATTTCCTTCATGAAGCATCTTCTGTGAACCACTGATCTCCAAGAGCATTTTGTCAACAGTTGTTTTTACATTACAACATCATGATCCCCACTGCAGCAGGATGTCCAGGTTCTTGTTTGGGGTGCGGTGACACAATAAAACGGTTCTCAGACCCATCCCATGAATGAGGATAAGCCTACGTTATGGCTTGAGGGACTCTTGTGGTGCAGTGGTTGTGGTCCTAATTCTGAGTCAGGGGGCCTCGATTAAAGTTCCACCTGTGTTAATACAGGGTGATTAAAATACTGTAGCTCTGGTGTCTAGAAAACACCGGTTTAATGGAGACTACAGTAAAACATGAGCTAGTTTAAGACTGAGGTTTTAATGCCATGTTTTTGTGGGTTCCTCACCTTCTCTTAAACACTTTGCTCTCGGAGCATCTGTGAAACTAGTAAAATCTTGAGCTTGAATTCCTGGAGCACTCGGGCAATCTCCATTGGCCGCTGAAATAAGTGACAGGAAACACAATAAAGCTTGAGTCAAATTGACAAAAAAAATTCAGCCAAACTGTAGCTCATTAAAGCAAGATCCGAGATCAATTACGCATCAATAAACAGTCTAAGCTAAGGAGGCACATCTCCCACAAGGTCATCATTGGGGAGGTCATTCTACACTGGATTGGCTGCACCAGCTCCAACTCCTAAAAACTACAGAGTGGGCCTTTGACAAGCGAGCCCACCACAGAGCAGCAAACATCCAATTGTACACAGCAGTCTTCGTCAGCTCATTCCACAGAGACCTGATCTGTGTATCAGCAGCACTGGAGAAATTCCGCCAGCATGTTCTCCAAATTTAACAGGAAGACCATCCAATAAATAGGGGGCGGCACGGTGGCTCAGTGGTTAGCACTGCAGCCTCACAGCGCCAGGGACCCAGGTTCGATTCCAGCCTCGGGTGACTGTCTGTGTGGAGTTTGCACATTCTCCCCGTGTCTGCGTGGGGTTCCTCCGGGTGCTCCGGTTTCCTCCCACAGTCCAAAGATGTGCAGGCTCGGTGGATCGGCCATGCTAAATTGCCCGTAGTGTTCAGGGGTGTGTGGGTTATAGGGGGGATGGGTCTGGGTGGGATGCTTCAAGGGGCGGTGTGGACTTGTTGGGCTGAAGGGCCTGTTTCCACACTGTAAATCTAATCTAATGCCAGTATCCTTCTTCAAACCAGGTCTACAAGTACTCCAGCAAAACCCCGACATCAACGGGCTGGACATTGTTTCCCTATGTCCTGCTGCCTAGATCCTGTTTTCTCAAACAGTCAGTGTTCCAAGGGAGGAGAAAGAAAACTCTACTAAGTTACTTGCAATCTCTCCTTAAGGTGCGGCACCATTGGTCATTAAAGATTGGGAGGCGCTCATTGACAGTCGGTCATAAATGAAGCCAACCTGCCCATCCATCTGAGTTATTGATGAGACAGAGCTGCGGCCCTCTGGGTCCCTCTGCCTCCAGAACGTCCTGTCCCATGGGCCACAGACTTACAGTTCGAGAATCGGCCTGTTCGTTCACAAGGCAAGCCATGGCAGCAACATGTGAGCCAACCCACTTGAGCTCCAGTGACAACTAGTTGAGATTCTTGTCACGACGGCTCCTGTCCAGTTGCTACAGGTTTCTCCAAGAGCTTGTAATTGGCTAAAATGAGTCACGGGACTGTTCAGATGAGGAAGGCCACACTGAACCTGTTGCCCAGGAACAGGCCATCCTGCCCAACCAACCACTTACATTCGACAGCAATCCCTTCCACCTTTCATTTAACCTTCGATTTTAATTAACCCCATTCTGATTGAGTCCGACTCAAGGAGTATCCCCGGTCAATTTGTTAACCTCATTGACTAATATTAGGGATGTGACAGTTGACAACAAAAGTCCTGGATCAGGGAGCTGACTACTCCTGGCAAAGATCCAAAGATTCCTGCTGAACTTTGAGGAAGGCGTGATCAATGCGATGGTTCTCGCAGTTGAATGGAGTGTAGGCTGAAAGCTGGATAGGCACCTTGGAGATTTGAAAACTCAATTTTCAGTCAAGATTATGATGGTACCTAACTTTCATGAGGAGAGTTTCAGAATTTGTACAATATTCAAGCGAGGTCGGGTTGCAGTGTCTGAATTCTGTTTCACAGCCACGTGACCAAAGGGAAGTGGCAAATTAAGGCAATGGGCAGGAGGAGAGTTTGAGGAAAAGTTAATCCTGCCTGCCTCAGACTAAATATAGAGAGCTGGGAGCTGATTGATGCAGCATGCTCTGGCCATGCGTGGTACCAAGAGAGAAGGAGAGTGGCTTGGATGTGACTGTTTCTATGAGTGCCAAGGCAAACCATCACGAGCTTGAGTCTTCCTTGAATTTTGTCAGCAAACTGGTCACTCTTCTGGACCAGGCATCCAATCAAAGTGGAGCCGGTGTGCCCCATCCAGGGAGGTCTGAGGGCAAGATTAGAAACCAAGCAGGTCACTGTACTCTGCTGATAGCACACGTCAGAATTGTACAGAGTGTACCCATGGGTACATTTTCCTCAAACCCTCCACTGCTACTCCCATACAGTGTAAAAATAACTGTAGTGAAGGAAATAACTCAAGCACAAATTATTAAAAAAGGAACAACACAAACCACATGTTATACTCTTACTTTTGATGTCCTCAGTCAACTTTCTTTTTTCTATGTATTGCATTGCATGGTTAGTAAAGATTACTTTGGGTTCAGGGAGTGTATTCCCTCCCTTTTCATCACCATTAATCAATGCGCTGCTTTCTGGGATGTGAAGGCCTCGTTAACTCATAACTGGATAGTGCTGAATGATGAACTTACATCTTTTCCTGCTGTTTGTGTTCACCTCAGATGAAATAACAGGACTCTGGCAAGTGACTTTGGTGTCAGCAGAATGCATGCTACAGGCTGATGCTAAAAGGTCAAAAAGCACAGTTTAAAAGCAAACACAAGAAATGATATATTACAGTTCTATTGCCCCACAAATCACATTAAATTCCAATTTCTAACACTGGAAATGAGATAGTCACAACTAAAACCAACAACGAATTCAGGTGAAACAGCTTAACCCAGAGAGTGATTAAAATGTGGAATGCCCTTGTTTTGCAGTACTGGGTGAGTTATGTTCGTGCATGGAAGAAATAAAAACGAGTGAGAAATTAGTGGAAGGTTGAGAATACCCAGTTTAATCAAAGGAATGAAGTGAAACTAAATATTGTACAGGTCTGTGTGACTGCCTGTGGAATCCTGGAAAAAAGACTGAATTTGTGGAGAAACGTTCAGCTCTGAAAGAGGCCTATGGTCCAAAGGGTCTATGGAGCTGACCGGAGAGCATCCAAACTCTATTGTTAGTCCCCTAACATGTACCAAGTCCTATTCACCCAATCCTCTTGTGGTCACTGATCTACATTGACTCCTAGAGTCATGGAGCTTTTACGACAGGGAAGAAGGCCCTTCTGCCATTGTGTCCTCATTGGTCATCAAACATTTATTCTAAACTCATTTTTCTTCAAGCACTTGGCCCATAGCTTTGTACGTTATGGCTTTTAACTCTTGTTTAAACAAAGCGTTGAGGTTGAAATTCTCAGCCTTGTTTTCAAATCCCTCCACAGCATCTCCCCTCTGTACTGTTTTTGTGACAGCTACAACCGTCTGAGATCTCCCTGTTCTGGACTCTGGACCATGCTTGGTTTTAACTGTCCCACCATCAGCAGCCATGTTTACAGCTGCTAAGGTCACATGGGCCTGGAATTCCCTCCCTATGCATCTCCTTCCACTTGATGAAGCTGCTTAAAACCCATTTCTTTAAGCAAGCTTTTGGACAGTTGTGTCAATATCCCTTTATCCAAACATATAAATTAGGAGCAGGAGTAGGCCGCTCATGTCCTCAAGCCTCCTTATGTGGCTCAATGTCAGTATTTGTTTCAACAACGTCCGTGAAGACATTTAAGATGTATTTAGATGAGTGCTTGAAATACCATAGCATACAGGGCAATAGGTTGGATGCTGGAATATAGGCTGGTGTTTGCTCCTGCAGACATAATGGGTCAAAGGGCCTCTTTCCATGCATTAGAATCTCTACCACTTGAGCTTAGCAGGTAGTCCTGTGCTTGAGTAGGCTCCCTTTTGCCTCTATATCACAGATTTCCAAACCGTGGATCAAAGGGACAAACAGTATTGCCTGAGTTCTGAAGCCACAATGGCAGCTGTACAGTGAAGACCAAGACTTGACAGTCCGGGTCTGTGAGGCCCCTATAAATACATAGTGGTGGGAATGGCCTAATTCCTGAGGCCTGTTCACCGACACAAAGAGAGCCTGAAACATGATAGATATTTTGACTGCTTTTCGTGCCTGTAACCTTGGTTGCTTGCACTTCCAGTCCACCGTCTCCCCCAGAACTCCATGCCCATCCCCACAGGCCTCTACTCTCAGCCAGCCCCCTTGGCCCACACCCAAAATATTCCATTATTGGGGAGGCGATGGCTTAGTGGTATTATCACTAGACTGTCAATCCAGAAACCCAGGTAACGTTCTGGGGACCCGGGTTCAAATCCCACCATGGCAGATGGTGGAATTTGAATTCAATAAGTATCTGGAATTAAGAATTTAATGATGACCATGAATCCATTGTCGAATGTCGGTGGGGGGGGGGAAACTCATCTGGTTCATTAATGTCCTTCAGGGAAGGAAATCTGCCATCCTTACCTGGTCTGGCCTACATGTGACTCCAGACTCACAGCAATGGGGTTGACTCTTAACTGCCCTCTGGGCAATTAGGGATGGGCAGTAAATGCTGGCCTGGCCAACGATGCCCTCATCTCATGAATGAATGAAAATAAGGTCATGCTGTGCACTCTGCAAAAAAATTTCCATCTACGATCGCATTGTATTGTGAAGTTTTAGAAGTGAGGGTCATGACAGAAAGGCAATTTGGAAGCTCTGCTTAACGACTGTCCCTGTGTTCTCAGTACTAATGAAGGAACTTACAGACAGCATCATCGCATGGAGTGCTCCTGACTGTCACTTCCTGCGTTTCCAGTAGCATTTCATTATCTGTAAAGAGACACAAAAAAAAGCACGATAAGACGATTAATATTTAACTCTGTATTGCCCAGGAAGGAATCCTAGTAGTGGCATAATGGTAATGTCACTGGACTAGTCATCCAGAATCCCAGGTTAATGTTTTGGGAACATGAATTTGAATCTCAGCAAGGCATGTGGGGTAATCAGAATTGAATAAAGTTTGCCCAATGGCAACCACTGATTATTGATGTTTAAAAGGCCACTTGATTCACTAACATTGTGGAAACCTGCATCCTTACCTGGTCTGGCCTAAATGTGACATGCAATGTGGTTGACTCTTAATTGCTGTCTGGGTGATTGGGAATGTGTAATTAATGTCGACCTAGCCAGCAATAATGAATAAACATTGAATGAGTTCAGTTTTAAAAATCTGTATTCAGTAAAAATGCTTTGAAATAACTAAAATGAAAATCAAGCAGCTTTTTACAGAGGATAATTGATATCATTCACTTTAACAACAGTGCACCTCATATTTTCATCAAGGCTAATTTTTTTTTCTTGAATGTTTGGTCTATTTCTGCACTTCCGGTTTCTTCCCAGTCCCCTGTCCTTTACCATTACTGCTCTGCACTTTGATACAAGGAAGCGATACAGAGCAATTTGGGACTCTTGTTTCCGGTGGATAACTGCATACAGAGGCTGCTATTCTCAATAGTAGGCACAGGGACACTCATTCTCTATAACACACACACAGGGACTGTTGTTCTGTATAATATGCAGAATAATACAATATGATATTCTTGTGGCAGCTCTCAGCTTGTTATCTCACGGGCTCGTGGCGGTTCTCGGCCCGATAACTCGGCATGAATCAGCATGGTCTTCCGTCAGCTTGTGGTGGGACCTGGTCTTCTCAGCCTGGTCTCTTGGCAGAATGTCGGTCAGTCTCTTGGCAGCTAATGGCAGTGTCTCAGCTCGGTGTGCAAGTTGATCCTGGCCAGGTGTGTTCCCGAGGCACCAAGGGAGCATGGAGAGGTGGCAGCTTCAGTGGCAGAGACTGTAGCTGCAGTGACAGCATTGAGAACAGGCAGCTCTGGTCTCCCAGAGAGAGAGGTAAGTGGAGGACTCATCAAAGACTGTCGAACCTTTATTTTCCCAGTTTAAACTTTGAAAGCCTTTAATGTAAACTATAACCTATTTCTTTACATTTCTACTATTCCATGAAGTAATGCTTAACTTTTTAAACTCTTGTTTCTGTTACTACACTGTACTTTAGCTTTTTTTCTACCTAGGTACTTTGGTACCTAAGATGCTGCACATGTGTGGCAACAGTACACACTTTTCACTATACTCCTGTACTTCTGTTCTTGAGTACACATGACAATAAAAATCTAATATCTACAGCATTCTGTAACAAACAGATCTTTATTGTCATTGTTTCTGAGTTGGTGGAGAGAAACATTTGAGTTTTGTAGCAAACCAAGCACTCAAAGAGGTAGGTAAGCACACTCACCAAAATATTGTTCAAGTTCTATTGCATTTAGTGGTCGCGGGTCTTGCAAATACTTCAAAATTCCTTCTGTAAAGTGAAAAAAAAGACACACCTTTGTTAGACTGGAGACAGTGGATTACATCTATTCCTAAACTTAATGGTCATTTGCAGCTGAGAAAGTTTGCCAAGATTGAGTCAAGATAACAAAACCTACCAATGCCAACATCGTACGGTTCACAACTCCTATCCAGTTCACAAAAGTCCTCTAAAATCTCTTTGTACAGTTCGCAATGATTACTGTCATGACCTGCAACATATTGGAAAAACAAATACTAATATAAAGGGCAAGAAATCGCAGATGCTGGAAATCTGTAATAGAAAAAACAAACTGATGGAAACATTTAGCAACTAGCAGCAGCTGTTTAAATGACTCCCCTTCAGAAATGAAGACATCCTGAAGCGGAAGGTAGCCAGAAGAAGGAGAGTGGTGGGTTTTATGCCAATTGGGGTGGAGTACGAACAGTACAGGAGATCTGGGACATGGTGGTCGGTTGAAGAGATTAAAAGACAAAGGTATCCTACACTGATATGTAAAATCATAAGATATAGGAGCAGAATTAGGCCATTCAGCCTGTCAGGTCTGTTCTACTATTCGATCATGACTGATACGTTCCTCAACCCCATTCTCCTGCCTTCTCCCTGCATACTTGATCCCTATACCAATCACAAATATATCAATCTCTGTCTTAAATGGACTCAATGACTTGGATTTCACTGGCTTTTGCAGCAATGAGTTCCATAGATTAACCACCCTCTGGCTGGAGAAATTCCTCCTCATCTCAGTTCTCAGCCCTTCACTCTGAGTCTGTGCCTTCAGTGCCTAATTTCTCCTACTAGTGAAAACATCATCTTCTCCACATCCACGGTGTCCAGACCTCTCAGTATTCTATAAGTTTCGATCAGATCACCCCCCTCATCCTTCTTAACTCTATCGAGTATAAACCAGAGTCCTCAACTGCTCCTTATATGACAAGCCCTTCACTCCCAGTATCATTCTTGCAAGCCTCCTCTGGACACCCTCCAAAGCCAGTACATTCTTCCTTAAACACAAGGCCCAAAACTGCTCACAACATTCTAAATCCAGGTTTTAGAAGAATGGGCGGCAACCTTACTCAGAACACTTAAGATTCTAAGAGGACATGACAGAGTGGATCCTGAGAGGAGGCTCCCACTTGTGACAGAATCTCAAGGAGACCTGTCTAAACAGAAGGGCCCTCCCATTTTAAGATGGAGATAGGGAAACATGTTTTCCCTCAGAGTTTCAATGGTGTGTGGAATTCTCTTCCCCTGAGATTAATGGAGTCAGGATCACTGAGTATCTTAAAGGCTGAGTGAGACAGATTCCTGAAAGGAAATTGCAATACAGACCACAATCATTTCAGCGATATATTATCGAACGCAGAGCAGGCCTGAGGGGCTGAGGGCTGAATGGTGTTCCTCTTCTCTCATGCGTTCATGTGTTGTGTCAGTGGTTAAAAAGCAAAGGGGAGTGGCAATGAATTTTGGCCCAGAAACGAAACGGAATGACTGTGAATGGCAGAACAACAAACAAGCTCTGTCCAAAAGCAAAAACATGAAAACCAAGGCTGAATCTGGCACATTGCAAAAGTGCACTATCAAAAGGTGGTGGTGGAGATCATGGCCTAAAACTGCTGAACACATTGTAAAAATGCCAAATTGCAAGATGAATTCCTGTTCCTCTCCAAATTGTTTTCCATTTTTGATCAAAGGTAAACCAGCTCAATTAAAATAGGTCTGATTCTGCTTATATAGAAATGCTTTTAAAGAAACTGCCTGCAGATGCATCTCACTGATAATACATGAGACTATTTTATTTCCAGACCTGTTCCACAAGTTACTTCTCCATTTTGACTGCAGGTGCTTGATATAGCCGTCTGTGCTGAACAATGTTCCTCCTGAAGCAGAGCCAAGTAGCTGTGGTCTTTCAGCGATGGCAGCTGTATGGTGCAGCTTTGGCTTCTCATGTCTGGTGACAGAAACAGGGATGAGAAGGCAGAAATTGAAGACGACAGAGCAAACTATTAGCATCATGGAGACCAAATGCTTAGTAGTGAAGCAACGCAAATTTGGTGATCTGGAACTTGTCTAACTTCAACACTTGGCAAACGAACAAATGAAATATATGGACATATAATGTAACATAAAATGATAAATAATATAAAATCTTCTTGGTAGAGTGAAGCTGAAACTAACCAGGGACAACACATTGTCAATCAAGTCAAGTTGAAACTTGCTTTTCTCAATGAAATCAATAGCTAGCAAGAGAAGGGCTTTTGCAAACTTTAAACATAGCAAGTGACTGGAGGGTATGCAACACTTTATGAAAGAAATGTGTTGTCATTTCAGATACCAGCATGTGCACTTCCGATTTGGGCAAGTTCACTGCCTCGAGTCCTCCTTCCATTCTGCTGAATGTAGACTCTGTCTAATTATCAGTAGACTGAAGACCACTTGCCATGTGGTTTATTGCTTCATAATTGTAGATACAGTTATTATTGTATGTAATTACTTAAGACTCTCAGAAGGCAGATAGAACTTGCAAGATCCATGTGAAGGCCAGTGTAGAGCACCCAACTGCCTCTAAAGACAGTGTGATGTCACATTGTGTGAACGTCAATGCAACATGAATGTTAACTGCTTCAACCATTACCTTATACAATAAAATGTACTCTTGTCATGAGTTGGCAACAGGAACTAGGACACATTTGTTGACAGTTCTGCTTTCGGTGCTGTTGAGGTGCTGCAGTAATGTGCCTACCTCTGAGCTTGGCCCACATTTGAGTCCTACCTGCGCCAGAAGTGAGCCACAACATCCCTGCACAGCCTCATTAAAAAAAACCTGACAACTCTACACAAACATCAACTGTCATGTTCCCCTGGACAGGGGCATGTCACCAACGGAGAACCTCCAATTCAGTAGAGGTTATATTTTAATTTGATTGTATTGAGTCTTCCTCCAGGATCTGAGCCACAAGTCTGTGGTCAGTGCTGAGGAAACTATTTACTCCGGACATATCAGTAAATACTGGGTATTGCTCCCATTTGTGGCACTGCATAGTTGACCGTATTTCAATCCAGTTAAATTAATCCAGTATTAATGCAGTTTCTGCTTTCCTGAGTTAACTGTGAAAACCTGCTGCTGTCGTAAAGTATATATGGTCAAAAATGCTTCGATGTACAAAGGTCTCCTTAGACCACACCTGGAGTATTGGCAACAACACAAAGAACCTCACCCTGGGAAGGCTATATTTGATTTGGGTAGAGAACCACATGACTTTGCCAGAAGGTTGTGTTCCTGTGTGCCACTGCACAAAGATTAGCACCTTCTAGACATGCACAGATACAGTCATAAGGGATGACACCTTACTTCTGTGCACCACTCTGATAGCTGGCCTCAAAATGGCCCAGTATTATGATTACTAATCCAGAGATCCAGGTAATGACCTGGGGACCAGGGTTCAAATTCTACCATGGTGGACTGTGAATTCAATTTACAAAAAAAAAAAATTTGGAATTAAGAGTTTACAGATGACCAAGAATTCATTGGTGATTGTCAGAAAAAACCCATCTGGTTCACTAATGCCCTTTTGGGAAGGAAACAGCCATCCTTACCTGGTCTGGCCAAGACGAGTCCAGGCCCACAGCAATGTGGTTGGCTCTTAACTACTCTCTGAGCATTAGAGATGGGCAATAAATGCTGGCCTGGTCAGTGATATCCACAAGCCATGAAGGAATAAAAAAAATCATCTCAAGGTCAAAGGAGGAAATGTCAATGAGAAAGTAAGCGATTTGTTAGGTGCTAAATCCAGCAAGAGCCATTTAGAGTCATACAACACAAAACGGGCCCTTCAGTCCATTCAGTACATGTTGAACTATCACTCAGTGACTCAACAATCTATGCCAAAGAAGTGTGCCCAGTCCACCTTGTCCAAAAGTATATTATTCAATTAAGTGGATATAATTTATGAACATCTTAAATGAAACTTGAAATAAAAATCACCCAAAATGAAGATCAAGATCTGAACCTTGCAATGAAAAGTCCCATTAGTTACCAAATGGTCCAACCATCCTGCACAGGAACATGTTCCACAAAGCCATATGAAGCTGTTCTTTTAGTCTTTCATGGGATGTGAGTGTCACAGCGTTTTCTGGCTGTCCCTAACTGTTTTAGAATGGAGCAGCTTGCTAGAGGCTGGAGTCAGAGCTGGTTGGAGCTAGAGATTTCCTTCCCTGAACAACAAATGAATGTTTAAGATAACTAATAATTTCATGGTCACCCTTCCTGAGACTGGCTTTGAATACAATAATTTATTAATAATATTTACATTTATGGGGGTTACCATTGACCAGAAACTCAACTGAACTTGCCATATAAACATAGTAGCTACAAGTGCAGGTCACAGTCTAGGAATACTATGACAAGTAACTCACCTCCTGACTCTATGTCCTCCATCAACAAAGCACAAGTCACAGGTGTGTGATGGAATAGTCCCCAGTTGACTGTTATTGGAGCTGCGCCCATCCAGGCAAGAAACTTGACACTATCTAGGACAGAGCAGCCCACTTGATTGGCACCACATTCACAAACATCTATTCCCTCCACCACTGCTCAGTGGCAGCAGTATGTTGCATCTACAAGATGCACTACAGAAATTTAGCAAGAGTACTTAGACAGCACATTTCAAACCTGCAAATACATCATCTGGAAGGAATAAGAGCAGCAGATACTTTAGAACACCATCACCTGCAAGTTTCCTTCCAATTCACTTACCATCCTGACTTGGAAATATATCACCACTCCTTCCCCATCATTGGGCCAATATCCTGTAACTCCCTGCCTAAGGGCATTGTGGATCTTGTTCCAGTACATAACTGCAGCAGGTCAATAAGACAGCTCACTATCACTTTCTCACGGGCAATTAGGGATGGGCAATAAATGCTGGCCCAGCCACGTCCCTTGAATGAATAAAAATTAAAATTCCACCAGCTTTCACGGTAGGATTTGGACCCATTTCTCTACAGTATTAGCCTAGATCTCAGGATTGCTAATCCAGTGACATTGCCAGTGTGCCATGTCACACTCTTTCAATTTGGCTGACAGCTCATCAAGTCAACACCACCCAGCTCATGTAGGCACAGTTCTTTGTCAGATATGGTTAGCCATGTTAGGAAATGCTGTAGCTGATACATTCAATGTGCAAAATCTCCCATTCTCGACTACAAAATCAGCTGAGAAATAAGCCACTCAGGTGGGTTGGCTTTATCCACGCAATTACACAGTTACCAGCTTATCACAAACGCATACTTCAAAAACATGATCAATCATGTGGCTGGAAGTTGACATAGGGGCAAATGTCCTGGTGTGCTCTAAAGGCAGCCCAGCAAACATGCCTTTAAACCAGGAGTATCACGCATTTTATTTGAGTGAGTTTCTACAGCTAAACATCCTGGACCTTTTTCGGTCAGCCTTTAGCCCTCACCCAGACCTCCACCCTCAGACACCATCATCCACTCTTGACCCATATCCATGACACTTCATACTCCCTCCCATATATCTGCAAACTAGACTTCTGCCACCCAATGTCAATCAAGGTCTGGCACAGATAGACACTCCCCAAAGAAGACAAAACAGTGGCTACTCACTCCAAAGTTCAGGGAAGGAAACTAACTTACCTTCGCATTTCACATCAATGTGCTGTGAATTTGCAGTGAGTATGCCCATTCGTGGAGAACTTCATTCGGGAGAGGAACTTAATTCTGGTCAGCTGATCTTTCAATGAGCACAACATACATGGAGACTTCCTGATGCTTTTGTTTCTTATTCATTCACAGGGTATGGGTATCACTAGCTGGGAAAGTATGTATCGCCTTTCCTTAATTACAGCATTTATTGTCCTAGCTAAGAGACAACCACATGTAGGCCAGAATAGGTACAGACAGCAGTTTCCTTACCTAAAGGATATTTTGAACTCGATGTGGTTTCCATGGCGTCCATTAGACTCTTAATTCCAGATTTTTTTTTACAGAATTCAAATTCCACCGTCCACCATGGTGGAATTGAAACCTAGCTCCCCAGGACATTTTTCTGTTTTTCTAAATTAATTGTCAATGACAATACCACTAATTCATCACCTCCCCCATTGCCACAGGAATTTCAAGCTTCTTTCCAAGAACTTAATTGCAGACTTGTGTGTTGCCATTAGGATTCTCATACAGTTAAGCAGCCCAGTACACCTTGCTTCCCACTCCCAGGAACAACAGAAGATTGTGCCCAACGTTATCATTGCTGGCACTGCACCATTATTCTCATCAGCTTTGTTGTGGATTTGCTGTGTTGGTCTTAATTTGTGAGGCACTGTAACATCTAAAGCAATGTTTTAAAACATTAGCAATGCTCCTGCAACTTGCCAGCAATATTTGTTCAAATACACCAAGGGGCAGAAGAATGACTTGGCTCCAGTTTGAATGTACATTAAGATACACACTCACACAAACACGCACAGACACACACCAACACTCACACGCACAGACATGCACCAACACACACACACACACACTCACATAAACACGTACACACAGGCACAAATACATAAACACGTACACACAAACACAAATATACACAAACACATGCACACAAACATGTATGCACACACAAACACACACATGCACACTCACAAACACACAAGCACGAATACGTACATGCATGCACACGCACAAACACGTATGTAAATGAACAAACATACACACACAAACAGAAACACACAAAGGCATAACAATACAAACACACACACACAGCCACTGAATGCAATAATCTTTCACAAGTGACTTGCTACATAATTCTGTGCACTTCACTGTGGGATGGGTGTCAGGACCTGCATGGGGATTCAGAGAAAGTTTTTCAGGATGTTACAGAAGTAAATACCACAATGGATGGAAATATGAAATGTAAAAACAGGAAATCTTAGAAATTCTGACCACATGGCCAAGAAAAATAAACACAGCCAACATTTCAGATTGATGGCCTGTCATCAGACAATACTGCCTGAATTGATGATTCTTTCTAACATTTTACATCTTTATCAGAAGAAAGACTTCAGTTATACAGAGAAATTGTAGAACAAAGAACAAAGAAAATTACAGCACAGGAACAGGCCCTTCGGCCCTCCAAGCCTGCGCCGATCAAGATCCTCTGTCTAACCTGTCATCTATTTTCTAACGGTCTGTGTCCATTTGCTCCCTGCCCATCCATGTACCTGTCCAAATATATCTTAAAAGACGCTAACGTGTCTACGTCTACCACCTCTGCTGGCAACGCGTTCCAGGCATCCACCACCCTCTGTGGGAAGAACTTTTCATGCATATCTCCCTTAAACTTTCCTCCTCTCACTTTGAACTCATGACCCATAGTAATTGAGTCCCCCATCTGGGAAAAACCTTTTTGCTATCCACCTTGTCTGTACCCCTCATAATTTTGTAGACCTCAATCAGGTCCCCCCTCAATCTCCATCTTTCTAATGAAAATAATCCTAATCTACTCAACCTCTCTTCATAGCTAGCACCCTCCATACCAGGCAACATCCTGGTGAACCTCCTCTGCACCCTCTCCAAAGCATCCACATCCTTTTGGTAATATGGCGACCAGAACTGCACACAGCACTCCAAATGTGGCCGAACCAAAGTCCTATACAACTGCAACATGACGTGCCAACTCTTGTACTCAATACCCCGCCCAATGAAGGAAAGCATGCCATATGCCTTCTTGCCCACCCTATTGACCTGCGTTGTCACCTTCAGGGAACAATGGACCTGAACACCCAGATCTCTCTGTTCATCAATTTTCCCTGGGACTTTTCCATTTACTGTATAGTTCGCCCTTGAATTTGATCTTCCAAAATGCATCACCTCGCATTTGCCCAGATTGAACTCCATCTGCCATTTATCTGCCCAACTCTCCAGTCTATCTATATTCTGCTGTAATCTCTGATGGTCCCCTTCACTATCTGCTACTCCACCAATCTTAGTGTCATCTGCCAACTTGCTGATCAGACCACCTACACCTTCCTCCAAATCATTTACATATATCACAAACAACAGTGGTCCCAGCACAGATCCCTGTGGAACACCACTGGCCACAGGTCCCCAATTTGAGAAACTCCCTTCCACTACTACTCTCTGTCTCCTGTTGCCTAGCCAGTTTTTTTATCCATCTAGCTAGCACACCCTGGGCCCCATGTGACTTCACTTTCTCCATCAGCCTGCCAGGGGGAACCTTATCAAATGCCTTACTGAAGTCCATGTATATGACATCTACAGCCTTTCCCTCATCAATCAACTTTTTCATGTCCTCAAAGAATTCTATTAAGTTGGTAAGACATGACCTTCCCTGCACAAAACCACATTGCCTATCACTGATAAGCCCATTTTCTTCCAAATGGGAGTAGATCCTATCCCTCAGTATCTTCTCCAGTAGCTTCCCTACCACTGACGTCAGGCTCACCGGTCAATAATTACCTGGATTATCCTTGCTGCCCTTCTTAAACAAGGGGACAACATTAGCAAGTCTCCAGTCCTCCGGGACCTCACCCGTGTCTAAGGATGCTGCAAAGATATCTGTTAAGGCCCCGGCTATTTCCTCTTTCGCCTCCCTCAGTAATCTGGGATAGATCCTATCCGGACCTGGGGATTATTCCCCTTACAACAGAGAAGATTACTGCAAACCTAAGAAAGTTATTTAGAATTATAAGGGTTTTTTGATGAAGACACTGGGGAGAATCTGTTCCCCTGTTAGTAGGTCAGTGCCCAGATATCTTGGTTTAAAGTAACTGGCAAAAAAGGGACAATAAAGAGTTAATCTTTTCCCCCCACAGAGTTATGACATCTTGAGGAGCATTAGCTGGGAGGATGGTGGGAGTAGGTTCTATTGGAACATTCCAAACGCAACTGGATATGTATGTGGAGAGAACAGGGGAGAAATCTGGAGTGTGGGACTAAATTGTACAGCTACTTCAAAGGGCTGGCACAGAGACAACAGGCCAAAACGTGCCCCTCTGTTATGAGAGGATTCTATTTATCTCTGTGCTGCTTCAAAGAAGTCTCTGTGAAAATGAACTCACATGAGACAGATTAATCACAAGCATGCTTGTACATTTTGTTCCTAAATGATGTTACCAATTTGCATGATGTACAACCACAAACTCCAAATGGAGCATTCATCTTGCTAAGCATAGACAAACCAACATCATGGGTCATACATGAACAAGCCACGGCTGTAATCAGGTGCATCCACACATAAAAAGCACAACATTTACCCTAAGAGTTCAGTGAAATCAAGTCAACATAACCGCTTGTCATGAGGAGATATCACATTCATACACAGAGGTTAACGAGTTGCGTGAAAAGTCTCAAGGGAAGCCAGAACTGAATTGGCATTTTTAAAAGGAGGCAGCCCGATGAACCAATGGTAGGTCAATTCAAATACAGGGTTTCCTTCTCGATTAAATCTCATGACATCCAAGGACACAATGAATAGCTTTGGACTCCTCTAAGCCTTCACCTTCAGCCTCGGTTCTGCCTGGTCATTTGCCAATTTATTTTAAATACTTGCCCAACCGACCTAATGATAATTGGGATAAAATAAAACAAACGGGACTTGAAATATTAACTCTGCTTTCTCACCACAGAAGCTGCCAGGCCTGCAGAATTTCTCCAGTGCTCTGTGTTTTTGTTATGATAATGGAACTTTTGTTTGATATTGAATTGATAATATGCAAATATGATTAACTGCATACTTTTTCCTCTACACTTGGAGCTGATGCCAATCAACTAGTACCTCAATGCATGGAAACAATTTATTTCAAAACTAGTTGTCATTGTTTATTAAAGATATTGGAAAGGTTATGATCTTACAACCACAGAATTGGGTGATATCCTCCTTAAATTCAATACAAAGGGAACTTCCAAAGGCACGGTGCTTTGTATTCTCAGTTCATAATTTCAACAAGTAAATCTTTATTCTCTGAACTCTTGTACTTTAAAGCAACAACCAATCCTAATGACTTAACTCCTAGGCAGTGAGATATTATTGAGCAATTACACACTTTAATGGATTTCAGGCTGTTTCTTTCTACCCAACAAACCTATGCTTTCAGCAGATAGAATCCCTACAGTGTGGAAGCAGGCCATTCAGCCCATTGAGTCCACACTTACCCTCTGAAGCACATCCCACCTAGACCCCACTACCCCATCCCTATAACCCTGCATTTCCCATGGCTAATTCACTTAGCCTGCACATCCCTAGACACCACAAGCAATTTAGCACGGCCAATCCACATAATCTGTACCTCTTTGGGCCGTGGGAGAAGACTGGAAAACCTGGAAGGAACCCACGCAGACACAGGGAGAACACGCAAACGCAGTCACCTGAGGTGATATCGAACCCAGGTCCCTGGCACTGTGAGGCAGCTTTGCTAACCACTGAGCCACTATGCCACCTCAATGCCTATGATCAACTAAAATGTGACTTGATTGCTGTCTCTTGGGGGGAGCTGTTAAATTTCACTCTGACCATGTGTGTTTTGGACAAATTTAATGAGCCTCCTGCTGGCTGTCTTCATTTCATCCTTCCAACATGACAGTTTTGTCCTTTCTCCTTCATATTTTTTATCAGATTCCCCTTAAGTACATCGATGTAGCTTCTCAAACTATTAGCCACCATGGCTACATTATTTGCTGCAATGTCAGAGGACAGCAAAGGCTTTAACTTTCTTAACAACCTAGCATTCCACTGGGCCTTTTGAAACAGGATTCAGACCTCAAAGGCTCTTCAGTAGACCAGGCCTACCATTCGTAAAAATGAAGATTTAAAAAGGGGCCACACAGGTACCAGAGTACAGTCAGAATTCCACCACAGTCTTTCCTGGCTCAGAGCAGGCAACCCCAGAATTGAGTCTCATAATCCAATTGTGGGCTATGATCCACAGTTTGGGAAGTCTGATCTGTACTGTTCATTTTAGAAACTCCTTATTGTGGCAAGTTCCACCTCTGATTACAGAATTCCGAATTGAGTTTATCAGTGATTACCATATTCTGATGGCCTCCAGCTTTTGATATTCTCACAATAAAGTCAGAGTCATAAAGCATGGAAACCCTTCAGTCTAACCAGTCCATGCCAATCATAATCCCAAACTCAGAGAATGGAAATAACTTTCCCACTTTGACTCCATTAAATCTGTTCATAATCTTAAAGACCTCAACCAAGTCAGTCCTCGGCCTTCTCTGGAGAAGACAATCCCTATCAGTTCTCATTCACCTGATAGAGATAACTCCTCATTTTCTGGTATCATTCTTTTAAATAGGCTGACCACCAAGGAATCTGAGGTTGTACAGAACATTGTCGAGGCCTCTTCTTGAGTACTGTGTCCAGCTCTGGTCACCCTGTTATAGGAGGATATTATTAAAATGGAGAGAGGATTCGCCAGGATGTTGGCAGAAATGGAGGGTTTGAGTTACAGGGAGAGGCCGGATAGGCTGGGACTTTTTCACTGGAGTGTAGGAGGTTGAGGGGTGACCTTGTAGAAGTTTATAAAATCATGAGGGGCATAGATAAGGTGAATAGCAAAAGTCTTTTCCCTAAGGTGGGTCTTGAGGAACAAAACTAGTGGGTATATTTTTAAGATGAGACAAGGAAGATTTAAAAATGACATGAGGGCCAACTTTATTTTTACACAGAGTGGTTAGTGTGTGGAATGAAGTGCTAGAGGAAGTGATGGATACAGCCACAGTTGCAACATTTGAGAAACATTTTGATACGTTCATGAATAGGAAAGGTTGGAGGGACATGAGCCAAGCGCAGGCAGGTGGGACTAGTTTAGTTTAGGAACATGGTCAGCTTGGACGAGCTGGACCAAAGGGTCTATTCCCACACTGTTTGATTCTATGATTCTTTAAGAAACTCCTATAAAATTCATCTTACTATTCCCCATCCAGGCACCAGAGCATTTGTTTATCATTTTATCACCTAAAACCATTTTCAATGCAGCTAGCTAATTTGGAATTCAAATTGTGACAGTTCATTCTGAATTACAAACCAGCAATCCAGCCAAATGAGCTAACTGGCCAAGGTTACCATGATGGATCTCTTCCCATGGTGGCACTCAGGTTAACCACCACCAGTCATCTCTCTCTAATGCGAGAGCAGTGCTTTACTTTTTTATCGTAGAAAAAAATTACTTGGGGAAATTAGTGCGAAATACTCTCCATTATACATATTCATTTCAGGGTCTGACATCTCCATCGAAACTTGGATAGAAATGGGGTGCAGGAATGGGTGGCATTGTGGCTTACTGGTTAGCACTGCTGCCTCACAGTGCCAGTGGCCTGGGTTCGATTCCCCTCGGGCAAGTGTCTGTGTGGAGTTTGCCCTTTCTCCCCAATTCTGTGCAGGTTTCCTCCAGGTGCTCCAGTTTCCTCCCACAGTCCAAAGATGTGCAGGCTAGGTAAGCATGCAGGTGTAGCACAAGGCAAAGAAAATATGGTATTTCACAGCAATGGGACTCAAGTACAGGAGCTGGGATGGCCTTGCTACAATTGCCCAGGGTCTTGCTGAGATCATACCTGGAGTAGTGTTTGCAGTTTTGCTCCCTGTATCTGAAGGAGGATGTTCTGTCTCTAGAGGGAATGCAGCGAAGGTTTAACTGACAGCTCCCTGGGATGGCAGGACTCACACATAAACTGAGATTGGATTGGTTAGGACTGTATTCACTGGAGTTTAGAAAACTGAGAGAGAATTTTGTAGAAGCTTATAAATTCCAACAGGACTAGACAGGGTAAATGCAGGAAGGATGTTTCTGATGACTGGGAAGTCTAGACCGAGGGTCACAGTGTAAGGATATGGGTAGGTTATTTTGAGTTGAGATGAGGAGAAATTACTTCACCCAGGAAGTAATGAGCCTGTGACATTCTGTACCACAGAAAGCGGTTGAGGCCAAAACAATGAATGTTTTGGAGAAAAAGTTAGATATAATTCTTAGGACTGAAGGGGTCAGGCAGTATTGGGAGAATGCAGGAACAGGGACTGAGTTAGATGATCAGCCATGTCATATTGAATGGTGGAGCAGGCTCAAAGGGCCGAATGGCCTAGTCCTGTTTTCTGTGTTTCTATGAAAAGTATGCACTGCATCCATCTGGACATGGGGTGGGGGAGGAGCGAATCTTTCCCAGGACTCAGTACCCTATACAAAGCATCATGAAAGTTTAAAATACCATCACCAAACCCTTACAATGAAACAGCAACTCATCTTCATTCAGTAAGACCACAGTTCAACAGCAGAACAGGAGACACAATGTAAAATGCTATTGACTTTTTGAAAATTCTTAATGACCTAAGGAAGTACATATTTGCCAGAGAGGAATTGCAATGAAGATTCACCAGACTATCCCCGGAATGGTGGGATGCTCCTACGATGAGAGATTGAGGAGACTGAGTCAACATGTTGTCACGAGTTTAGGAGAACATGAGGTGACCCATTGGAGCAGATAAATTCTTACACTATACAACAGCAGAGATGCAGAATGGACAATGTCCCTTGCCACGGGTGGGTAGCAAGGCTCTGGAACCTGGATACTCAGTTTCATATTCAGGAGCCAGTCTTTGGAATTAAGACACTTAAGAAAATGAATTTCTTTTCTCGGAAGGTGGTGAATTTTTGGAATTCTCAAATTCATAGAGCTATGGAACTTCAGTCACTGACTATATTCAAGACCAATAACAATAGATTTCTACATACTAAAGAAATCAAGGTTGCTGAGAGAAAAGAGAATTGAAGTTGAATATCAGCCATGGATCTGGTTGAATGGCTGACCAAAAGGGGCTAAATGGCTAATTGTTAATTTCTTGCTGAACAAAACTGATCTAAGACAATGCAGTGTGGAGCTGGAGGACACAGCAGGCCAGGCAGCATCAGAGGAGCAGGAGGTCGACGTTTCGGGCCTAGACCCTTCTTCAGAAAAGGTATGTCCAAAACTGATCTAAGGTCAAGTCAAACACCTCTGCACTGATGAATCAAACTCTTGAGTTTAAACATGATTATTTTATGACAGTGTAGGGGATTTTAAATACAACAGCCAGTCATTCTGGAAAAAAACTGTGTGGGCCCTAACTGGAAATATTTGCCACATGAACAGATGTCCATCTTTTTAAAAAGCACACATTTGTTAGGATCCAAGAGCATGTTACATGATCAGCATTACCCCGCTACACAAAATTAACAGAAGTAATTGTCAACAATTGTGTCATTTCATGTATAATGTGTAATGCTGCTAGAATTAATTACAGTTCTTTTATTGTCGTGGAACAGCGACATTTCTGCACAGTGTCAAAAATAATGTACTTTGGGAGCTGAGTCAAAGTTCAGAAGCCTTCAAACAGGAAAGCCTCAAATATCAGATGACAGCACAGTGGGACTGCAGCATGAAAAGTATATGTACATAGTTTTGCTCATAAATTGTATGTAGAATTGAACTGTGAAAAGATAAACAGATTGCATGGCTAATACAGAACTGATGCCAAAACCCATAACCATTACATCAGCATTTAACCTCAGGTGACTTTGATACCTCATGTGCAGGAACACATTGCTGAGTTTTTTTTGAAAATCAGTCTAACCTTTTTAAAATCAAATTAAATCTAATCATATAGATGATTTGGACCGAAGGGTCTGTTTCTGTGCTGTATGAGTCTATATGATTTATTTTCAAGCACCAGGTTTCTACTTTAATTGTGCGTTTCATTCAAATTATCAGGCAATCTGAGTTCAGAGCCAAGATATGACCTTTAGCAAAGTGATTGGCAATCTTCCAGCCCGAGTGTGATCTCTGTCCAAGTCAAAATCCCTGTTGCCGTGCCTCTCAGTTAAAGTAGTGTCAGCCATCTTGAGATTTCCAGCTTTGTACGAAGAAGATTCAATGGCCTTCTGTACTCCTTCAGCATAAGAGCTACCACCTTCTCTCTGACTTTTTATTACAATTCATTCATGGAACTATGGGCGTTGCTGGCCGGGCCAGCATTTACTGCCCATCCACAGATGCCCTTCAAAAGGTGATGGTGAACAGCCTTCTTGAACTGTTGCAGTCCATGTGCTGTTGACCCACAATGTCTTTAGGGAGAGAAATATAATTATTCAAGTCTACAGCAATATTTGATTCAGTGGCTGGGTTTCAGTTTAAAGTTGAACTGTGAACTCTGCTCAGTGCAATGATTTGTTTTTAGCCCCATGGGTGTCAATGGCTGGGCCAGCATTTATTGCTCGTCCCTAGTTGCCCCTGCTGTGTGTGCCATCTACGAGATGCACTGCAGAAATCCTTCAAAGATCTTCAGACAGCACCTTCCAAACCCACGGCCACTTCCATCTAGAAGTACAAAGGCAGCAGACATATGGGAACACCACCACCTTCAAGTTCCCCTCCAAGTCACTCACCATCCTGACTTGGAAATATTTTGCCGTTCCTCCATTGACGCTGGGTCAAAATCCTGGAATTTGCTCCCGAATAGCATTGTGGGTCAACCTACAGCACATGGAGAGCAGCAGTTCAAGAAGGCAACTCACCACCACCTTCTCAAAGGCAACTAGCGATGGGCCAGAAATGCTGGCCAGCCAGCAACACCCACATCCCACAAAATGAACAGGAAAAAAAACTTCTCACCAGGGCTCATGTTCTATCAGTCTCTCCATTGCCTTGAAATGTCTTTCCTCACTCCCTCTGTGCTGCCTACCCAATCACTTGGGACCCTCCTCACCTGCACCTATAGTAATCGCTCTTCTACCCACTTTCATCTGCCTTAAAACCTCCCTCTCTCTCATCCCAGAAGGTAAACAGATCACAGTAAGGCATAAATAGTCAACACAGATGATGGGCTGCTTAACAACCAGTTCCTCACCTTTCATGACAAGGGGATACTGACCCTGATACATCTCAAGTAACTGATTGATTGTGTCCAATCTCCTGAATGGCTATAAGACGTTTCCCTTGACATTCTTTGTGTTTGGACACCCTGAGTATACACCCTGCTTAGTTTTAATTTGGGTTCACTGAGGCCTGCTCAAAAGCATGATCTGCTTCCTATCTTTGTGTCTCACTGAACCACAAGGCAAGAAAGAAGCAAGTCTGACATCTCTAGCTCAGGGAACAAAGTGCAAAAGGCAAAGGGAAGGTATGGATGCTTGAGCATCCAGGTAGTTTCAGAATGAGAACCACAAAGAGAGCAAGCAAAGAGCCCAGGAGATGCAAACTGAAATAACCGTGGATGCTGTAAATCGGAAACAAAACCAGAAATGGCTAGAAAAGCTCAGCAGATCCAGCAGCATCTGTGAAGAGAAATCAAAGTTAATGTTTCGGGTATGGGGTCAGTTCTGAGGAAAAGTCACTGGACTCTAAACATTAACTCTGATTTCTCTTCACAGATGCCACCAGACCTGCTGAACTTTTCCAGCAACTTCTGATTTTGGCCCTGAAAATGCTTGAGCTGGACAGCGTCCTTGCTGCAACATTGCAATGGGAGTTCCTGGTGCAGCATTGAAGGGCAAAAACCTCCTATAAGTAGATCAGAGTATGCCATGGTGGTTGTTACAGGATGGCACATATCTGATGCCAACATCCACGAATGTGGGTGTGCGTATGGCCCAGTGCCCATGGAGCATGAGCTGAGTTGTTGGCGTCCATGACTTAATGGGTCGGAGGGCTTTTGGTGCAGGCGAGGTGAACATGCCAGGTTTCCGCTGATTTCCATGTCCAGAATTCTTGATAGCGAGCTTGTTTGGCAACTTTGGTAAAATAGGGAGGTGACTATTAATGAGAGAACGAGGTGTAGAGCCGGATGAACACAGCAGGCAAAGCAGCACCAGAGGAGCAGGAAGGCTGATGTTTCAGGCCTAGACCCTTCTTCAGAAATGGGGAGGGGAAGGGGATTCTTAAATTAAGTAGGGAGAGAGGGGGAGGTGGATAGAGATGGATAGAGGAGAAGGTAGGTAGAGAGGAGACAGACCGTTCAAACAGGCAGGCGTGGAGCCAATGAAGGTGAGTGTAGGTGGGGAGTTAGATAGGGGATAGTTCAGACCAGGGAGGACGGACAGGTCAAGGGGCCGGGATGAGGCTCATAGGTAGGAGATGGGGCTGGGGCTTGAGGTGGGAGGAGGGGATAGGTGAAGGAAGGACAGGTTAGGGAGGTGGGGACGAGCTGGCCTGGTTTTGTGATGCAGTGGTGGAAAGGGAGATTTTGAAGTTTGTGAAGTCCACATTGATACTGTTGGGCTGCAGGGTTCCCAAGCGAAATATGAGGTGCTGTTCTTGCAACCTTCGGGTGGCATCAACTTCAGGTGAACAGCACCTCATATCCTTGAAAATCCTTCATCCTCTTGGTAATCAAAAATCTATCTACACTGCCTTAAAGCTATTTAAATATTGTACTTCCACTGCATTTTGAGGAAGGGAATTGTTCATACTCTCAACCCACTGACAGAAAATGCTTTCTCATCTCTATTCTAAATGGCCTCTCTGTATTTTTAAATAGTGACCCCCTAGATCTAGATTCTCCCAGAAGAGTATACGTCCTTTCCACATCCACCCGGACAAGACCCCACCCCCCTCAGGATCATAGACATTTCAATTAAATCACCTCTGACCCTTCTAAACTCCAGGGGATACAGGCCCAGCCTGCCTGACCTTTCCTCATTTTTACAATGTTATGGGATGGTGGCGCAGTGGTTAACACTGCTGCCTCACAGTGCCAGGAATCTGAGTTTGATTCCACCATCGGGCAACTGTCTGCGTGGAGGTCGTGCATTTTTCCCGTGTCTGCGTGTGTTCCTCTTACTGTCCAAAGATGTGCAGTTAGGTGGATTGGCTAAGCTAGATTGCCCACAGTGTCCAAGGATGTGCAGGACAATTGGATTAGCTATGGGAGATGCAGGGCTACAGGGATAGGGTAGGACGCTCTTTGTAGGATTGGTGTTAGGCCAAATGACCTGATTCCACATGGTAAGGATTCTAAAATTCTAAGGCAATCCACTCATTCCAGGTACAACTGTAGTAATCCTTTTCTGAACTGCTTCCATCACAATAACATCTTTCCGTAAATATGGCGGCCAGTATCGAATGCAAAATTCCTGATATGGTCCCACCACTGCCATGTGTAACTGAGCCATATGTAAAGCATATAAGACATAAAGTGCTTGGCAACAGGGAGCAATGTTTGTCAGATAGCACGGCTATCCTTCCTCCTTCAGATGGAAGGTGGACAGGGAAAAATGGAGGAAGGCCAAGGGAAACACGTTGGTTAGGGACCAAGGTGCTGCTATCATAAGTCATTGCAATTAACACAATCTGTGTTAACACCAACCAACCATTCATAATCTGCAATCAATGAACCACCATCAACTGTCATTCTATGCGTTTCCTGTCTACTTAGCTTATGCGTCATATCCAAACTTCTGCTTCCTAATAAACTACGTTAAAATTATTTAAGGATAGTCAATTGCTATTTGTAGGTCTATGCAGTGCCTCTCCTACCTAATATCTTATACCAATTACTGAAAGTGTTCTCTCAGTTTTTCTCTCTCCACAGATGTTTGCTGACCTGCTGAATAGTGGCAGTATTCACTGCTTTTGGTTCAGATTTCCAGCAGCCACAATATTTTGCCTCTCACCTAAAGATGTTTGACCACTTTTGTTGGTATTTGTGGAGTGGGGAATGTTAACCAGGATACCACGGGTAACCCATGTCTCTCTATGAATGGTCTCATCACATTTTCTTTTCATTGCTAGCTAAACAAGTAGGCAAAATTGGGGTTGACACAACGTGCAGCTGGAGCAACACGGCAGGTCAGGCAGCAGGAGAGTCGATGTTTCGGGTCTAGACCCTTCATCAGGATTAAATCTGGTTGATGTTTCTTCAGGAAATTAACCCCTTCAATTGTGCAGCATGAGAGTGTCCTATAGTATGGCTTAAACGTGTCATCTTGTTGTGGAACAGAGTATGTCAGTTACAATTTACAACCAAATTGAATGAATGCATCAATGCATAAATTAGTGTAGCCAATAGGTACAGAACAGTAACCTGAGTGTTTCTTAGTATTTCTTCACTCCAATGGTGACAGTCTTCAGAATTAACTGCCTTAGAGGATTCTGGTGGCTCCATTGTTGAGTATGACAGAGATTGATAGCTTTCTAGGTACTAAAAAATCAACGATTACAGCAACAGGGCAGAATAATAGTCTTGGTGTAAATCAATTGTGATCTAACTGAATGATGGAACGGACTTGAAAGACTGAATGGACTATTTCTGTTCATATTCTTTATGTTCTTATGATTATAGGGACATGTTAAAAGTATGTTTTTTTCAAAGTTAATGTTTCGGGTATGGGGTCAGTTCTGAGGAAAAGTCACTGGACTCTAAACATTAACTCTGATTTCTCTTCACAGATGCCACCAGACCTGCTGAACTTTTCCAGCAACTTCTGATTTTGGCCCTGAAAATGCTTGAGCTGGACAGCGTCCTTGCTGCAACATTGCAATGGGAGTTCCTGGTGCAGCATTGAAGGGCAAAAACCTCCTATAAGTAGATCAGAGTATGCCATGGTGGTTGTTACAGGATGGCACATATCTGATGCCAACATCCACGAATGTGGGTGTGCGTATGGCCCAGTGCCCATGGAGCATGAGCTGAGTTGTTGGCGTCCATGACTTAATGGGTCGGAGGGCTTTTGGTGCAGGCGAGGTGAACATGCCAGGTTTCCGCTGATTTCCATGTCCAGAATTCTTGATAGCGAGCTTGTTTGGCAACTTTGGTAAAATAGGGAGGTGACTATTAATGAGAGAACGAGGTGTAGAGCCGGATGAACACAGCAGGCAAAGCAGCACCAGAGGAGCAGGAAGGCTGATGTTTCAGGCCTAGACCCTTCTTCAGAAATGGGGAGGGGAAGGGGATTCTTAAATTAAGTAGGGAGAGAGGGGGAGGTGGATAGAGATGGATAGAGGAGAAGGTAGGTAGAGAGGAGACAGACCGTTCAAACAGGCAGGCGTGGAGCCAATGAAGGTGAGTGTAGGTGGGGAGTTAGATAGGGGATAGTTCAGACCAGGGAGGACGGACAGGTCAAGGGGCCGGGATGAGGCTCATAGGTAGGAGATGGGGCTGGGGCTTGAGGTGGGAGGAGGGGATAGGTGAAGGAAGGACAGGTTAGGGAGGTGGGGACGAGCTGGCCTGGTTTTGTGATGCAGTGGTGGAAAGGGAGATTTTGAAGTTTGTGAAGTCCACATTGATACTGTTGGGCTGCAGGGTTCCCAAGCGAAATATGAGGTGCTGTTCTTGCAACCTTCGGGTGGCATCAACTTCAGGTGAACAGCACCTCATATCCTTGAAAATCCTTCATCCTCTTGGTAATCAAAAATCTATCTACACTGCCTTAAAGCTATTTAAATATTGTACTTCCACTGCATTTTGAGGAAGGGAATTGTTCATACTCTCAACCCACTGACAGAAAATGCTTTCTCATCTCTATTCTAAATGGCCTCTCTGTATTTTTAAATAGTGACCCCCTAGATCTAGATTCTCCCAGAAGAGTATACGTCCTTTCCACATCCACCCGGACAAGACCCCACCCCCCTCAGGATCATAGACATTTCAATTAAATCACCTCTGACCCTTCTAAACTCCAGGGGATACAGGCCCAGCCTGCCTGACCTTTCCTCATTTTTACAATGTTATGGGATGGTGGCGCAGTGGTTAACACTGCTGCCTCACAGTGCCAGGAATCTGAGTTTGATTCCACCATCGGGCAACTGTCTGCGTGGAGGTCGTGCATTTTTCCCGTGTCTGCGTGTGTTCCTCTTACTGTCCAAAGATGTGCAGTTAGGTGGATTGGCTAAGCTAGATTGCCCACAGTGTCCAAGGATGTGCAGGACAATTGGATTAGCTATGGGAGATGCAGGGCTACAGGGATAGGGTAGGACGCTCTTTGTAGGATTGGTGTTAGGCCAAATGACCTGATTCCACATGGTAAGGATTCTAAAATTCTAAGGCAATCCACTCATTCCAGGTACAACTGTAGTAATCCTTTTCTGAACTGCTTCCATCACAATAACATCTTTCCGTAAATATGGCGGCCAGTATCGAATGCAAAATTCCTGATATGGTCCCACCACTGCCATGTGTAACTGAGCCATATGTAAAGCATATAAGACATAAAGTGCTTGGCAACAGGGAGCAATGTTTGTCAGATAGCACGGCTATCCTTCCTCCTTCAGATGGAAGGTGGACAGGGAAAAATGGAGGAAGGCCAAGGGAAACACGTTGGTTAGGGACCAAGGTGCTGCTATCATAAGTCATTGCAATTAACACAATCTGTGTTAACACCAACCAACCATTCATAATCTGCAATCAATGAACCACCATCAACTGTCATTCTATGCGTTTCCTGTCTACTTAGCTTATGCGTCATATCCAAACTTCTGCTTCCTAATAAACTACGTTAAAATTATTTAAGGATAGTCAATTGCTATTTGTAGGTCTATGCAGTGCCTCTCCTACCTAATATCTTATACCAATTACTGAAAGTGTTCTCTCAGTTTTTCTCTCTCCACAGATGTTTGCTGACCTGCTGAATAGTGGCAGTATTCACTGCTTTTGGTTCAGATTTCCAGCAGCCACAATATTTTGCCTCTCACCTAAAGATGTTTGACCACTTTTGTTGGTATTTGTGGAGTGGGGAATGTTAACCAGGATACCACGGGTAACCCATGTCTCTCTATGAATGGTCTCATCACATTTTCTTTTCATTGCTAGCTAAACAAGTAGGCAAAATTGGGGTTGACACAACGTGCAGCTGGAGCAACACGGCAGGTCAGGCAGCAGGAGAGTCGATGTTTCGGGTCTAGACCCTTCATCAGGATTAAATCTGGTTGATGTTTCTTCAGGAAATTAACCCCTTCAATTGTGCAGCATGAGAGTGTCCTATAGTATGGCTTAAACGTGTCATCTTGTTGTGGAACAGAGTATGTCAGTTACAATTTACAACCAAATTGAATGAATGCATCAATGCATAAATTAGTGTAGCCAATAGGTACAGAACAGTAACCTGAGTGTTTCTTAGTATTTCTTCACTCCAATGGTGACAGTCTTCAGAATTAACTGCCTTAGAGGATTCTGGTGGCTCCATTGTTGAGTATGACAGAGATTGATAGCTTTCTAGGTACTAAAAAATCAACGATTACAGCAACAGGGCAGAATAATAGTCTTGGTGTAAATCAATTGTGATCTAACTGAATGATGGAACGGACTTGAAAGACTGAATGGACTATTTCTGTTCATATTCTTTATGTTCTTATGATTATAGGGACATGTTAAAAGTATGTTTTTTTCAAAGTTAATGTTTCGGGTATGGGGTCAGTTCTGAGGAAAAGTCACTGGACTCTAAACATTAACTCTGATTTCTCTTCACAGATGCCACCAGACCTGCTGAACTTTTCCAGCAACTTCTGATTTTGGCCCTGAAAATGCTTGAGCTGGACAGCGTCCTTGCTGCAACATTGCAATGGGAGTTCCTGGTGCAGCATTGAAGGGCAAAAACCTCCTATAAGTAGATCAGAGTATGCCATGGTGGTTGTTACAGGATGGCACATATCTGATGCCAACATCCACGAATGTGGGTGTGCGTATGGCCCAGTGCCCATGGAGCATGAGCTGAGTTGTTGGCGTCCATGACTTAATGGGTCGGAGGGCTTTTGGTGCAGGCGAGGTGAACATGCCAGGTTTCCGCTGATTTCCATGTCCAGAATTCTTGATAGCGAGCTTGTTTGGCAACTTTGGTAAAATAGGGAGGTGACTATTAATGAGAGAACGAGGTGTAGAGCCGGATGAACACAGCAGGCAAAGCAGCACCAGAGGAGCAGGAAGGCTGATGTTTCAGGCCTAGACCCTTCTTCAGAAATGGGGAGGGGAAGGGGATTCTTAAATTAAGTAGGGAGAGAGGGGGAGGTGGATAGAGATGGATAGAGGAGAAGGTAGGTAGAGAGGAGACAGACCGTTCAAACAGGCAGGCGTGGAGCCAATGAAGGTGAGTGTAGGTGGGGAGTTAGATAGGGGATAGTTCAGACCAGGGAGGACGGACAGGTCAAGGGGCCGGGATGAGGCTCATAGGTAGGAGATGGGGCTGGGGCTTGAGGTGGGAGGAGGGGATAGGTGAAGGAAGGACAGGTTAGGGAGGTGGGGACGAGCTGGCCTGGTTTTGTGATGCAGTGGTGGAAAGGGAGATTTTGAAGTTTGTGAAGTCCACATTGATACTGTTGGGCTGCAGGGTTCCCAAGCGAAATATGAGGTGCTGTTCTTGCAACCTTCGGGTGGCATCAACTTCAGGTGAACAGCACCTCATATCCTTGAAAATCCTTCATCCTCTTGGTAATCAAAAATCTATCTACACTGCCTTAAAGCTATTTAAATATTGTACTTCCACTGCATTTTGAGGAAGGGAATTGTTCATACTCTCAACCCACTGACAGAAAATGCTTTCTCATCTCTATTCTAAATGGCCTCTCTGTATTTTTAAATAGTGACCCCCTAGATCTAGATTCTCCCAGAAGAGTATACGTCCTTTCCACATCCACCCGGACAAGACCCCACCCCCCTCAGGATCATAGACATTTCAATTAAATCACCTCTGACCCTTCTAAACTCCAGGGGATACAGGCCCAGCCTGCCTGACCTTTCCTCATTTTTACAATGTTATGGGATGGTGGCGCAGTGGTTAACACTGCTGCCTCACAGTGCCAGGAATCTGAGTTTGATTCCACCATCGGGCAACTGTCTGCGTGGAGGTCGTGCATTTTTCCCGTGTCTGCGTGTGTTCCTCTTACTGTCCAAAGATGTGCAGTTAGGTGGATTGGCTAAGCTAGATTGCCCACAGTGTCCAAGGATGTGCAGGACAATTGGATTAGCTATGGGAGATGCAGGGCTACAGGGATAGGGTAGGACGCTCTTTGTAGGATTGGTGTTAGGCCAAATGACCTGATTCCACATGGTAAGGATTCTAAAATTCTAAGGCAATCCACTCATTCCAGGTACAACTGTAGTAATCCTTTTCTGAACTGCTTCCATCACAATAACATCTTTCCGTAAATATGGCGGCCAGTATCGAATGCAAAATTCCTGATATGGTCCCACCACTGCCATGTGTAACTGAGCCATATGTAAAGCATATAAGACATAAAGTGCTTGGCAACAGGGAGCAATGTTTGTCAGATAGCACGGCTATCCTTCCTCCTTCAGATGGAAGGTGGACAGGGAAAAATGGAGGAAGGCCAAGGGAAACACGTTGGTTAGGGACCAAGGTGCTGCTATCATAAGTCATTGCAATTAACACAATCTGTGTTAACACCAACCAACCATTCATAATCTGCAATCAATGAACCACCATCAACTGTCATTCTATGCGTTTCCTGTCTACTTAGCTTATGCGTCATATCCAAACTTCTGCTTCCTAATAAACTACGTTAAAATTATTTAAGGATAGTCAATTGCTATTTGTAGGTCTATGCAGTGCCTCTCCTACCTAATATCTTATACCAATTACTGAAAGTGTTCTCTCAGTTTTTCTCTCTCCACAGATGTTTGCTGACCTGCTGAATAGTGGCAGTATTCACTGCTTTTGGTTCAGATTTCCAGCAGCCACAATATTTTGCCTCTCACCTAAAGATGTTTGACCACTTTTGTTGGTATTTGTGGAGTGGGGAATGTTAACCAGGATACCACGGGTAACCCATGTCTCTCTATGAATGGTCTCATCACATTTTCTTTTCATTGCTAGCTAAACAAGTAGGCAAAATTGGGGTTGACACAACGTGCAGCTGGAGCAACACGGCAGGTCAGGCAGCAGGAGAGTCGATGTTTCGGGTCTAGACCCTTCATCAGGATTAAATCTGGTTGATGTTTCTTCAGGAAATTAACCCCTTCAATTGTGCAGCATGAGAGTGTCCTATAGTATGGCTTAAACGTGTCATCTTGTTGTGGAACAGAGTATGTCAGTTACAATTTACAACCAAATTGAATGAATGCATCAATGCATAAATTAGTGTAGCCAATAGGTACAGAACAGTAACCTGAGTGTTTCTTAGTATTTCTTCACTCCAATGGTGACAGTCTTCAGAATTAACTGCCTTAGAGGATTCTGGTGGCTCCATTGTTGAGTATGACAGAGATTGATAGCTTTCTAGGTACTAAAAAATCAACGATTACAGCAACAGGGCAGAATAATAGTCTTGGTGTAAATCAATTGTGATCTAACTGAATGATGGAACGGACTTGAAAGACTGAATGGACTATTTCTGTTCATATTCTTTATGTTCTTATGATTATAGGGACATGTTAAAAGTATGTTTTTTGGCACATAACATGAATTCTGAACTTGGTTTTGTATTATTTTAAGCAGTGCTTTGGAGCATTTTCATTGGTGACACTAAGATACAAATTGTATTTATTGGGCATTCTAAAGTTGGATGCATTTAATAGAAGTCTTATATTAACTGGTGCATTTCATGTTTTACTATTGTTTAAAAGCTGTGCTACTAGAATATCTAAATGGACATATAGTGTAATCAGTTCATTTTTTTTCAATTTGGCATTTTGTTGGTCAGCTGAATGAATGGAAGCCCATCATTAACCTTGCAACAAACTGCTGAGCTTAGTTTCCACTTGCCTGACACTTTCTCCAAACAGGAAAGAATCCCTCTTGCTGAATCCCCCCAAAAAAGGACAAAAGAATAGCAACAACAAGTAGCTTTAGGCAGTATTACATCCCAATAGAGCAGTGCCAGAAAAGCTTTATTGTTTAAGTACCATCATCGGACATTCAACCAGCCAACACTGTGCCAGCAAACATTCCACCTGGGACCATGCTTCCCCTTATAAATTTGCAGGAAATGAAAACTCTGTAAGGCATCTAATTCTATGGGTCCCATTAATGAATCAATGTGTTGGATGGGGAGTCATCAACTGCCTGCCTGAGAATTACAGGAGGTCAATTTGGTTCTCGTTCTCTATTACCAGTCAACTCGAAACACTAATCCCTGAAAAAGGACTGAGGCTCCAAATGCTCATGTGTTCAATTCAACTTGTTGGACTATAACCTGGTGTATTGTGATTTCTGACCTTCTCCATCCCAGTCCAATATTGGCACCTCCACGTCAAGATAATTGCTGAGAGATTTCTTTCATTCCATTCCTCGCAATGCAGTCTCAACATTCTGGACAACTCAGCATCCCATTAAACCAAAAGTAACCCACTGATAATCCATATTGAGATGTTGTAGCTTGTAAATCTTTGTCCTTACTACATCAGTATTAGCAGCAGAAGTAAACGTGTTAAGTAATGCACTCTCATAGAAATTTGCTCTAAAAAAACTCCAAGTAATGTAACTACCAAGATATTTCAGAACTCAGGCTGTGGTTACCCTTTCTAGCTTTCTGATGTTAAGTGACATAAAGTGAAATTTGCAACTGAGAATAGCCTTGTTACTTTTGTTTTGATGTGAAGCTGTTTCATCGTTCTTCTTCTGTGGTATGCTGTGCACACGCCTATGTACACAGTAACCTACACTGAACATCATTCAAACTGTCCTCGCATGCTAGCGAGTTAATTTTCAAGAAATATTAAAGCAAAGACTTTGCATCAAATTTACAGACTCTTTAGGAGGTCCAAGGAAAATTTTTATAAACACAGCTTTACATAAAATTATATGTAACATTCGCACCACACTAGTATCAGGCATGATAATCAAACAAAGAATTTGATCAGGTCCTTGTGATGTTCAGTGCTATTACTATCACTAATCCCCAACTAACAATACGCTGGGGATTACCATTGACCAAAAACCTAACTGAACTAGCCACATAAATATCATAACTACAAAATTGGGCTTGCAGGCTGTGAATTCTGAGATGAATAATTCAACACGTTAGTCCATCAAAGCCTGTCCACCAATTACAAGAAATGATACAATAATGTGATAGAATACAGTCCAGTTGCCTGGATGGGTACAGGTCCAACAACACCTAAGTTTGACACCAATTTGCTTAATAGGCATCCCATCCACCACCATTTACTCTGTCTACTATCAGTGCCCAGTGTTAGCGAATATACCATCTACAAGATTTTTTCCAGTAACTTGCCAAGTTTGCTGCAAAAGCATCTTCTTAACCTTGAAGGACAAGCACAGCAGAGGCAATGGCACACCACTGTAGTATATGACAGTTAGGACATCAAAGGGGTAACTGAAATCACAAGATATGCTCTGTCCATCAGGGTATAAAGGATTGCTCCTGAAAGGAGCTGGCCAGTTCTCCACATATCTGACCCAGTTATTATGTTCAAGTGTGTTAAAAGAATCTAGCTAGTCATGTGCACTTTATCCTAAGGCAAGTCTGAAGCTTTACAAGGCAATATCATACACCTCAGATGTAACGTAACTAATCATTAAGTAATGTCTAATGAACCTATTCTCTGTTCACCAAGACTGAACCAGCCTTCTTCCTGAGTCATGTAGACATTCTTGCCAATACTGCTATCAGTAACTTAGACTAATAACAGCTAGGAAGATTGGTGACAGCAAATCTACCTGAGGGATCCCAAATGTCAGCAGTATCTTTGTAAGACCACAACCTGCAATGTTCCCCTCCAAGCTACACACCAAGCTGATGTGGAACTATATCCATTCATTCACTATCACTGGATCATGGAACTCCCTCCCTAACAGCATTGTGGATGTCCCTTCACCCAATGGGCAGCAATGGCTCAGAAAGCAGACTCAGAGTTGGGTTCAGATGGGGCACGCATGAATGCCAGAATACATGTTATAAAAACATGGAGGCAGCATAGAGGATGGAGCAAGTTTTCATATCCTCCTGCAATCAAATCCATTTTCAGACTCAGGCATTTGCAACACAAAAGGGGGCCATTCAGCCCATTGTGTCTACACTGGCCTACAGACTCTAACTACACTCCTTTTCCAGCTTTTGGTCTGTTGCCCCGGCAGTAATAGCAACGCAAGTGAGTATCTAAGCTCTGCTTAAACGTTATAGAACATAGAACACAGAACATTACAGCACAGTACAGGCCCTTCGGCCCTCAATGTTGTGCTGACCTGTCATACCGATCTCAAGCCCATCTAACCTACACTATTCCATGTACGTCCATATGCTTATCCAATGATGACTTAAATGTACCTAAAGTTGGGGAATCTACTACCGTTGCAGGCAAAGCGTTCCATTCCCTTACTACTCTCTGAGTAAAGAAACTACCTCTGACATCTGTCCTATATCTTTCACCCCTCAATTTAAAGCTATGCCCCCTCGTGCTCGCCGTCACCATCCTAGGAAAAAGGCTCTCCCTATCCACCCTAACTAACCCTCTGATTATTTTATATGTTTCAACTAAGTCACCTCTCAACCTTCTTCTCTCTAATGAAAACAGCCTCAAGTCCCTCAGCCTTTCCTCGTAAGACCTTCCCTCCATACCAGGCAACATCCTAGTAAATCTCCTCTGCACCCTTTCCAAAGCTTCCACATCCTTCTTATAATGCGGTGACCAGAACTGTACACAATACTCCAAGTGCGGCCGCACCAGAGTTTTGTACAGCTTCACCATAATCTCTTGGTTCCGGAACTCGATCCCTCTATTAATAAAAGCTAAAACACCGTATGCCTTCTTAACAGCCCTGTCAACCTGGGTGGCAACTTTCAAGGATCTGTGTACATGGACACAGAGATCTCTCTGCTCATCTACACTACTAAGAATCTTACCATTAGCCCTGTACTTTGCCTTCCGGTTACTCCTACCAAAGTGCATCACCTCACGCTTGTCTGCATTAAACTCCCTTTGCCACCTCTCTGCCCAGCTCTGCAGCTTATCTATGTCTCTCTGCAACCTACAGCATCCTTCATCACTATTCACAACTCCACCGACCTTAGTGTCGTCTGCAAATTTACTAACCCATCCTTCTACGCCCTCATCTAGGTCATTTATAAAAATGACAAATAGCAGTGGACCCAACACCGACCCTTGCGGTACACCACTAGTAACTGGTCTCCAGGATGAACATTTCCCATCAACTACCACCCTCTGTCTTCTTTCAGCAAGCCAATTTCCGATCCAAACTGCTATATCTCCCACAATTCCATTCCTCCGCATTTCGTACATTATGAGAGTTTCTGAATCAACCACACTTTCAGGTAGAGTGTTTCAAACTCCCGTGTCCCCCTACATGAAAAGAAGTTTATCCTCTTTGCTTTATATCGCTCCCCTTAAATCTACACTTTTGGTTACTAATGTGTGAATAATATTTCAGAGTGCTCTGCCCTATACTTGTGTCCTTTTTTCGCAAACTGAAGGTCAACGGAAAGTATTCATTGAGGACTATGCCTATGACTTCAGCACTCGGGCCTATGGACCATACAGAGCAGAATCACAAGAATTTCATGTTTTCTCTCCGACTGAGTGGTTGGGTTTTGAATAAGTCTAAGTCACATGTGTTTCTGTCTCTGCAACAACATAAGATAGCATATGACACTTCCCTTCAGGTTCTGGTTACGGCACGTGTGTCCGTCCCTGTTCTAATAAAGAACGCTGTCACGGAGGCAGAATGTTAAACGTAGAATAGCGGTAAACTTTTGAATGTTAAAAACAGCACGGCGCTCTACTTAAAATTAAATCAGATAAAGTTAGGAACTATTCCTTGGCAACTGGGAGGGGGCGGTGTAGTAGAAGATCACAACTAAGTTTATTATTATTGAGAAGGAGGTTTTAGGCTCCCTCAGACACCAAATGAATCTCTCTCTTTCAGTCTCTCCGATCAATCTCATTGGGGAGCAGGAGCAGAAATTACAGGGGCCGCTTTAAAAGGCGGCAGTATTTATTGGTCTATTTTCTGCAGATAACATAAAACTAAGGAAATAAGACTCTAGTCTCAGCTGCAGCTTGCTTTCAGTTTCCGGGAATTCGCCAGGTTTACAGTAACAGACTCCGCGAAAACAATGCGAACCAGATTTCAGCGCCTCTCCGATCGCCCTGAATCCCTAATCCAGACAATGTCAGACTATATTTTTTTGTGGTCACAGTTGACTGATTTTCTGCACAGACCGAAACCATCACATTGAAAGACCGTGGTCAGTGTTTATTCCACATAGTGTGAAAGTAAAGAAAAGCGAACAACTCCTGGAGCGCAATAAAATCAGAGCCCTGAAGAACTGCGGATAATGGAAATCAGAAACAAAAGCCAGGATTGCTGAAGAAACTCAGCGGCGTCTGCGTGGAAAGGATCATCCGATTTCCTGTCAGTTTAACCCACCAGCCTGGTCAATGTCCGTGTCTGAGGCTTGCTGCAGTGCTGCAGCAAAGTTCAGCCCAAGAGCAGCATCTCTCATTTTGCTCTTGGGGACTCTGCAGCCCTCAGGACTCAAAATCGAATTCATGAATGTTAGGGTATGAGCACCTTCCCCCTTGTCCTTACCCCCAAAACACCACACACCGGGTCTTGTCGTCACATGGTCTGCTTACCACAACCATCCCATTGTCAGCCACTAACGACCCCCATTAGCAGCTGCTCATTCTCCCAGACTGACCCTTACCCATTCGTTTGTCTGCCCAACTGTTGTTCTCTATACAGTTCCAGGGAAGGGTCACTGGGCGTGAACCTTTCACTCTGATTTCTTTCCACTACTGCTGTCAGATTTGCTGAATTTACCCACAGCTTATTGGAGCTGTCTTCACTGAAATGCTGCGTTTGCTCACACCAGCTCCTGCTCCCGGTTCTAGGTTCTGGCCAATTAAAAATAAAACCCTCGGGTGACTGCCTGTGTGGAGTTTGCACATTCTCCCCATGTCTGTGTGAGTTTCCTCCGGGTGCTCCGGTTTCCTCCCACAGTCGAAAGATGCGCAGGTTTGGTGGATGCTGTTCGGGATAACAACGTGTTATCTCTGACTCCAGCGTCTGCAGTTCTTTACTTTCACAGTGTTCAGGGATGTGCAGGCTAGTTGGGTTAGCCGTGGGAGAAGCAGGGTTACAGGGGTAAGGTGAGACTGGGAGAGAGGGGGCGAGGCTGGGTGGGATGGGCTGGGATGTTCTTCGGAGGGTCAGAGTGGACTCAATGAACCGGGTAGCCTGCTTCCACACTGCAGAGATTCTATAATCAATGATCTCTCTCTAAATCACAGAAAGAGAACAAAAACAAAGTTGCTGGAAAAGCTCAGCAGGTCTGGCAGCATCTGCGGAGGAGAAAACAGAGTTAATGTTTCGGGTCCCGTGACCCTTAGAACTGAAAGAGAATGTCCAGCCTGATACCAATCTCCAGCTTTTTTTTTGAGGAAAAATAAACAACTAAATTAACCAATTCCTGTATGCAACTATTCAACTGCATATCTGCAAACACATATGCCCGGAGAATAACATTGTAACGCAAACGTTTCCATCGTTCACTGAAAATTGTGAAGCCAACCCCATGCTGCGTTTTTCACCTCTTTCACTTGCTACTTGTGTCCAGTAGAGACTTCTCGTTGCAAACGGGGCGTTAGTTTCTCCACCCTTGTGCGTTCAAGCCAGACTGGCCAGGAGAGAAAACACAATCCGAACGCGCCGCCAAATCTGCTGCCCTCCAAACGCAGCGCCGTGTAACCTCCGTGAAACATCCGTCCCGAGCCTGTGTGTGTGTGTTAGTGTGTATCAACAAATAAAACGCAGAAGTTCACAGGTGGCGATAAGCAGTGATCCCACCATCAGATTTAGCAGGAACGAGATCGCTGGGAACAGCAGGATAAACGCAAAATAACAGGTACAATTGAGCAGCGCAGCCTTTCACCAAACACCACAGTGACCAACCCAGTTTCATACATCTCCCCACGCTCAGCGCGTGTAGCGCCGCTCACACTTATCCCAGCACCGGTTTTAGACAAACTTACCGGAGGAACCCCGGAGTTCACCCTCCGCCGAAAGCCACAAGGAACGAGGTTTCAGAGTGGGGAAACCCCTTTAAATTGCGCCGGCGCACTGCCCGTGTTACACCGCTCCCAAAAACACATTGGCGTAAGATTCTGCTGGAGCTAACTTTCACTTTTGTTCTTTCTCTAAGCAGCTGGGAGAAAATGCCTCTCTCTCTCTCTCCTTTCAGCATCAGGCCACAAACACCTTGTGGGTTTGTGAAACAGTATTTAAAGACAAACGGACAGACACACACGCTCAAACAAACTGGCCTTATGTTCTGGAGGTCAATGGACTCGAAACATATCTCTGTCTTCAGTGATGGTGCCAGACCTGCCGAGATTCTCCAGCAACTTGCGTATTTTTTCCCGGATTTCCAGCATCCGCAGTTCTTCGTTTCATGTTATGGTCCCATCTCTCTCTTTGCGCCCCACTGTGGAAAGTGCTAGATAGGAGCGCAACCAGGAGAGCAAGAGATTTGGGGGTAATGGAAAGCTTCATCTGTTGGAGCAGGTTATGAGCTGCGACAAGCTGATGGAAATGCGGCAAAAAAAATAGTAAATAGGAGCAGGAGTAGGCCATTCGGCCCTTTGAGCAAAGACTTCAGACATCAAGGTGATTGGTGCAGGTTTCACTGATGGGTTGGGAGCTGGATGGAATTGTGCTGTTGGGAGTGAGCCATACTCATCAAGGAGAGGCTGGTGGGATTAGCAAATGCCTGGAAATAGTCAGTGTGTGTGGAGAGAGAATATGGCATTAACATTGGACTGAATTTTACTAGCTCCCTGAAGATGAGATGGGAGGTCATGTAAAATGGCAGCAGAGGATAAAAGCCGGTGACTCTGACCTTTTCTACCTCGTAAGAGTTTCTCAATGGGGACAATATCAGTGACACAGTGGCCATGAGCAGCCAGGCTGGAAGCCAATTAATTGACCAGCGGTCACTTTCCACCCTTACCACGGGAATGGGCTCCCACTGGAAGGTAAGACCAGCAAGTAAATTCCCAGTTGGTGTTTGTGGAGAGTGGGGGATCATGGTTAATTTGTTAATCCATCCCTGATGGAGCCTTGTGTCCCTTACATCACTCCTGGACATTCTGTCCTTCTGATAACTGGGGCCTACCTGCCCAGCCACTTCCTCTTAATCAGCCCTTTTAGGGGATCTCAACATGGAGGCACCCCCTAATTGAGTGGCACTCTTTAATAGAGTGCTGGCCTCACTGGAGGTCGCTTCAAATCCCACCCGAGTTCACATCTCATGCAGCAAGGACTCAGGAACCATGTTTATCCCACTGCTAGCTTTTGATTAAATAAGGGACCCGGGCTTGCTGTCCATCTACAGTAAAGCTGGTAGAGTCAGTGGGTGAATCACTAATAGCCAACAGAAAAGAAAAACTTTGTCCTTTATCCCAGTCATGGGCTTGCTCCTGGCACTATTCCCATGACCATTTTCTTTAGGATTGGTGACACCATTCCAGCTCCCCCTGTGACCGTGGGTAATACACTGAGGCCTTCAGTTGGGTGATGCCCTTGTCACCCATGCTTTCTTGGAATATTCAGGGGATGAAGTTTGAGCTCTGATCCTACTGGATCCCACTGGGCAGACTGTGCCCAGTAATGAATGATACAAATTCCTCCATTCAGAGATAGCAAGAACTGCAGATGCTAGAGTCAGAGATAACACAGTATGGAGTTGGGGTTCACCTGCACATCAGTTAACTTGGTGTACTGTATCTGCTGCTCCCGATGTGGCCTCCTCTACATCGGTGAGACCAAGCGTAGGCTCAGAGACCATTTTATAGAGCATCTGCACTCTGCATGTGACAAATGACAACACCTTCAGGTTGCCAACCATTTTAACACCCTGTCCCACTCCCTGGGTGACATTTCCATTCTGGGCCTCCTCCAGTGTCACAATGACACCACTAGCAAACTGGAGGAGCAGCACCTCATATTCTGCCTCTGGAGCCCACAATGACCTAAACATGGAATTCACCAGTTTTAAAATCCTCCCCCCCACCGGCCTCATCCCATGTCGAAGGCAACCTCTCATTCCCACCTCCTTGACCTGACACACCTTGTCCATCTTCTCTCCCACCTATCCACCCCTCCCACCTCACTGGCCAATCCCCACCACTTCCTACCTGCACTCACCTATCACCATCCCACCTACCTTCCCCAGTCCCACCCCTCCTCTCTAATTATTTCCCAGCCTCCTCCCTCCTCCCCATTTTGGAAGAAGGGTCCCGATCTGAAATGTCAACTTTCCTGCTCCTCTGATGCTGCCTGGCCTGCTGTGTTCCTCCAGCTGTGTTATCTATAAATTCCCCTACTATGTCTTTGGCCAATTTGGCATCCTCCTGGGAATCAGGTAGCCCACATCTGTGATGGTAAGATGTAGCTAATGCAAATGTGTTGGAAGCAGTTCAGTCAATGCCTATCGTACTAAATAAAAACCAAAAGAACTGCGGATGCGGTTCTGAGGAAGGGTCACCGGACCCAAAACATTAACTCTGTTTTCTCCTGCACAGATGCTGCCAGACCTGCTGAGCTTTTCCAGCAACTTTGTTTTTGTTGCTGATTTACAGCATCTGCTGTTCTTTCTGTTTTACAGTAATTGAGTGTAGTTGCCCATGAGCCTTCCCACACAGAATGATATCAAGGATATGTGTCCAGTGCCAACCCCTCTGGTTAACCGCCTTTCCCATCACCCATTTGCCTTACTAGATGGGGTGAATCCCACCCATTGAGTTCAATTGCTATTCTGCCTATATCCCATGGTGAACACTGACAACCTTGTCATAATTAGCATAGCAAGCCCTCAAATGAAAATTGTGATTTCCTTAAAAGTCTCCATCAGTACAATTATATACCTTGCCTCTGACAGTCATGGCAGTGCATCATGACATCTTTCCCTCTATATTTTCTCTGCTGTCTACGAGGAAGCTTTGCCGGTTATATTTTCTGTGACTTAAGTCAGGAAATGGCCAACTGGGAAATTATAGGGGTAACCCCACATTGCAACTCCATTTCTGTCACCTACCTTCGTAAATAGTCATTCAACCCCATGTCTCCCCACTGCCTTTGTGCCCACTAGATCCTGTCATGTAGTGATGTGAGAAATGAAACCTGTGAAAAACTTGAGTTCACACTTGAGCTGGACAAGTATCAATCACCAGAACCTTGACACTTCCACTCTGTCTTGACTAGCATGCTCCATGATATCACTTAAATGTCAGTAGCTCTCTGTTCATTTCTCCATTTATCCTCCCACCATTTCCATTCACCACTCGCCCCCTCCTCCATATTCAATCTGTTGCAATCGTCTGATAACCACCCTCACCAAAACAACATCACACTGATTTTCAACAGCCACGCTCTGACTTTATTCCATCAATGATGAAGTGTGACAGTGATAATTGAAGTTGTGAGTTTCCCACAACTATTTCATATCCATTAGACCATAAGGCTGGTTCGTTTGGGTACATAGGAGGTTGAGAGGTGATGTTATAGAAGTTAATAAAATCATGAGGGGTATAGAGAGCGTTAATGTTAGGTATCTTTTCCCTGGGATGGGGGATTTCAAGACCAGGAGGCATATTTCTGAGAGGACAGAGATTTAAAATAAGAGATGAGGGGCAAATATTTAACACAGAGCTTGCGTGTCGAATGAACCTTCTGAGGGAATGGTGGAAGGGAGCACAGTTACAATGTGTAAAAGACACTGAGGTAAGTACATGAATAGGAAAGGCTTGGAGGGATTTGGGCCATGGGCAGACAGATAGGTATTGAGTTTGGGATTATGTTCCACAAGGACTGGTTGGACTGTAGGTTCTACTGCTGTGCTGTATGACTCTAAGATTCTTAAGATGTAAGTCCAGAAGAGGATCTTTCAGTCTCACAAGTCTGCTCCACCATTCAATGAAATCATGGCTGATACAATAACCCTCAACTCCACTTTCCTGCTTTATCCCCAAATGCTTTGATTCCCTTACTGATGAAAAAAAATCTGATTAATATTGACTGATATTGGACTCAAATTTTATTCTGTTTCTATCTACAGATACTGCCAGATCTGCTCTTTCCCCAGCATTGTGTATGTTTGTTTCTAGTTATGAACTTGCCTACAATTCTCATTTTAAAATTAGATGGAAAAGTTAGTGCTTTTAAGGTGATAAGTGATATATACTGAACCTCTCAGGGACGAAAGAAGTCAAAGAATATGTAGCGTCATTGCCTCAGGAAAATAAATAATGTTGCAATGTTCGAAAAAAAATTCTAATTGCTATTTCTCACTTCATTCCCATGTGCATGACCTAATCTTTATTTAGCTTCCTGAAAAGTAAACGTCAATGTAGTTTGTGTCTGCTGCTGTGAACTTCCGGCTTTAATATCACCGTTCCTTGCAGATGCATCAAATCCCCTCTAGAGAGTGTTGAACACAACTAGATCCCAGGATAGCGGAAATTTTCTCCAAAAAGGCTGAGAAAACTTCTTGGAAAACTGTACTGGAGATGAATGGCAAGAGCAATTCATTCATTGTACGTGGCAAAACCCAGGCCAATAAAGGGAGAAAACATTAAATCCGTACAGAAGTAGATCGAAGTTGCATTTGCTAGAAAGTCCTTTTCCATAGCCTTTGTTTAACCAGAGAAATTGGTTCTATTTTCTTTGTTATAACACAGTGTGGAGCTGGAGGAACACTCCAGCATCAGCAGTTCTTACTGTCTCTATTTTCTTTGTTGCTTTTATTCAGAAATTGTATTGACTTCCCTCAATGTGAAAGACTTAAAAAGAGATTGAATCAGCTGTATGCAATGGATAATGCTCTCATTTCAGATTTTCACCGCAGAGGCTTTCACACAAAATCTACACTGACATCAGCATTGGTGGAGTGCTGCGTTGTTGTAGATGCCATCTGTTGGTTGAAACATTAAACCAAGCCAAAGCCCACTCAGATGGATCAAATGAGGTTAATCCAATGGCACTATTTCACAGAAGAGCAGGGGAATTATCCCTGGTGTCCGAGTTAACATGTAATAATCAATCAACGATTTATGGCCTAATGGATATGAAATAGTTGTGACAAACTCACAACTTTGATTACCACTGTTCCACTTCATCATTGATAGAATAAAGTCAGAAAATGGCTGTTGAAAATGAACGTGATCGTGATTTGTTGAGGATGGTTATCAAAATTATCAAAGCAACTTATTGGGCCATTCTGAAGAAGAGTCACCAGACCCAAAACCTTACTCTGCTTTCTCTCCACAGATTCTGCCAGATGTGCTGTATTTTTTTCAGCAATTTCTCTTGGTTGACTAGCCATTTATTGGCAACTTGGATGCAGGAGCACCTGACACATTACAACAGTGAGTGTACTTCAGGAAGAGTCCAGAACCAAAACATCAGCTCTACTACTCCTCTGATGCTGCTTGGCCTGCTGTGTTCATCCAGCTCTACACTTTGTTATCTTGGGTGTTGAGTGTTTTGAGAGCAGCCTGAGGGTGTGAAGGCTGCTATAGAATTGAACATATTTTATCTTCTTTTAGCTGATTGGCTAGACAAGGCACAATTCCTTCCCCTTCTTTAGAATCATGCCATGTATTTTACAAACTAAAATATTTTCCAGCCCAGCAGGAGGCCATCCATTAAATGTGTATGACAGCGTGCTGGTTGATTAATGGATTAGTAATCCAGCAACCTAGACTCAGTTAATTAAATAGACATGGAATAATGACCTAATGGTGACTAAGAAAATCCCAGATTGTTGCAAAATCCTACCAGAGTCAGTAAACATATTTTAGGGAACAAAAACTGGCACCCATGCCATGCTGGCCTATAGCCAAATGACTATAGATCCCATATTAATGAGATTGACTCTCAACAGCTCTCTGAAATAGCCAGCCACACAGTTGTATCAAAACCCCTATGAAAAGTTACAAACATTAAGAAGGATACCCAGCACTGACCAAGCACATGCTAGGGCAGGGAAGACTAATCTGGTTGGTTCAATGAGGAATGAAGGAACCCATACCTGGAGCAACATTAGGCAGTCCTCAAACTTTCCACAAGTGTATGCCGTGTACAAGATGCACTGTTGAAATTCCCCAAAGTTCCTTAGGCCTTTCTAACCCAAGGCCCTTACCCAGGCAGCAGATACATGGGACAACCACCACCTGCAAGTTCTCCTCCAAGCCACTCACTACCCTGACTTGGCAATACACCACCGTTCCTTCATTGTTACTGGGTCAGCATCCTGGAATTCCTAAGGATATTGTGGGTCAACCTACTGCATAGAAACTGCAGCAGCTCAAGAAGGTAACTCACCACCACATTATCAAGGGTAACTAGGGTTGGAGAAGAACTACTGGCCACCTAGTGAAACCCACATCCCACAAGCGAAGTAAGAAACTGAGATGCCAGCATATGAAGGAACAACGCAGGACTACAAGCCTGCTAAACAATGGAAACTGCATCTGTGGACTAAGCTAAGCCATCCCACAACCAATGGATCAGATTAAAGCCCCATCACAAATGGGGTGGGCAATTAAACCACTAAGGAGGAAGAAGAGATTGTCAATTCCCCCATCCTAATGACTGCAGAGGCCAGTGAGTATGATCCATGTTAACCTCTTCCTGGACCGTCCCTCTGTAGTATTGCAGTTGTCAATCTTCAGCCAATTCTGTTCATGTCACATGATCTCTAGAAACAGCTGAAAGTACTGGATACTGCAGAGACTATTGGCCCTGGCTATATGTAGGCCAAACGCTGAAGATTGAATTTCACAACTAGCTGCACCCCTAGCCAAGCTGTTCCTGTAAAACTGCAGCACTGGCTTCTACCCAACAATGTGGACAATTGCCCATGTATGTTCTCAAAAGGTAAAACAATATAATCTGATCAATCAGATCTGGCCCAATAGGCTACTCTTAATCAAAGTGATAAAAAGGCATCTTTGCTGATTGGATCAAGTAGAATTTATACAACAATAACTTGCTCAGCGATGCTCAGTTTGGGTTCTACTAGGGCTTTTAGATTTCAGATCTCATTACTACCTTGGTCCAAATATGGACAAAAGAGCTAAATTCCAGAGGTGAGTTGCTGAGTGACTGGGGGTGGGGAACTTTCCATTGGTTAGAGTCATACTTAAAATATGGCTGTAGTTGCTAGAGACCCAGGAGTTCCTCAGACCAGTTCTTAGTTCCATTGTTCAGTTTAATTTGCAAAGAAGCAATCTGCATTCATACTCAGGAAGAACTGAACAACATTCAGGCTTGTGTTGATAAGTTTGCGCTATAGATTGCCAGACAATGACAATCTCCAGCAAGGAAAAATGTCTAAATGCTCCATCTAGCAGGCAAGAGCATTTACATTGCTGAATCCCCACCACTGATCAGGAACTGGATGGACTAGCCATATAAATAACCAGGCTACAAGAGGAAGTCAGAAGCTAGGAGGTTTGTGACAAATAACTCACTTCTTGACTGTCCAAAATCTGTCCGCTTTCTACAACGCTGGGAGAGTGAATCCCCTGTCCATGCTCAACGTATACATTTAGAACTACTTCTATAAAAATAAAATCAGAAAATATGGCTTCCACAGCTGTTTCTGGTTTGGAATCCAATTACTAGAAATTAACTTACATCATCTTGAGTTGTGCTTCTCTTTTGCAATTGGTACAGGTTATTATTTCCTTTCAGTGGAATAATCAGAATTTGAGAATAACAAGCAAAGATACCACGAGTCAGAAGACAGGAAGAGATAAAAAGAGTGAGTAGTGATTTTGAAAACAGAAATGCCAGAACTGGCAGCCATCAGTTTCTTCATTTCAGAGAGCAGCAATAGATTTAGCACCTTGAATGTAATAAAGAGTTCAAAGGGACGATGCAGTAGCATTATAAGACAAGAAAATACTGGGTCCAAAGACAAGATTCTTGGTCAAAGAGGTGATGGCCTAGTGGTATAATGACTAGACTATTAATCCAAATACCCAAGTAATGTTCTGGGGAACACAGGTTCAAATCCCACCAAGGCAGGTGATGGAAATTGAAGCCAAATTTTAAAAAAAAGTTTGAATCTAATGAATTGATTATCAGAAAAGGCCATCTCGTTCATTAATGCCCTTGAGAGAAGGAAATCTGCTATCCTTACATGGTCTGGCCTCTGTATAACTCCAGACCCACAACAATGTGGTTGACTCTTAACTGCCCTCTGGGGCAATTGGGAATGGGCAAAGAATCCCACAAATGAATTTAAAAAGGTACGTTTTAAGGAGGAGAGTGAGATACAGAGATGACAGGGTGGAGAGAGTCAATTTCAGAGCTTGAGAATAAGGCAACCGAAGGCACAGCCACCAACCATGGAATATTTATGCTTGGGAACGCATAAGAGCCCCAAGTTAGAGAAATACTTATCAGTTGCACTGTGATTCCAGGTCAGTCCCACAGTTAAGTTGCATTCACTAATGCTCTCAGTGCCAAAAGCTTTCTACAACTCACTCTAACCATTGACCACATGGTAGCCCAGATTTTCAAGTTGTAATGATAGCAAAACTGTTAGGGCTTTCGAGCATTGCATTGTGAACTAAAAGCGACTTCCAATGTTCACATATGTACATAAATGGGAAAAATCCTTAAGTCATCACTCTTGTTAATTGTGTGCTGCTGAAATCTTCCACAGAAGACAGTCTTTCAAAGTCACTTAAACTGATGTGAACATTCTCTTTTATGTTTATCATTATTGAGAAACCCTGATAGAATACACCCTTTTGAATTGAAGTATAACTGAACAACCCTTTCTAGTGGAAAGATGGATTTCATAATTGTAGGATATCAAATTTCTTCATGAAATAATTTAATTGATCTTTAATTATATTTTTAAAAAGTGTGGTATTTTGCTTCTATCTTCTTCCTATGTAAAATGCTCTGCCAAATGCATAAAACATAGACAATAATCAATGCTTTTCACTCACTGGTTTACTGAGTGACAATTCTTCAATGTGACTGCCTGTTTAACTGACTTCATTACATCATTGTTATTGTACATCTTAAGATCCTTTGACTTAGCACAAACTAATTAATATTGGGAAAATGGCTCAGTCGATCTTTGAGGGCAACTTTTCTCCAGGTCATTGGTGAACAGAATCACCCTACCACTAACAGTGAAACCCAGGCTATTATTATGAATCAGTTGGTTGGTTTATTACAGTTTTGGTTATCATTTCATGAAATAATCATCCTCCTGAAATTCTGCTGAAACAATTGTAGCCATGTAATTTTCTTTAAACTCCAAGCAGTCCTGGGTTAGGGGTGGATTCTGTTCCTGAGTATGTTTGTAAGTCAACTTGCTTTTTGTTTAGTCGTTCATGAAATGTGGACGTCACTGGCTGGGCCAGCATTTATTGCCCAACCCTAATTGCCAGATAAGCCTTTCAAACTTCAGCAACAGTTTCAGGGTCATCATTCGACTCTTAATCCCAGATTTGTGTTTGTTTATTTGAACCTGGGTCCCTAGAACATTTTCTGGGTCTCTGGATTAATGGTGTAGTAATAACATCACCAGCTCACCACCTCACCGTGCAAGTCAGAAAACAATGCCCCTTGCAAGCTCCCCTTCAATCCAATCACCATCTTGACTTGGAAATACATTACTATTCCTTCACTGTCAAAATCCTGGAATTCTTTTCAAAAGAGCAATATGGGTTTATCTTCAGCACATGGGATGCAATGGTTCAAGATAGCTCACCACCACCTTCTCAAGGGCAATAAATGCTGCTCTAGCCAGTGATGCCAATGCTCCACAAATTAATAAAAAATGAGAAATGGTCTAACCATAGTTCCTTTCATTCCATGGCCAATCACAAGAAATCTGTTGGAATGAATAAATGTTGATTTCTTTGAGGAGAAGGGGAATCACAACCTTATTTCAGTCGATAATGAAATAAATTGGATAAATGCTGCCTCGTACCACAAGTATCAAAACTGTTGAGATTTTGAGAATTTGGGTTGCAAGTTATAGCTTGCCAAAGATGTTGGTACCAAGTAGTGAATCACATTTTACATCAGAAGACTGGAAATATTTGATGATTGAAGTGAAATAGCCTAATACCATGATATCATTCAGCATGGAACAGTGCTGAAAAAAGAATTGTGCAAATTCTGAAGGGGTCGTTGCAGAAATATTTGCTAAGTGGCATGCCATGTTTCATTCTTACCAAAAAGTCTACAATAGGTTGTTCATCGTACGTTTTGGGTTCGAACACACTCCAAGGACAAGCATTAGTTTACTTAAGCCTATTGCCAATAGCAAAGAATAGCAAAGTAATTAAAAAAGCAAGACAGAATGAAGAGTCATGAGTCACTAGGCTAGAGCTGGCGGGGCAGTCATGGTGAAAACCACCAAGGTGGTTCAGAAAAGCGTACGATTGCAGTCGTTGTAGAAGAGATTAGATGTATGCATATATCTAATGAAGATTGGAAGGAATCTCCACATAGAGTCAAGCAGCATGGAAACAGATCTTTCGGAACATACGAAATAAGAGCAGTAGTAGGCCATTCAGCCCCTTTACCCCGTCATTGAACTGGACCCATGGCTGATAGAGTCATTGAGTCATATAGCACGAAATCCAACCCTTTGGTCCAACCAATCCATGCCAACCATAATCCCAAACTAAACTCATCCCACCTGCCTGTGCTTGACCCATATCCCTCCAAACATTTCTCATTCACATCTTTAACTGAATGTCTTTTAAATGTTGTAACTGTACCCACATCCACCACTTCCTCTAAAAGTTCATTCCACATTCATTCCAAATATGAACCAGTCTCTGTGTAAAAAAAATTGCCCCTCATGACTTTTAAAAATCTTTCTCTTCTCACCTTAAAAATATGCCCCAGTCTTGAAACCCCCACCCTAGAGAAAAGACACCTTTCATTCATCTTATCCCTTATTATTTATAAACCTCTGTAGGATCACTTCTTAACCTCCTAAGGTCTAGTGAAAAATGTCCCAGCCTATCCACCTTTTCCTTATAACTCAAAACCTCAATTCCCACCAACATCCTGATAAATCTCGTCTGAACCCTCTCCAGCTTAATGATAGCCTACATATAACAGGGAGACCAGAACTGCACTTAGTACTCCAGAAGAGGCCTCACCAACGTCTTGTACAATCTCATCATGACACCCTAACCTCTATATTCAAAGGTCTGAGCAATGAAGGCAACTGTGCTAAATGCCAGTGTCATGGGAATCAATTGCTTGCAAGAGGACAGCTGAAGAACAGAGAGCATGATAAACCTGCCATTGTCTTAATTTTCTCTGAGAATCAAAAAAAAAGTGACAGCCAAAAGAAACTGAAAACCTGCAGATGTCAAAGGATCCACCAGTAAAGGCAAGTGAGTCAGGCCATGTGAACAAAAGGAATCCAAACTGCAACGAAGAGTTAACAAAATGTGAAGCTGGATGAACACAGCAGGCCAAGCAGCATCTCAGGAGCACAAAAGCTGACGTTTCGGGCCTAGACCCGTCATCAGAAAAGGGGGATGGGGAGAGGATTCTGAAATAAACAGGGAGAGAGGAGGAGGTAGATCAAAGATAGATAGAGGAGAAGATAGGTGGAGAGGAGACAGACAAGTTAAAGGGGTGGGATGGAGCCTGTAGAGGTGAGTGTAGGTGGGGAGGCAGAGAGGGGATAGGTCAGTCCGGGAAGGACGGACAGGTCAAGGGGGTGGGATGAGGTTAGAAAGTAGGAAATGGAGGTGCGGCTTGAGCTGGGAGGACGGGATAGGTGAGAGGAAGAACAGGTTAGGCAGGCAGGGACGAGCTGGGCAGGTTTTGGGATGCAGTGGGGGGAGGGGAGATTTTGAAGCTTGTGAAGTCCACATTGATTGGGCTGCAGAGTTCCCAAGCAGAATATGAGTTGCTGTTCCTGCAACCTACGGGTGGCATCATTGTGGCACTGCAGGAGGCCCAGGATGGACATGTCGTCTAAGGAATGGGAGGGGGATTTGAAATGGTTCGTGACTGGGAGGTGCAGTTGTTTAGTGCGAACCGAGCGTGGGTGTTCTGCAAAGCGGTCCCCAAGCCTCTGTTTGGTTTCCCCAATGTAGAGGAAGCCACTAGGTGTACAGCAGATGCAGTATACCACATTGGCAGATGTGCAGGTAAATATCTGCTTGATGTGGAAAGTCATCTTGGGGCCTGGGATGGGGGTGAGGGAGGAGGTGTGGGTGCAGGTGTAGCACTTCCTGCGGTTGCAGGGGAAAGTGCCGGGTGTGGTGGGGTTGGGGGGGATTGTGGAGTGGACAAGGGAGTCACGGAGAGAGTGGTCTCTCTGGAAAGCAGACAAGGGTGGGGAGGGAAAAATGTATTTGGTGGTGGAGTTGGATTGTAGATGGCCGAAGTGTCGGAGGATGATGCGTTGGATCCGGAGGTCGGTGGGGTGGTATGTGAGAACAAGGGGGATTCTCTTTTGGCGGTTACTGTGAGGATGGGGTGTGAGGGATGAGTTGCGGGAAATGCGGGAGACACAGTCGAGGGTGTTCTCGACCACTGTGGGGGGGAAAGTTGCGGTCCTTGAAGAACAAGGACATCTGAGGTGTACGGGAGTGGAATGCCTCATCCTGGGAGCAGATGCAGCGGAGGCAAAGGAATTGGGAATTGGAGATGGAATATTTGCCGGAAGGCAGGTGGGAGGCGGTGTATTCTAGGTAGCTGTGTGAGTCGGTGGGCTTGAAATGGATATCGGCTTCTAGGTGGTTGTCTGAGATGGAGACAGAGAGGTCCAGGAAGGCGAGGGATGTGTTGGAGATGATCCATGTGAACTTGAGGTTGGGGTGGAAGGTGTTGGTGAAGTGGATGAACTGTTCGAGCTCCTCTTTGGAGCAAGAGGCGGCGCCGATACAGTCATCAATATAACGGAGGAAGAGGTGGGGTTTAGGGCCAGTGTAGCAACGGAAGAGGGACTGTTCCACATAACCTACAAAGAGGAAGGCATAGCTTGGGCCCATGCCACTCCCTTTGCAATGTAGAGTTGGTGGTTGAAATCTAACCTAAGATTTCACACAGGGATTGAGAAAGAAGAGTCAAGCTAATGGAAATGGGAGATGATACATCGACAGATGGTAGCCAAATGGAGGGAGGAAGACAGAAATCACTTTCAAAAATTATTTCATTCTGTCAAATGTTATTTTTTGTGAACTACCTTGGTGTTAAGGAAAAACAAAAGGTATGCTGGTAAATTTGGTCTTATGCATTTTGGTTCACATTGTATTCAGCCATATTTTATTCTCGGAATTATGTGTATATATACTGTGTAAGCTGTTTAAATGCTTCGAAGAGCAGTTCTGATAAATAGAATATTAGCTCTGTTTCTATCTCCACAGAGTTACTGAGTTTCTCTGGCACTTTCTATTCTTGTTTCAGATCCCCAGCATGTGTCATTAGTTTTATTATGCAAGTTGCTTTATTCGGTTGGCAGGAAGTACATGACAATGTAAGGAGATGGCTCACCATTACGTTCCCCTGGGCAATTAAGGATGAATAATAAATTCTTGCCTGACCAACAATGTCCATATCCCATGAATACATTTTTTAAAAAGCAAAGCATTATGTTGTACTACTCTCTCTGTTAGGGTAATGTAAATAAAGTTAGTTCTAGTTAACAGGTGTTAGGCTTACTCAGTGCAATGCAAAACATGGATATTCAGATAAATTACAGATCCCAAACCATCACTGTGTTGGGACCTGCAAATAACAGTTACGTTGCCTTAGCAATTAGAGCACAGAGTTCACGCTCACTGCACAACTGAAGGCATTGGTTGAGCTGCCATGTATTCTTTTTATCTTTTCACTGCAATTTACTCTGAACTGGATTTAAAATGATGGAGTTACTTACTGCCTGGTTGTCCATTTCTCCACGTTTGATCCTTGTTGTTGGAAACTTGTTGAAACACCCCACAAATCCATGGAAAATGGGTGCAGAGAAGAGAGAGAAATGCTTGACAATAACTTTCCTCTTTGCCAAGAGTAGATACAAGGATGGTCCGCGGCAAATCCTCGGGCTCACATTGATTGTAATGCCGGTATCCATCCTTTGTTAAAAGGCCTTTTTCCAACAAGTCACTCAATAGGTCTTGGAAATTTGAAGGAGGTGCTTTTGAAAGCACATTGATCAAGCCAAGTAGGTATTTTCTGGAGTGGATCATTCCTAAAAATTGAATTTGGAGATAACACATGATCAAAATATGTCAAAATAATTTGAAATAGATGCTGGTGCTTTGGATGGTTTGTTTCTGATTCCAAGTGTTAGTTCTTGTGAAATAATGTTTACTTATTTCAGCTCGAATGACCACCAAATGTATGAAACAGTTGTCAACTATTTGACATCGGGGTGTTATGTTGTAGGGAAACCAAAGCAGGGAATTACTTGCAGTTATTGTGTGACTCTGGAACTCTCTGACTCAGAGGGCGGTGAAGGTGGAACCTTTGTATGTTTCTAAGGCAGAGGTAGATAGATTCCTGGAAATGGAATTGAAGGTTACAATAGGAAGTTGGGAATGTGAAACTCAAACCACAAACAGAGCAGCCACGCTCTTCTTGGGTAGTGGAGGAGGTTTGAAGGGCTGAATGGCTTGGTTTTGCTCCTATTTTGTACATTTGTCATAAATGATCTATGTAATGACAGAAATGGGAGAGATACACTGTCATTTTCCAGCCCGACTGCTCAATAGAGCACAATATGCTTTAATTATTTGATTCCCAAAATAGCCAATTGTATGTTTTCTCTATGTGAAATTTAGCATAATAAGATCGATCAAACAGGTTTCTTTAATAAATACAAAATTATTGATTGACCTTCAAGACAAAACTTATTAAATGAACTAGTTAAGTGATGAACATATTTAGCCTGGAAAATGAAAGTGTAAATGTTTACCCTCCAGATATCACAAACACATTTAGTAAAAGAAAGCAAAAATAGATTTCTCTATGCAGAATTTCACATGTCAAAAAACACTCTTGGCCAGTAAGTCTTAGTCCCTGCAGGCAAAAAGGGATAAGGTTTGGGATGTTGAGAGGTCTTTCAATCTGACCTTCACCTGGGCAAAGACAAATGTTGCTGAGCATAGGTAGCTGTCAGTAGTGATTTTCACAGATGTAGGCATTACTGCAAACTCTGAGAAGCTCTAGACCAGGGCAGGAAGTACAATGGACCCACAATCAGGAGCCTTTCCCAGAAACACAAGAACTGAGAAAGAGAGCTTCCTTTTTTCCCAGCATGCTTCTCCCCAGCTGAGAATTCAAACAAACAATCTCCAAGCCCAAAAAGCAATGCTTAAATAGAACAACCAAAAAACCTAAAGGTAAAGAGAATCAGGTGTTTTCCCTAAAGTGAGCCCAGTACTTATCTGGAATAATACTATTTCTAAGAAATGCCTTGTTAAAAAAAAACCCAATGTATCTTTTCATTGGCTTTTTCAAAACAAAATTATAAAATCCCAGAATCACCACAGAACTTGAAAAAAAAACAATTTTCCGACAATCCTTCCAAACTCAGGTCCAAGCAAAAAAATGAAGCCACCTGACCACTATACGGAATGGTAGCATTGTGATTAAATTACTGGACCAGTAATCCAGAGGTATTGCATAATATCAGAGACAAAAGTTCAAATCCCAGCAAAGCAGATGGGTGAATAAAGCTGGAACAGAACATTACTGTCAGTAATGGGGACTGGGTAACAATTGGATTGTTGTAGAAATCTATTGCTTTTGCTAATGTCCTTGGGGAAAGAAATGCACTGTCCTTATCTGCCTGGCTGAGAGAGGACATCAGAACTACACAATGTGCTTGACCCCTGACTGGGGAGTTATAGAGTCATAGAACATGGAAACAGACCCTTGGCCCATCTCATTCAAGCCGACTAATTTTCCCAAACTAAATTAGTCTCACTTGCTTGCATTTGGTTTATACCACCACCCCCCCAAACGCTCCCTATTCATGTCCCCGTCCAAAAGTCTTTTAAGTGTTGTAACTTTACCTGCATCTACCACTTCCTCTGCTAGTTCATTCCACATAGGAACCAGCCCCCCATGAGAAAAGTTGCCACTGAGATCCCTTTTAAATCTTTCTCCTGTCACCTTAAAAATTTTCTCCCTTGTTTTGAATTCCCCCACCCTAGGGAAAAGACATTTGCAATTCAATTGATCAATGCCCCTCATGATTTTATAAACCTCTATCAGCTCATCCCTCAACTTCCTACACTCCAGTGAAAAAGTCCCAGCCTCTCATTATAGCGCTCCACTCCCAGCAACTTCCTTTTCTGAACACTCTCTAATTTAATAATATTCTTCCTATAGCATGGCAACCAGAACTGGGCACAGTATTCTAAAAGTGGCCTCATCAACATTCTGTACAACCTCAATGTGACATTCCAGCTCCTGTACTCAGTGGTTTCAGAAAAGAATGCAAGAGCTCTAAATGCCTTCTTAACTACCCTGTCGACCTGAGATAACAAGGTGTAGAGCTGGATGAACACTGCAGTCCAAGCAGCATCAGAGGAGCAGGAAGGCTGAGGTTTTGGGCCTAGACCCTTCCTACTGTCTGTGTCTACCTGTGATGCAAATTTCAAATAACTACGTACACCTAGGTCTCGCTATTTGACGACACTCCCCAGGACCCTACCACCAACTGTATAAATCACACCCTTGTTTGTTTTACTAAAATGTAATACTTTGCATTTAACCAAATTAAACTCCATCTGTCACTCCTCAGCCCATTGGCCCAGGCCAGAACCAGGGGACATGGCTTAAGGATATGAATTGGGCCATTTAGGACTGAGATAAGGAGAAATTGCTTCAACTAGTGAATGGTAGCTGAGAAATTCTCTGTCACTGAAAGTGGTTGACGTCAAAATATTCAATGTTTTCAAGATGGATTTAAATATAGCTCTTAGGGCACAAGAGATCAAAGGGTATGGGGACAAATTGGAAACAGTGTACAGATTGGATGATCTGCCATGATCATATTGAATGGTGGAGCAAGCTTGAAGGGCTGAATGGCCTATTCCCACTCTTATTTTCTATGTTTCTATGACTGCACTTCAAAACGTTTGCACTCAGACGAGGGCAGTTAGACCTTAAAAACAAATTCTGGTCTTACTAGTGATGTTCGGAACCTGTGAATATATTTCCTTTAAAAAAAGTGCAAAGTATAATAAAGAAAAGAAATGACTAACCATCAGCTGGGTTAGTGGTAGCACTCTAGCAGCCTGGGGTAGAAATTTATGGTTAAGTCCCAGGCCAGTAGCTCAGCATCAAAGCTGACTGTTCAACCTGGAAATTTGTTTGTTGCTATTTGCAAACATATAATTTATGCCATGCCATAGCTGGGCAAACCAAAGGCCCACCTAAATTTGCATCTTGAACTTCATCCAAATGATAAGGTGAGCTGCCCAAAGCCTGTCACATCTCAAAAGGCATTTATTCACTTTAGACAGCTAGACTTAAGCCATTTGTCTCCCTTGAGGGTCTACAGTAAAAGTTGTGTGTCATGTTATCATAGGATCATAGAATCCCTACAGTGTGGAATCAGGCCATTTGGCCCATTGTGACCGTACTGGTACTCGAAACATATTACACCCAGACCCACTCCTTCTACCCTGTCGCTGTAACCCTGCAATTCCCATGGCTAATCCACCTAACCTGCACACCTTTGGTGAAGAGCAGTGGTGGGAGTGGAGAGAGGGAGGGAACAGACTATTAGAAATACTGTCGAATGGACAGACCCATTCCTCCCGCTTCAGGTGTGGCAAAATTATTCATAAGAATTGTGATAGCCACTTCCATAAAAATTGGACTGAAGCAGGCTGATGCTGCCCCCTACTCAAGGCAGCCTTCACCCTCAGGAACATCTTGCTCCATCTTTATGAGGTTCACAAGTAGTGTGATGGGCTTCTCATAAGGCAGCGGCCCATTGAAAACTATTGGAAGTCTTGCTTGTTTAATACCTTGTTGATTGCCAAACTCACCTCATTAATACCCAGCTGCCTACCTTACCAAAGATACCAAACAAGTTGGAGGTCAAGAATGATCTCGATATGGAAGTCAGAGCAGGCATCTGGCAGGTCCTGCTCGCCCACCTGCTCCAAAGGACCTTCATGTTGGACAGTGGACACCAACATCTCAGCACACACTGCATGGACACTGGCAACTTGCACCCCACCTACAGATGGTGGCATCAAACAGGCTAAGAACTAAGGACCCTCATGGCCCGTCCAGATCCACTTATGGGAGGCTTCTGCTCTTCAATGTTGCACCTTGGGCTACACCAGTGCAGGAGCAAGGGATGCCTATGAATTAGAATCATAGAGTTATACAGCTCAGAAACAGACCCTTCAGTCCAACTTATCCAAGCCAACCAGCTATCCTAAATTAATCTAGCCCTGTTTGCCAGCATTTGGCCCGTAACTCTCTCAACCCTTACTATTCATGTACCCATCCAGATACCTTTTAAATGTTGTAATTGTACCCGCCTCCACCACTTCCTCTGGCAGCTCATTCCACACGTTTGTGGGATATTTGCTGAGCAGCAAATGTTTCGGGGAATGGGGCATGGTAAAATGGAGTTGGAATTGGACCATAGGCACAGGCTAAATAGGTAAGGGGGAAATTTTGGTCAAAAATGGTGAGAAAACCTGCTAGACCTCATGGAAAAAAATCCCCGCAAAATAAACTCGGCACATCTTGGACTCAGCCAAAGAAAGGTATGATTCATCCCAATGTTACCTGAAACGTGTTGCTATAGAGCCCTGTGCATACTGCAGACTGCAGTGACTGGCATTCCCATTCAGAGTCTGCCAACACTGGAACGCATGCTAACAGAACTGGTAATTCTGCTGCCTGCATGGTGAAAACCAAAAACAACTGACTAAAACTATATCCTAGCAACATTGAGATAACAAGGTGTAGAGCTGGATGAACACAGCAGGCCAGGCAGCATCAGAGGAGCAGGACTCCTAGCAACATTAGTACACTTTGAATGTGATCCCATTTGCAAGAGAATAGAATGGTCTAAGGTATAGGATGCTCTGCTGATGCACCTTGGCACTTGCACCATTTTGAAAGTAAAATCAAACTTATGATCTTTCTGCTGGGAATCAGGTGTGGCACAATCATCTAAAATATGAGGAAACAGCCAGCAGGCAAAATGTGACCCTTTATGGCATACAAATGAAACCATTTTGAAATGCACCCATACAATGAAACTACAAATAACATATGTCAACCTTTCATTATTTTAATGAGGGATAATTAATATTTTTTATGCATTTGATAATCTGTTTTATGGTTAAACTATTTGATGGAATCAAAACATACCCTGAGAGTAATGCAACAATTCAGATTGTTCAAACAGCCCTATATTGATGCAATATTGACTGGTAAAAAATGAGGAAGGTTATCTCCCAGTTATACACTTCAATCACAACATAATATTGAATCTTTAATGACTCAACTCCCCTTCAATGAGCCGTTGCGTTTTCTGTTAAAATATTTTGTGATGTCCAACCTTTCTGTTTTTACTAGTTTGCACTCACCCATCTTTCCTAACATTATTTTGATTTGAAGACGTGATACTTTTCCATTATTTATTGTCTGTTTATTATGAGTATCACCTCTCAACATAGACAAAGGAGCTGTTTGTAAGTACAGGAAATATTGCAATGCCAGGTCTTTACAATTACACTCCTGTATAGGATTGCATTCATAACTATCAATGTTTGTAAGTTCAATGTTCAGAAATTTGGAATTGCACTTTACAAACAGATGGAGCATGTCTTCAGTGTGATATTGTCTTTGGAATCCATGCACAATGCATTCCAATATGTTGTTGAAAAGATGTTTCGATAATTTTTCTACTAACAGCCATGGAATGATACATAGAGGAAGGCCATTAGGCCTATCAGTGACAATGTCAGCAATTCAATTAGGGTTCCTTTCATACTCTTTCCCTAAAGCTTTGCAAATGTTTCCACATCATGTTCAGAAGTCACACTTGACTTCACCTGACAAAGGAGCAGCACCCTGAAAGCTTGTGTTTTCAAATAAACCTATAGGACTATAACCCAGTGTCGTGTGACTGCAGACCTTGCCCTCCCCAGCCCAACACCGGCAACTCCACATCATGCTCACTGTCATGTATTTACCCAAATTCCTTATCACAGGTGTTCCTTAATCTGCTCCCACTAGCCATTCAGGAAGTGCATTCTAAACAAAGACTCTTGCCATCATCATTTTTCTACTGCTTCCCCTTGGTTATAATTTGTTTCCACTGCCCGTTGAGGAAGTACATTTTAAATAGTAATTTCCTTTGTTGTAATTCTGATTGCAACAAAAATAAACATGAAGGCAAACTGTTACAGAGGAGTGAATCAGACTTGTGATGTCCATTGATGCCCGGTTTAAATATGGAAATAAACAAGCTGTTGTCTAAGATGATTCACTCCTCAAGAATATCACCATATATCAAGAAACTCAACTTTGAAATATACACAATGATATGAAACACCTCAAACCACCTACTAGGGACTTGCCAAACTGCCAGAAGTACTTTGCTTGACCATGCCCAATTTTGCAACAAACTAAGAAGACTTCATCAATAGCAATAAAAACAAAATTAGTCGCTGAAAATGAACTATTGTGTGTCATCCATGGATCAGGTGGTAGCACGTTCTCTCCTGAGTCATGGAATCATAGAATTGTGCAGCACAGAAACAGACCCTTCGGTCCAACTCATCCACTATGACCAGATATCCTAAATTAATCTAGTCCCAATTGCCAGCATTTGGCCCATATCCCTCCAAACCCTTCCCACTTGTGTACCAATCCAGATGCCTTTTCAATGTTGTATCAGCCTCAACCACTTCCTCTGTCAGCTTGTTCCCTACATGTTCTACACTCTATATGAAAAAGTTGTCCGTTAGATTGCTTTTACAACTGTTCCCTTTGAGCTTAAATCTTTGCCCTCTGGTTTTGGACTCCCCTCCCCTGGGAAAAGGGCCTCGGCTATTCACTCTATCGATGTGCCTTATGATTTTGTAAACCTCTGTAAGATCAGCCCTCAGCCTCTGACGCCCCAGGGAAAATAGCCCCAGCCCATTCTGCCTCTCCCTTTAGCTCCAACCATCCGGCCCCAGCAACATCCTTGTGAATATTTTCAGCCAAAGATGTGCAGGTTAGGTGGATTGGCCATGCTAAATTGCCCATAGGGATGTGTAGGTTAGGTGCATTATAGGGGGATGGGTCTGGGTGGGATGGTCTGAGTTTTGGTGTAGACTTGTTGGGCCGAAGGGCCTGTTTCCACACTGTATGGATTCTATGAATCTATGAGTACCCTCTCAAGTTTAACAACATCTTTCCTTAAGCAAGGAGACCAGAACCGAATGCAGTTTTCCAAAAATGGCCTCACCAATGTCCTTGGCAAGGTTCAGAATTCTACTCCAGGACTTGTGAGCATCAAAAACAAAAGAGGCTGACAATCTAGTGGATTCCAGGGGAATGCAGCACCACTACAGAGAATTCCTACAGTACAGAAGGCCCATCAAGTCCATACTGACACTCCTCAGAGCATCCCACCCAGACCCATCCCCATTCCCATCCCCGCTACAGGAGATACACTGTGTCAGAGGTTGCCTACTGAAAGAGATAACAGACTTAGACTCCATGCGTCTCTCAGATGGACAACAGGATAGGTCCTGCCAGCAAAGTTCACATCCCGCAAGAGAACAGAAAAGAATTTCTAAGATGTCTATCCCCTGGTATCCTGGTCAACATTTACCCATCAATCAGAAAAGGAGATCATTTGTTTATTGCCACATGGTTCTTTATGGGAGTGGACTGTTGGAAATTGTTTGCCATGTTTTTTAAGCACAACAGCGACTACACTTCAAAAATGCTTTCTTAACTGTGACTTTTGAACATCTGGTGGTCATGAAATGTGCCAGGTAAATGCCAACTTTACTGTCCCAAACTGCATCTACAGGTGTGGTACAATGATACCACATACAAACTGGGAGAGTGCCTCCTCATATTCCACCTCGGGAGCCTGCAGCCTGATGGCCTAACTGTAGAATTCACCAGTTTCAAAATATCCCCACCCCCAGCCTTATCCCATATCCAAGTCTCCCTTTCACACCTTCCTTGATCTGACACAACATGTCCACCTTCTTCCCCACCTATCCGCCCCATCCTACCCTCAGACCAATCTCCACTACCCCCTACCTGCTTCCAACTATCACCATCCCATCTACCTTCCCCCAGCCCCAGCCTCCTATTTGTTTCCAAGCTCCCTTCACCCTCCCCAGTCCTGGTGAAGGGTGTAAACCCAAAACATCGACTTTCCTGCTCATCTGATGCTGCCCGACCTGCTGTGTTCTTCCAGCTCCACGCTGTGTTTTCTCTGACTCCAGCATCAGCAGTTCTTGCTCTCAGTACAGTTCCTACTTATACAATTTATACTTGTCATTGTTTTTGAATCAGTTGTTTTGTCTCTCACATACGTTTATCACATTTTCTCTACATCATTTGTCACTGAAATTACACTTCCAATTTTGGACTGTGCAGCGAAATATTTACGAGGACAGATTTTTGGAAGGCAAGGAGAAATGCTATGATTAAGAAAATCACTCTTGTGTGTTTTAGTTTCAAGAATAGATTCTTGTCTGAGAGGCCAGGCTGATTGACAGGCGTAACTGTCTCTGAGGCAAGGCACATTGAAACATAGGAAGGCCCAGGCACAGGTAATTGTAATGGTTAATGGGGATTGTTGATGATCAATCAGAGGGATTGGGATGTCAGTGGCTGGGTGATGGGAAGATCTTGATATTAAGATGGAAACATTGCTCTTCCTGACCAGAACAATCTGTGCAGTTTAGGGGACCCTGTGTTTACTGGGACCATAGTCACCTATGCTCAAGACATGTGTTTGTCCTGCAAAGTTCTGAAATCATTCTGGAAATGTCCCCTCTGGGGGTGGGGAGCCACCCAGGGAATAGTCGCCACAATAAACATAACAGCTAGAATCTGCAAGGAGCTTTTCGTCTAATCAGAGGCTGCTTCTGTCCCGTATTGCTGCTGATAGCCTCATTCTGAGGCAAGGCAACAAGAAACTTCTGAATGGATGCACAGCGAGAAGTCAATTGGTGACCATGAGCTAGTTAGCTGGGGACTGGAGGGAGAAGATCAGGAGACAGAGGTAGGGAGGCCAAAGGGCAGGAGCATTGGCACCACGGCACAGTGTGAATTACCCCCGGCCCTGCTCCCCCTCGGAGTGGCTGAACTCCTGTCCCACAAACATTGCTGCAAAAGGCACTTTGGAAATTGATCTACCACTTCTGGCTTCCATCTAACTGCTTCCCACATCTCAGAAAACCGCGACCAATGTGAATCTTGTTAACGGAAGGAACAGATCCTGCTCCACTTGACTCAATCACTAACCTGCCTGCTGAGAGTGAATTGATCACTCAACCCTGAACCTGTCTCTGCTGAAACTGGAAGTGGCTGAGTTTGAAGTGAGTTAGGTTCCTGTTTCAGATTGCTCATGCTCTAAATTCTGCTTGATCCAAACTAATCCTTTGCTGTGAGTTAAAATGACCTTCTTTCTGCCTCAAGTTCATTCTGATTGGTGAGGGAAATCCAGACACTAGTGCGTGAGATCCCTTGCAGACTCCACTGCTGCTTTGAATTTTGTATCACAAGAACCCTACCACCGATTCTCATGACTATTGGCCTCCATAAATACACTTGTTAGTGATGTCACTACCAAGAGCAAACTACACTTCCCGAAACATGTGTAACCACAAACTTGTCTGTTCCACAGCGGGACAGAGTAAGAGAATTATAGAACAATTGCAGGAATATCTCCAATGAATTGATGAAGAATCATCAAGACCTGAAACGTTAGCTGCTCTCTCTCCACTGCTGCCTGACCTGCTGTGATTTCAAGCATTTGTTATTTCCAGCAAATGTACACAGCACAGCCCAAAACACTTGACTTAACTCTGAGCTCGTACTCAAATGTCTAGAGGCACTAATTTCACATGTGAAACATCAATGTCCTGGGGACCCAGGTTTGAATCCTATGACAGTTGAATATGTCCTGTCCATATGACAGGAATTTGAACTCAATTTTTTTAAAAAATCTAGAATGACCATGAAACATTATTGATTGCTGGGGGGAAGAAAAATGTGTTTGGCTCGCTCATGTCCTTCAGGGAAGGAAATTTGCTGTCCTCACCTGACCTGACCTACATGTGACTCCAGACCCACAGCAATGTGGTTGGCTCTCAATTCCCCTCTGAAATAGACTAGCAACCCATTCAGTTCAAGAGCAACTAAAGATGAGTAACAAAAACTGGTCAGCCAGCACAGACCATGTCCCGCAAATGACATCTATTTATCTCAGGGCACAATAGATTGCACCCAATTTACATATTAGGAAGCTGGTGATGTATAGGTTATGCCTAAAGTAAATCTAGGCTAATGCAATGAGGATACAGTTCAAATTACACCATAGTGCAATTTGAATTTAATTTTTTTTTGAAAAATATGATTTTTGAGTGAATGTAACACTGAAATTACCATCATTTTTGAATAAAAATCCATCTGGTCCATTAATGTGCTTCAGGAAAGAAAATCTGCCTTGTTTACCTGGTCTGGCCAATGTGTAATTCCAGATGCGCAGCAATGTGGTTCACACTGAACTTGCCCTCTGAATCGCTCTTGCAAACCATCATTATATCACAACTGTATTTCATAACGAGAAGTGTCATTGCTGACTTGCCCTAGTTAGTTTCTATATTACTTGATTAATAAATAATATGCTGCATATACCGAAAGTTTGCATGAGAGAGAGGATGCTGCGTTCATCCAGCTCCACACTTTGTTATCTTCAATATTAAACATTGTATATTGTAGCTGTAGGCACTGATTCATCCCCCTTCCACAGCTGGCAGTTATGAAAAGTATTGACTACTATTGTACATATGTGTCATTATCACCAAATGTGTACCTTTTTCATCAAATTTGTAGGGTATGTTAATTAATACAAAATTCGAACTGCTAAGTAAAGATTCTCAACACAGGGCATGGCACTGTGAGTTGCCTTGCTACATTTACAACAGGTTATACTTACATTTCTTGTGAAACACTCCCTAGTGTCTATAGCCCAGCAGACATAATACAGATGCAGGTTTCTCAGTGCCCTATGGCAGAGAAATCTTAGACTGTTGCCTTACCCCTTTGAGTAGCTACCCCGAGCTGTACAGCACCCTCAGGATTGAGGCCATGTTGGATTTTCATTATTTCTGGATTTTGGATCAGGCAGCTTGGACTATGGATGGTTCAGGTCAAGACAGATTGAGTGGGATGAGGGGTCACTTGGAGTGCAGGATAGAGTGGAGCATGAGGCTGATAATTCATTTGAAACCACAGTATGGTGATGCAGCACCTAGTTCAATTGTTTGGCTGCGACAGTCTTTCTAATTTTTTATATTCAATCATGAATAACTGCCCAGAAAACAGCTGAGAATCGACCACATTGCCGTGGCTCTGGAACGACATGTAGGCCAGACCAGGTAAGGATGGCAGATTTTCTTTCCTAAGGGACATTAGTGGACCAGAGACAATAAAATGTGAGGCTGGATGAACACAGCAGGCCAAGCAGCATCTCAGGAGCACAAAAGCTAACGTTTCAGGCCTAGACCCTTCATCAGAGAGGGGGATGGGGAGAGGGTTCTGGAATAAATAGGGAGAGAGGGGGAGGCGGACCGAAGATGGAGAGAAAAGAAGATAGGTGGAGAGGAGAGTATAGGTGGGGAGGGGATAGGTCAGTCCAGGGAAGACGGACAGGTCAAGGAGGTGGGATGAGGTTAGTAGGTAGATGGGGGTGCGGCTTGGGGTGGGAGGAAGGGATGGGTGAGAGGAAGAACAGGTTAGGGAGGCAGAGACAGGTTGGACTGGTTTTGGGATGCAGTGGGTCGGGGGGAAGAGCTGGGCTGGTTGTGTGGTGCGGTGGGGGGAGGGGATGAACTGGGCTGGTTAAGGGATGCGGTGGGGAAAGGGGAGATTTTGAAACTGGTGAAGTCCACATTGATACCATTGGGCTGCAGGGTTCCCAGGCGGAATATGAGTTGCTGTTCCTGCAACCTTCGGGTGGCATCATTGTGGCACTGCAGGAGGCCCATGATGGACACGTCATCTAAAGAATGGGAGGGGGAGTGGAAATGGTTTGCGACTGGGAGGTGCAGTTGTTTGTAGCGAACTGAGCGGAGGTGTTCTGCAAAGCGGTCCCCAAGCCTCCGGTTGGTTTCCCCAATGTAGAGGAAGCCACACAGGGTACAGTGGATGCAGTGTACCACATTGGCAGATGTGCAGGTGAACCTCTGCTTAATGTGGAATGTCATCTTGGGGCCTGGGATAGGGGTGAGGGAGGAGGTGTGGGGACAAGTGTAGCATTTCCTGCGGTTGCAGGGGAAGGTGCCAGGTGTGGTAGGGTCGGAGGGCAGTGTGGAGCGAACAAGGGAGTCACGGAGAGAGTGGTCTCTCTGGAAAGCAGACAGGGGTGGTGATGGAAAAATGTCTTGGGTGGTGGGGTTGGATTGTAAATGGCGGAAGTGTCGGAGGATGATGTGTTGTATCCGGAGGTTGGTGGGGTGGTGTGTGAGAACGAGGGGGATCCTCTTTGGGCGGTTGTGGCGGGGGTGGGGCGTGAGGGATGTGTTGCGGGAAATACGGGAGACGCGGTCAAGGGCGTTCTCGATCACTGTGGGGGAAAAGTTGCGGTCCTTGAAGAACCTGGACATCTGGGATGTGCGGGAGTGGAATGTCTTATCGTGGGAGCAGATGCGGCGGAGGCGGAGGAATTGGGAATAGGGGATGGAATTTTTGCAGGAGGGTGGGTGGGAGGAGGTGTATTCTAGGTAGCTGTGGGAGTCGGTGGGCTTGAAATGGACATCAGTTACAAGCTGGTTGCCTGAGATGGAGACTGAGAGATCCAGGAAGGTAAGGAATGTGCTGGAGATGGCCCAGGTGAACTGAAGGTTGGGGTGGAAAGTGTTGGTGAAGTGGCTGAACTGTTCGAGCTCCTCTGGGGAGCAAGAGGCGGCGCCGATACAGTCATCAATGTAACGGAGGAAGAGGTGGGGTTTGGGGCCTGTGTAGGTGCGGAAGAGGGACTGTTCCATGTAACCTACAAAGAGGCAGGCATAGCTGGGGCCCATGCGGGTGCCCATGGCCACCACCTTAGTCTGTAGGAAGTGGGAGGAGTCAAAAGAGAAGTTGTTGAGGGTGAGGACAAGTTCGGCTAGGCGGATGAGGGTGTCGGTTGAGGGGGACTGGTCGGGCCTGCGGGACAGGAAGAAGCGGAGGGCCTTGAGGCCATCTGCATGCGGAATGCAGGTGTATAGGGACTGGACGTTCATGGTGAAAATGAGGTGTTGGGGGCCAGGGAATTGGAAGTCCTGGAGGAGGTGGAGGGCATGGGTGGTGTCACGGACGTAGGTAGGGACCAGACATGTGTTTCTTGACAATTGACAGTGGACTGTTGATTCTAGATTTTTAATTAAATTCAAATTCCACTATCTGCCATGGCAGGATTCAAACTTTGGTCCACAAATCATTACTGGGGTTTCTGGATTAATAGTCTCATGATAATACCACTAAGCCAATGTCCCTGGTGAACTTTACAGAATTAAAATACATTTTTTTTTCTATTCATTTTGTGGGGTGTGGGCGTCGCTAGCAGGCCAGCATTTCTTGCCCATCCCTAGTTGTCCTTGAGAAGATGGTGGTGAGCTGCTTTCTTGAACCGCTGCAGTCCTCCTGCTGTGGGTTGACCCACAATGCTATTAGGGAGCGAATTCCAGGATTTTGACCCAGCGTCAGTGAAGGAACAATGAAATATTTCCAAGTCAGGATGGTGAGTGGCTTGGAGGTGGTGATGTTCCCATATATCTGCTGCCCTTGTCCTTCGAGATGGAAGTGGTCGTGGGTTTGGAAGGTGCTATCTGAGGATAAGTATTGGGTTTCTGGACAATTTCAGTTTTCAGTTAGTCCGATTTGAGTACTGTATCTGTATGTGGCCCTGAATGTGTCAGCCTGCGAAACTTGGCTGTGGTTAATTCTTTGCACTGGAAGTCTCAAAGGTAGTGGCACACTAGACAACATCACTTTCATACATACATAAATGCATTCTTAGTTTCTTCTCACTTATTACTTGAGCATGTCACAATGCAATTCAAGTCCTTTAATGTTGTTGTATTCTTCATGATTTTATTTCCATCTCCTCAGCTTTATTTGTATGTTTAAGTATTGTTGTTCCTTTGCTTATGTTATTGATGCTTCCTTCCCTCTCCCAGTTAATTCCCACTCTCAGTCTGTTCTGATTGCTTTTGCATAGCAAGCCAGTCTGATTCATCCACACTTTGTCTCTCTCCATAAACTTTAAACAAAAAAACTCACAACTGTATTTCATAACGAGAAGTGTCATTGCTGACTTGCCCTAGTTAGTTTCTATATTACTTGATTAATAAATAATATGCTGCATGTACCGAACGTTTGCATGAGAGAGAGGATGCTGTCATACTGAGAAAACCAGCACCCGTCCTTCAGTGACAGAGACAAACAGACAGTTCTCGCCAAGTGTTAGATTGAAAGTACAAAGAATTTGAGGCAAGGAATTAACATTTAAGAATTTCCTGTTGATAATTAGAAGTTGGTTTTGCTTAGTATCCTTTGGTTGTGCACACAAAAAGCAAATAAGTTATAGCTGCAAGCATTTGCAAAATGCAAGCTAGATTCACAGACATAATTTTGAGCAGGCATTAACACATAGGTATAAACAAATTAGTGACAGATGAATAGATAGTTGACTTCTGGAAAGAAACTAAAAGAGAAACAAGAGTGGTTTCAAGACAAGACATGTTACTGCTGAAATTCGTGTGCCACATTACCCAATTGTCTAGCAAAGCTTCATGCCTTGTGGCTTGGCAGCAACATCCTGTTGGTGGTGGCAAGTGTTGGCTAGCTCAGTGGATTTGGGCAGCTGGTTTGTACTGCAGAGTGATGGGAACAACGTGGCCTCCTGCACCAGCTAAGGTCATCATGAATATCCTGCTCCCTGCCCTTTGTCTGAGCAGAGGTGTCCCCCAGGTTAAACTCGCCACCAACAGTCACTTTTTCTACAAGAATGTGAGCGACTCCACCTTTTTCTTTGTGGGAAAGTACTTCTTGTCTTGTGATTGCATAGTAGCAGGTGAAACCAGTTGCTTCCACTGTTACTCAAATGTTTGAGACTCCTCACTCTAATCTGAGGTAGACTGGACTGTTCTCAGGACCAATGTGAACAACCTTAGGGCCATTTGTGAGCTTGTGCAAGATTTATATAATACATATATATAATTTGTCCCACGGGATAGTTTTGAAACGTCCTATTTCAGCATCAGTCTTGCACAATGAGCAAGTGGCCCTTGCCCTATTTAATCACAGGTGCTGCTGAGAGAAACATGGTACTTGCAATAAGTGAAGAAAGAGCACATGGAAGAGATGGAAAAAGCACGAGCTAACACAGGATCATAGAATAATGCAGAGGTGACTGATTTAGTCTACGGTGCTTGTACCAGCTCTTTGAAGTCAGTTACACAACTTTGTTCTTTTCCCACGGTTCTACAATTATTTTCTCCATAGTGGTCATTTATAGTCATTTCTTATTTGAAAGTTATTAAATCAGCTTCCAACTCCCTCTCAAAATAAATTTTACACTAATTTATATACACTCAAAATACTGATGATGCTGTGGGATCTGAAATTAAAACAAGAAGTACTGCAGAAACTTGGCAAGACAGAAGAAGTCATACTCGTCTCGAAACATTAATCCCATTTTTCTCTCCATAGATGCAGTCAGAGGTGCAGAGTTTCTCCAGCAGTTTCTGCTTTTATTTCATGTAAGTTTACATTCCTTATGTCACGTCTGGCCCTTTTGCTAATTACCTTAATATTGGTGTCCTCTGGTTACACCTGCTTCTGTCCCTGGAAGCAGATTCTCCATGCATACGCTTATCAAAATTCATGATTTTAAACATCTCGAGCAAATCTCCCCATAAATTTAAACTAGAACGTTTTTAAACTAGTCTGGCACAGGAAGGGGACATAGAATATCAATGAAATAGACATATGCCATGCTACAGCATAGTTCTGGTTCCGGGGGAAGAAGCAGGATAAGTGTTTGATCTGGCAGTGGGGGAGTATTTAGGCAATAGCAATCACAACATACTGTGGTTCAAATTTGTTCTGGACAAGGAAAATATTAGCCTGCTAAAGATGGCTTTGGAATGGGGGAAGGCATATTTTATTAAAATAAAGTAGGACCTGCCAACAGTAGATTGGAAACTGATTCTTGCAGTTAAGTCTACAAAAAAGCATGGGTGTCACTCAAAAAGGAGCTGGGGAGAGTACAGCTCCAGCATATACCCATTAGAGGGAAATATAGGACCAATAAGTTCAGAGAACCCTTGATGTCTAGGAAAATTCAGGATTGGATGAGGAAGAAGAGAAAGGTTTTTAGCAAGTCCAAAGGGAACAATTCAGCTGTAGCCCTGAGGGAATACAGGAAGTGCAGGAGGGAACTTGAGAAAGTGATTAGAAGAGCAAAAAATGGGCATGAAAAAGGATTTGCAAACAGGGCTAGGGAGACTCCTATGGTATTTTACAAATACTTTAAAGGGAAGAAGTTAACCGGGAAAATGTACGACTCATTAGGGATCAAGGGGCCAACCTATGAAACTGCAGGATATTGGAAGAGTGTTGAATGAATACTTCTCTTCAGTCTTCACTCTGGAAAAGGAGAACGTAGGTATGGAATTCAAGGAAAAGGGCAGTGAGGAGCTTGTACAGTTTGGCATAGGAAATGGGGAGGTATTGGAGGCTCTGTCAGGTTTAAAAACAGACAAATCTCCTGGTCCAGATGAATGGCATTCCAAGCTACTGTGAGAAGCAAGGCAGGAAATGTAGGGGATCTGGCACAAATTTTTAATTTCTCACTGGCCATAAGGGGTGTGCCAGAGAACTGGAGCATGGCTAACGTGGTTTCACTTTTTAAAGGGGTGTTAGACAGGGTGAGTCTTACATCAGCAGTAGGGAATATATCGGAGGAAAAAAGAACAAATTAAAGCCCACTTGGAAAGGCATGGGTTAATTAGGGATAGTCAGCATGGCTTTATCAGATGGAGATCATGTCTAACAAATTTGTTCGAATTTTTTGAAAATGTGATCATTTGTATGAATGAAGGAAGTTTGATTGATGTAGTTTATATGGATTTTAGCAAAGCTTTTGACATGGTCCCACTTGGAGACTGATTGAGAAGGCTAAAGCACAGGAACTGAGGGAAACCTGGTGAGATGGGTCAGAAACTGGCTTGGTAATGGGACACATAGGGTAGCGGCATCAGGCTGTTTGAGTGACTGGAAGCCAGAGTCCAGCAGTGTACCACAAGGATCAGTACTGGGACCATAACTGTTTGTTATATACATAAATGATGCAGCTAAAACTGTAGCAGAACGTTAAGCAAATTTGCAGACAAAACCAAGTTTGGTAGAGTGGTTAATTGTGAAGATAGTTGTAGGTTACAGGAAGATATAGATGGGTTGGTCAGATGGGCAGACCAGTGGCAGGATGGTATTTAACCCTGATAAATGCGAGGTGATGTACTTTGGAAGAAGAAACAGGATGAGAGAATCTTTAATGAATGGCAGAATATTGGGCTGCTTAAAAGAACAGAGGGATCTTCAGAGTTATTATTCATAGATCCCTGAAGTTGGCAAATCACGTGAATAGAATAGTTAAGTTACATGCTTTCATCAGTCATGGTAAAGAGTATAAGGACAAGGAGATAATGTTGCAGTTGTACAGAGCATTGGTCAGGCCACAGCTGGGGTACTCTGTGCAGTTCTGGTCACCACAATACAGGAAGGCTGTGATAGCATAGAGAGGGATACAGACGAAGTTCACCCGGATGTTGACTGTTTTGGAAAAATTGAGCAGTAAGGAGGCACTAATTAGGTTTGGATTGTTTTTAATGCAGAGTAGTCTGAGGGGGTACATGACTGAGGTCTATAAGGTTATGAGGGATATGGACAGGTTGAATAGAGAGCAGCTGTTCCCCTTAGTTAATCACGAGAGGGCATAATTTTAGGGATTGGGGCAGGAGATTCAGAGGGGATTTGTGAAAAAGACATTTTCGCCCAGCATGTGGGAAGGTAGTAGAGGACGGAAGCCTTACAACTTTAAAAAATATTTGGATGAGCACTTCAGATATCATAATGTTAGAGGATATGGGACAAGTGCAGCAAACTGATTAACAAATCTTTAGTGGGAGTTACACTGGTGCAGACGAAATGGTCTGAAAGGCCTTTTCTGTACTGTATGAATCTATGAATCAATGAACCTGTAAGCTTCTCTGCTCTTTGGAGGACAACCTGAGTTTGTATAGTGACTCAGTGTTACTGAAACCCTTGATCCCTGGTACCATTCCAGTAATTCTCTTCTATAATCTCTCAAAGGCTTCGTTATTCTTCTGACAGTCTAGTCCCAAAGATTTGTACAGCCGTACTGTTGAAGTTTAAGCAGTGATTTATAAACAACTCAGATTCTTTTTGCCCCTGTGATTCCATTTATAAAAGCAAGGAATCAGGGGTCATTTTGAGCAGCTTCTCAACCTGTCTTCACAGCTGCAAAGTTATATAGGTTTCCATCTCTTTCAGGGCCTCCTTTTAAAATTGTACCATTTTATTTATTTTGCGTCACTTCACTCTCCCTACTAGATAAATGAGTACAGACGTTGCTACAGTAAGTTACACCCGACATATGCCTGAGAAAGTCACCAGCCAACTCTTTACTGTAGATGGCTGTCAAGGCTGGGTCACTAAGTAGAACATAGAACAATACAGCGCAGAACAGGCCCTTCGGCCCTTGATGTTGTGCCGACCTGTGAACTAATCTAAGCCCCTCCCCCACAATATCCCATCATTATCCAGTATATTCAAGTTGGAGGTAGACAGATGTTAACCAGATAAGGTATCAAGGGTTATGGGGAGAAGGCAGGAAAGTGGCGTCGTACATTATCTGATCAGCCATGATCTCACAATCACCTGCAAATTTGAGCAACTGCACCTTTACTCATTCTCCCAGACATAATCAATACTAAAGCAAAACCCTACGAGCATTTCCATGTCGCAAGTAACTGATTTGTGCAGGACCTTTAAAATGAGCAAAAGACAGTCAGTGATTCAAACCACTTCCTGAAGATGTTTGCAACTTGAAACATTTATCGCAAACGCTTAACCCTAGCAGACTTGTATTAAGAAATTAAGATAAACAAACCAACTCACCTGCAAGTAACAAATCGCACTTTTAGATATTGTTGGTAGTCAGGGAGGTCAGAGAAAGGTGAGGTTTATAAAATCATGACGGATGTAGATAAGGTGAATGGCAGGTGTCTTTTCTCCAGGGTGAGGCATTTCAAGACCGGAGCATATCTTTAATACTTTTAAAAAGACGTAAGGGGCAAACTTTTACACAGAGTGGTTCAAGCGGAAGTGGTGGACACAGACGGTTACAGCATTTATAAGACATTCAGATAAGTACATGAATTAGAACTGTTTGGAGGGATATCGGCTAGGGGCAGGCAAGTGGGACTATTTAGTGGACTGGTTGGACCGAAGGATCTGTTTCAGTGCTGTATGACCCCATAAATGCTGTTACCTGCTTAGTATGAGTTCTGGCATGCACGATTAAGAGAGGGAGACAATTGGAGCACAGAGGTCCTAAGGACTGGCACTGGAATCATTTTAGCTTTTGGCATCATAATCTACTTGTTTGCTCAGGTTATTGGGCACAGAAAAAGGCCATGCTCCACTCCTGTAATCCTTCCCCATCTGAATCTATGATCACAAACCTCTATTCCCTACTCCCTCATACACTTACCTAACTTCCCTGTAAATACACGACACTATCTGTTTTAACCACTCCTTGCAACTCCCTGCCATTATAAGGCTAATGAATAGACTTTCTAACTTCAAATAATGTGGATCTTGTTAATGTTGTTAATGTTGATCTTGCTTCACACACATCCTGTATGGTGTAACCTGTACGTCTTGCTCTGTCCAAGTTTTTTTCACCCTACGATCTAAATGTCCTTGCTTACTATGATCTGCTTGTACGGCTTGCAAACAAAGCTTTTCACTGTACTTAGGTACAAATGATGACAAATCAAATCAAATCAAAGCAAATCAGTTTCATATTTGCATGTTCTTTGGGTGAAGAGATTACTTCAGAATTCCAAAGTCTGCTCTGCTCACTTCCGGCAGAAGTGAGCGGAGAGCACGTTAATGCCATTATCAATGTGGCATCTGCAAAGAATTAGAGCAGAAACGAGCACGTGCATAAACATAGTCCCATCGCCCTTATTCCCTAACAAATGGGCAAGACCAAGCCCAATGACTGTGGAGAGATTTTATGAAAACATGCCTCCAGCTGTCAAAACCTTAATGTTTGAGGAGTCACGAGGGTCATAGAAGGAAATTGGTGCTGCACCAGAGGTCAGAATTGGAAATGAATGGATCTGTCCCGAAAAAAGAGTTACAATGTTTGGAGAGGCGATGCCATAGAGGGAGTTGAGAAGAAGGATGAGAATTTTAAAATTAGGCCCTGCTGGACCAGGAAGGGAACAAAATGTACTTTGACTGGGAGATTTCAATGTCCATCACCAAGAGTGGCTCAGCAGCAGTACCGCTGATCGAGATGGTCGGGTCCTAAAGGACATAACCGCTAGACTGGGTCTGCGGCTGGTGGAGAGGGAACCAACAAGAGGGAAAAACATACTTAATGTCACCCTTACCAGTCTGCCAGCGGCAAATGCATCTGTCCGTGACAGTATCAGTAAGAGTGACCACCACACAGACCATGTGGAAACAAAGTCCCACCTTCATGTCAAGAATAACTACCATCATGTTGTGTGGTACTATCACAGTGCTAAATGGGACAGACTTCGCACAGATCTAGCAGCTCAAGACCATGAAGCACTTTAGGTCAGCAACAGCAGCAGAATTTACTCCAGCACAATCTGTAACCTCATGGCCCAGCATATCTCCCACTCAACCATTACCATCAAGCCAGGGGATCAACCCTGGTTCAATGGAGAGTGCAGGAGGCAGACCAGGAGCAGCATCAGGCATACCTGAAGACAAGGTGTCAACCTGGTGAAGCCACCAAACAGGACTACTTGCATGCCAAACTGCATAAACAGCAAGTGATAGACAGGGCCAAGCAAACCCACTACCAATGGATCAGATCTAAGCTCTGCAGTCCTGCAGTCCAGTTGTGAATGGTGGTGGATGATTAAACAACTCACTGAAGGAGGAAGCTCCACAAATATCCCCATCCTCAATGATGGAAGAACCCAGCACATCAGTACAAAAGATAAGGCTGAAGCTTTTGCAGCAATCTTCAGCCAGAAGTGCTGAGTGGATCATCCATCTCAGCCTCCTCCAGTGGTCCCCAGCATTACAGGTACCAGTCTTCAGCCAACTCAATTCACTCCACGTGATATCAAGAAAATGTTGGAGGCACTGGATACTGCAAAGGCTACAGGCCCTGACAACATTCCAGCAATAGTATTGAAGACTAGTGCTCCACAACTTGCAGCTCCCCTAGGTAAACTATTTCAGTAGAGTTACAACAATGGCATCTACCCTACAATGTGGAAAATTGCCTAGGTATGTCCTGTACATAAAGAGCAGCTCAAATCCAACCCAGCCAAATACCCCTCCATTGGACTACTCTCAATCATCAGTAAAGCGATGAATGGTCGTTTCCATGAACAATTGCTTGATGCTCATCAGCCTTGTTTCTCCACCATCTTTCTTACTCTGGCCCACAGCAAAGAGATGATATACAGCATTTACTTCTAGTGATCTCTTGGCTGTGAGCAGTATACATTTCATTTAGAAGTTTACTTCTGTCTTTGTTGCTGTTGTCCAAACAGACTTGATACTGCCACTTGAAGAATCCTAGGATCTCAGATGCCATGCTGTAGGTAATATTCTTGAAAGATTTCCAAAAATCTTCAATGGCAATATTGTCTTCTGGCTTATCAACGATTTCTGTGACTAATTTGTTTTCTAATTCCTGCCTGTTGGCCAGATCTTAGTGGATAGTTCCAGAAAGCTATCTCTGTTACATGACTCTGTGCCAAAGCACCTTAGATATGGCTTAAAAGATACAGGACACCTGATGAATTGATAGTTAGATAAACATTTCGAAGGGAGTGTGTAAAGTACATTTAGCTAAAATCACGTGACTTATAGTAAATGCTGTTTTGAACCTGATGTCCAAAGTGACTGTCTGCCTTAAAAAAAATTGGAATCCATTTTTCTTCCAATTTATAACTCAAGTACCCAAATAATCACAATAGATTATTAACGTTCATTCACAGCATTGGCAGGTTAAACTCCAATAACTACCTCCTTCTCTCGACAGTTTAATCAAACAGTCACAAGCAGTCAAACTGAAATCAGCATTGATGCACTGTAGATACTAAATACTGGCACATGTTGCACTGCACTTTTGTACAACAGAGAAAGTTCAAGGAGATAAGCCAAACTCTGGCCTAAGGCCCTCTCCTTTGACTTTTCTGAGACAATCATGACAAGTTTGCTGCACCAAATGGCAAGGCACGGCGGAAGTAGTGTGAGCCCAGTGTCTCTGGCTGAGGGGGCAAAGTGAAACAAGGCAAGGCAATGCAAGGTAGGGATGCTGATAGCATATTATTGGGCTCAAGATGAGTGAGTACAAAGAGAGCAAGAAACAGCTGTGAGATGCAGCCTGGTCCAGTCCCTGAACGGGGTGCCTGTCTCTGCACAGATAAAGTGTTCTTGCAGCAGCACTGCAATGCTCCTGGACCTCATGGTGCAGATTTAAAGTGCAGGAGAGTACTGTAAGTTGATTGGATATGTGCCAGGATGATGTAGAGGCTGGCAAATGACCAGTGCTATGGAACATGGGGTATGTGCAACCAGTGCCCATTGAGTGTTCCCTGTGCTATTGGTGCCAGGCACCAAGATGGATGTCTGGAGGAATGAGTGGTCAGGGACCTGCTCTCACTATCTTATGGTGAATTCTTGGCATTGACTTCCTTCATGACAGATGGTAGGATAGGGAGCTGCATAATGTGAGTTGGGTGTGCAGTTAATGTGGCTGACAACAAACAATACCCCTGGTTAATAGGCATCTCATTGGTGAGAATCTCATCTCAACACTTTGGCCTTAGTTGGAAAATGCAGCTTGTTGTTGCCCATGTCAAGAAAGGCCTCACTGGACCTCTCTCACAATTGGAGATAGCAAGGACTGCAGACGCTGGAGCCAGAGTCAATACAGTTTGGAGCTGGTCAGGCAGGATCAGAGGAGCAGGAAAGCCGAACTTTCAGGTTTACACCCTTCATCAGGACCATTTTTATTCACAGTTGTCCCAGAATTCCACCCATTCAGAGCCCTATAAGAATACTGCATGCGCTGTACCCGTTGTGGCTTCCTCTACACTGAGGAAACCAAGCGGAGGCTTGGGGACCGCTTTGCAGAACGCCGACGCTCGGTTTGCAATAAACAACTGCACCTCTCAGTCGCGAACTATTTTAACTCACCCTCCCATTTCTCAGATGACATGTCCATCCTGGGCCTCCTGCAGTGCCATAACGATGCCACCTGTAGGTTGCAGGAACAGCAACTCATATTCCACTTGGGAACCATGCAGCCCAATGGTATTAATGTGGATTTCACCAGCTTCAAAATCTCCCCTCCCCCCACTGCATCCCAAAACCAGCCCAGCTTGTCCCCACCTCCCTAACCTGTTCTTTCTCTCACCTATCCCTCCTCCCACTTCAAGCTGCACTTCCATTTCCTACCTACTAACCTCATCCTGCCCCCTTGACCTGTCCGTCCTCCCCGGACTGACCTATCCCCTCCATACCTCCCCACCTATCTTCTCCTCTATTCATCTTCGGTCTGCCTCTCCCTGTCTCCCTATTTATTTCAGAATCCTCTCTCCACCCCCTTTTCTGATTAAGGGTCTAGGCTCGAAACGTCAGCTTTTGTGCTCCTGAGATGCTGCTTGGTCTGCTGCGCTCATTCAGCTCCACACTTTGTTATCTCAGATTTTCCAGCATCTGCAGTTCCCATTATCTCTGACCCCTATAAGAATCCATCCTTTTCATTCTTTTGTTAGAAGCACTTGGCAGCCTCTTATGAGTGCATTAAGTGACAGACTTCCACAGTAACATAAACAAAAAATAAAACTCATGGCTTACCAAGCCAGATGTCACATTGGGATCTAACTAGTATACCATCAGCTAGGGTGATAACAAGACCATGATGTCATCACATTCCTCTCATTGTATAACAGTCTGTACCCAGTCAGGTATTGGCATTATTAAGAATAATGAATTTGCTCTGATGAGCAACACCTCTAATTATCACGCTGAACAATCACTGAATATCTCTTTGACCTCATGTGAATGTTACAAGATTCAAAATAATGAGATTTCCGTGTTGGTTATTGACAAGACTTAAATGAAAAATCACAAGTGAAATTTACAAACTTAAGAATGGGTACAGTGAAAGACCAAAATAGTCAGCTAATTGAATATGAACAAATGGTAGAAAGAATATTTGAAAGATCAATACAATGTATATCTACACTATGATGTATCAGGGCAGTACATTGGTTAGCATTGCTGTCTTATAGCGCCAGGGATCCGGGTTTGATTCCAGCCTTGGGAACTGTCTGTGTGGAGTTTGCACAAGTCTGCATGGGTTTTCTCTCACAATCCAAAGACATGCAGGTTAGATGGATTGGCTATAATGTCAGGGGTTGTGCAAACTAAGTGGATTAGCTATGGGAAATGTGGGTTACAGGAATAGGCTAGAGGGATGGGTCTGGGTGGAATGTTTTTCCTTGGGTGACTGTGCAGAGTTTGCACATTCTCCCCGTGTCAGCGTGGGTTTCCTCTGGGTGCTCTGGTTTCCTCCCACAGTCCGAAGATGTGCAGGCTGGATGAATTGGCCGTGCTAAATTGCCTGTAGTGTTCAGGGATGTGTAGATTAGATGGGTCCTAGGGGGATAGGCCTGGGTGGGATGCTGTGAGGGTCGGTCAGGACTTGTTGGGGCGAAGGGCCTGCTTCCACACTGTAGGGATTCTATGATCTATTAGTTCTGTGATGCTACCCCATTCAAATGAAAGCAAATTGATAATCAATGGTATGCCAGATAAATTTGTCAGATTGATGTAATAAATGCTTAACCAGTCCCTGAATTATAGTAGGAAAAGAATAAATAGTTTAAGTCAAAAGCAGGGCTAAGAAACTGTTGTCTGAAATATTTAACTTACAACTGGGAACAAAAATAATCACCTTGTTTTAAAAGCTGAGATTGGATATTATCCTTATGTCTCAAGCTTTACACTTGCTGATCACATTGATCTTGGGCAGCAACATCTATATAGATTTGCAGAGACTGGCTGATAAGAAGTAGTTTATGAGTTGAGAATTTGGAGAATAGCAACAAAACGACTGGGACTATATATCCAGGAAGCATAAGGAAAAGTACATGTTACAATTGAAGGGGTTGCAGTGGAATAGGCAGAAATTATTGGTTATCTTTAGTAGGTTTACATCAGAAAATGTTAGGCATTCTCCATGAAAAATATATTAAAATAAGGAGTGGATTCATTTCTCCACCATTTAGATGTTTAACCATGATAACTAAAGCCGACAGTGATGTTATTCCATCATTCTGACATATATTCCCTGCTTGGTTCACACAGATTTTGTTTATTACTGATGTTAACAATTTATACAGATGGTTCTCTTTTTTGAAAGAAAAGTTGCTAACTTGTCTGAAAAAAAGAGGAAGGTTTTTTTTCCACGAAATATGAAGCATTACAATTTTTTTTTACAATAACAAATTTTATGTAACCATTGGCGGCATTTTCCAAAACTTCTTTCTGAGTATGTCTTAAGTCTCTTTAATTTTTCAATTTTTACCCCAAATTATCCCACACTAACAGTATTCAGGAACAAATGGTATTGAGGCAATTCTAGCAGGTACATTGTACATTTTGAGAGATTTGGGAATGTTTAATACTTTGTTTGATACATTATATTCTTCAACAATAATGGCGGAATACAAAAAAAGAGTAAATGCTTTGTTGCTTAGAGAGCCATGTTTTCTCTTAGAGAGAAAATGGCCCTGGAAAGAACTGAACAAAACTCAAGGCCACTTAAGCCTGTAGAACCAAATTTTAAGTTCAGTGCCACCAAGTGAATGGTCAAAATAGCTTCTGCATATCAATCATTCTTTGTTCCTACCGCAAACCTAAAAACAACAATGTACAGCAACATAGAAAACCAGCAGCCTCTAAAATTCCCAACCATTACAAAAAACCACAGCATGCAAGAACCTCTTTTTGTTTTATCAATTCACAGGATGAGGGTATCACTGTCTAGGCTGCATTTACTGCCCATCTCTAATTAACCAGTGGGCACTTAAGAGTCAACCACATTGCTGTAGGTCTGGAGTCACATGTAGGCCAGACCAGGTGAGGATGGCAGAGATAACAAGGTGTAAAGCTGGATGAACACAGCAGGCCAAGCAGTTTCAGAGGAGCAGGAAGGCTGACGTTTCAAGGTTTCCTTCCCTAAAGGGCATTAACGAGCCAGATGGACTTTTCCGTCTGACAATCAGCAATGGATTCTGATTATCATTGGACATTTAATTCCAGATTTTTTTTAACTGAACTCAAATTCCACCATCTGCTGTGGTGGGATTTGAACCTTGGTCTCCGGAATATTACCTGGGTCTCTGGATTGATAGTCCAGCTATAATACCACCAGGCCGTCCCAATGATAAGCTTCTAGAATGTGAAACAGGTTGTATTGACTTTATGACAACTATTGGTTTGCCTTTTCGTGCATTTTGTTTTAAAAATAACGTAATTGAAGGGCTCAAAGAGAAAATCAAAATGTCAAAGGCACAGAATTGATTGTCTATTCCCAAGGGATGTGCTCTCCTGGAAAACATCAAATCTTTTGAATTATAAGTGATGATTTCAGATAAATTTTAATATCTGACCATTGATACACACATTGCCTGATTAAAAAAAAGGGGGAAAAAGTTGAGACAGATTATAAACTGGCCAGTCAAAGTAACACTTCCCCAAAAGTTATATTCAAACATTCAAACTCACTCCCTGTGCAACTTCATACAGGGACAGACTATGCTCTGTCCAAGTCACTTGCATTTCAACGGCAAACTATAGCATTTGTCATCTAATTCAGTCCCAGCCTCTCCCTTCTCATGCTACCCACTCCTTTCTCTTTTCACCTTCATTGATGACTGTTTTCCTTCCTTGGTTTCCTTTGCTCTGCTTTCTCAGTCAGGGATATCCTATCCTTCCATTGTCATTAATGAAAGGGGACATATCTCTGACAAAAATGCAATTCACAGAATAATGCTGACGTTGGAAGGAGTCACTGACCCATGCAAATGCAATTCCTGCTTGTATGGAGGTTCCCACTTGCATGGGCATGGAGAGGAATCATTCACAATGGTAATGAAGAGATTGATATTTTCCATAAATTAAGAGAGTTAAATTTCATTGCCTAATTCAAAAAATTGCATGGTGGCATGCATCAATTTGTTACTAAGGATGCAAACCATCTTTTGAGAGATGGTGAATTGAATCTAACTGTGCCTGTCTCCCTCATCTTTACACTGTAAATTCAGAAGGATAGAACAACACACAACCAGCCATTTGGTCCAATTAATCTAAAGAATTTATACTTATCAAGCTCTGTGGAACAGTAGGGGAATTTAGCCACTAAAACGAATTCATTTGCTTGATTTATAGTCTATCAAAAATGGAAAATATCTGCTAAGAGGACTTGGGCAAGTTTGTTTCTAAAGCCTGATTGGCTCTTAAACAACCAGTAAAAGATGAGATGGATGTGTAAAGATCAAGATTTCATCATAGGATCACATGTATGGATATTTTCTAATCAACCTGTTCAGAGATGTTGGAATATATCTCTGGAGCAGGTAGGACTTGAACCCAGGCCTTTTGACTCAGAGGTAAGGACACCATCTTTGATGACAAGGAGACTATGGCAGGTGAGAACTTAGAAACTATCATTATCACTGAAAATGTTGCGTTGGGCAAGCTAATGGAGCTAAATATAGACAAGCCTCCTGGCCATGATGGAATACATCCCAGGGTGCTAAAAGAAATGGTGGGGGAGTTAGCAGGTACACTTGTGGTGAGTTACCAAAATTCAGAGGATTCTGGGATAGTTCCGTCGATTGGAAAACAGTAAATGTGACACCACAGTTTAAAAAAGGAGGTAGACAAAAGATGGGCAACTATAAGCCTGTTAGCTTAACTTCTGTAGTGTGGAAAATGCTTGAATCTATAATCAAGGAAGAAATAACAAGACATCTGGATAGAAATTGTCCCACCAGCAGAAACAGCATGGATTCATGGAAGTCAGGTCAAGTTTAACTAATTTACTGGAATTCTTTGAAGGACATTATGAGCACAGTGGACAATGGAGAACAAGAGGATGTGGTGTATCTGGATTTCCAAAAAGCATTTGACAAGGTACTGCACGAAAGGCTGCAGCATAAGATAAAGGTGCATGGAGTTACAGGTAATATATTAGGATGGTCTGAAAATTGGTTAATTAACTGAAAACAAAGAGTGCGGATAAATGGGTATTTTTCTGGAATCAGTGGCTAGTGGTGTGCCTCAAGGTTAAGATCACAATTGTTTACAACTTACGAAGCTGATTTAGAGTTAGGGAACGAGTGTACAGTGTCAAAGTTTGCAGATGATACTGAAACGAATGGCAATCCACGTGTGCAGAGGACACTGTAAGTCTGCAGAGGGATAGAAATATGTTAAGTGAATATAATCTACAGACATTCTGCAACATCTCTCCTAAACGGGTGGGATTGGAGCTTAATCCTCTAGCTCATAAATAGGGGATACCACAAGACTCCAGCATCAGGTGTGTACACTAGGCTTGATTTTAACTCACTTAATTCTCAGTCACTGACATAAAATTCAAGCCAGATCAGTGCCCAATGAGATTCCCCATGCTTTGTTGGTCCTTATTGACACTGTATCCCTCTCCCCATTATGAAATGTTCAAATCATTAATATATTGTCATGTGCATTCCTGAAATAGTGACCTCTTCTCTGTGGAGTTGGCCATTTAGATAAGTGTGAAAGCTTGACTTGAAAGGGTCAAGTGGATATCAAACAGACACAGATTATACAGGCAGGCAGACAGATTTAACAGACACACAGATTATACAGGCAGGCAGACAGATTAAACAGGCACACAGATTAAACAGGCAGACAGACAGATTAAACAGGCAGACAGACAGATTAAACAGATAGGCAGGCAATTAAACAGGCAGACAAATTAGACAGTCACACAGATGAAACAGACATACAGATTAAAGAGACCAGTGGACAGATTAGGCACAGGCAAATATGACAGACACAGATTAAACAACCAGATTTAACGGACACACAGATTAAACAGACGCCAATTAAACAGAAAGACAGTCAGACAGACAAACAGATAGATATAAATGAAACATAGCTAACTTGCAGAAATGGCACCTATATTTTTATGGATTGGCCAAAATGAGGATGTCAAACACACCCTGTAAATACACTTACATGGACTCCTGTCAAAATAGAGACAAACATATATTGAATAAATAAACAAATAAAAGCAGAAAACACTGTGGGTATCTCAGCAGCTTCTGTGGTAATAGAAATAAAGTAAATGTTTTGAGTCCCATAGGACTCTTCTTTATTTCTCTCTTCACAGAAGCTGCTGAACTGTTCCAGCACTTTCTGTTTTCATTTCTATATCTCTGGGATCCATAAAGTTTAGTATTCATACCTTGTTCTTGTGTTCATCCTTTCAGATTTTTGACAAAAGTTTTCTAACCTGTGAACTTCCTAAAATAATTAGTTATACTCCTGGCTCTGTTCTAACGCGAACACGGAGGAGATGCAGATTGGGCAACTGTTCAAGCCGGAGCTGGGGCTCCCTCACCTTCCTGGACCTCTCAGTCTCCATCTCAGGCAACCAGCTTGTAACTGATGTCCATTTCAAGCCCACCAACTCCCACAGCTACCTAGAATACACCTCCTCCCACCCACCCTCCTGCAAAAATTCCATCCCTTATTCCCAATTCCTCCGCCTCCGCCGCATCTGCTCCCACGATGAGGCATTCCACTCCCGCACATCCCAGATGTCCAAGTTCTTCAAGGACCGCAACTTTCCCCCCACAGTGGTCGAGAACGCCCTTGACCGCGTCTCCCGCATTTCCCGCAACACATCCCTCACACCCCGCCCCCACCACAACCGCCCAAAGAGGATCCCCCTCGTTCTCACACACCACCCCACCAACCTCTGGATACAATGCATCATCCTCCAACACTTCCGCCATCTACAATCCGACCCCACCACCCAAGACATTTTTCCATCGCCACCCTTGTCTGCTTTCCAGAGAGACCACTCTCTCCGTGACTCCCTTGTTTGCTCCACACTGCCTTCCAACCCCACCACACCCGGCACCTTCCCCTGCAACTGCAGGAAATGCTACACTTGTCCCCACACCTCCTCCCTCACCCCTATCCCAGGCCCCAAGATGACTTTCCACATTAAGCAAAGGTTCACCTGCACATCTGCCAATGTGGTATACTGCATCCATTGTACCCGGTGTGGCTTCCTCTACATTGAGGAAACCAAGCGGAGGCTTGGGGACCGCTTTGCAGAACACCTCTGCTCGGTTTGCAATAAGCAACTGCACTTCCCAGTCGCAAACCATTTCCACTCCCCCTCCCATTCTTTAGATGATATGTCCATCATGGGCCTCCTGCAGTGCCACAATGATGCCACCTGAAGGTTGCAGGAACAGCAACTCATATTCCGCTTGGGAACCCTGCAGCCCAATGGTATCAATGTGGACTTCACCAGCTTCAAAATCTCCCCTTCCCCCACCGCATCCCAAAACCAGCCCAGTTTGTCCCCTCCCCACACTGCACCACACAACCAGCCCAGCTCTTCCCCTCCACCCACCGCATCCCAAAACCAGTCCAACCTGTCTCTGCCTCCCTAACCTTTTCTTCCTCTCACCCATCCCTTCCTCCCACCCCAAGCCGTACCTCCATCTCCTACCTACTAACTTCATCCCACCTCCTTGACCTGTCTGTCTTCCCTGGACTGACCTATCCCCTCCCTACCTCCCCACCTATACTCTCTCCACCTATCTTCTTTTCTCTCCATCTTCGGTCCGCCTCCCCCTCTCTCCCTATTTATTCCAGAACCTTCACCGCATCCCCCTCTCTGATGAAGGGTCTAGGCCCGAAACGTCAGCTTTTGTGCTCCTGAGATGCTGCTGGGCCTGCTGTGTTCATCCAGCCTCACATTTTATTAGCTCATTTTAACTGTTTTGTTGTGAGTAAATCACCTCAAGCTGCCTTTAGTTTGGCTACATATTACGAAATCACACAATCAAGTACTTAAATAATGATTTAAACTTTATTGCTTGTAGCAACCAAACTAAAACCCCTCAAGCAGGCAAGTTAAACTTTACAACTCAACTTGGCTATTACATGATCAATGATGGAATTTAATGACATTCCAACCAACAGTTATTGTCTTGGATGTCCAGGATTTCATTCTTGTACAGTCTTATTCTTTGAATTTCTGCTAGGGGAGAGTTCCGGTGTTGCTTTCTCATACAATTTTTCATCCTTAGCATTTATCACATAATATTATTGATGATTCTTTAGATTCTTTCATCCAAAATACTGATTACTCTTTTTCAGCCTTTAGATCTGCAGCTTACCTCCTTATCAGAAGTCACTCCTCTGTTACTTGTTATTAGCAGCATTAGCCTGTCTCCTTGAAGACACAGGTTTTCTGTGATTACCTCCTTAAACTCTTCTGCAGGGCGATCATTTCTTCTTGTGTCATGAGGCAGCCAGTTATCAAGCCATTGATATAATAATTCTATTCATGTGGCTTCAATTCCTTCTTCTCCCAGACATGACTAAATGCCTTCAACGTGCTAGGTAACAGTTTGTCTTTGTCCCTTAGTGGATTATTCCAGCCACAGTAATTACCGATCTCTTCGTGCGTAACAGTTTATCTTTGTTGATTCTTTTAATCCATGTACAGTTATTAAAGTTCTGAAGTTTATAATATCACAGCCTGCATCTGGGAGTTGGCTCTGATACTCAGCTGAACAGCCTCCAACCGTCTCATTGTTTAAGAATGAATTTTCTTTGAAGTTACTCTGCAGTGATTCTAATACCATTTGTAAAGGAATTGCAATGCTTCAAATGGAGTAAAGGTTGTTTCAGAAACTGGACTTCTCCTCCTCTGTGATGATGCCAAATTGGACTCCAAGTAGGTTTAAAATTAACCATCAGATTATAATCCAAAACTTGTTCAGTAAAGGACTTTATATGCCTTCTAATTAACTGTTCAGAGATATCATGAGCTACCTTCGGGGCAGATGGGTTTGAACTCAGGTTTCTCAGCTCAGAGGCAGAGACACAACCGACATGCTTCATAAAATGCTTTCCATTGCACTCTCAAATGCTTGCTGTGTTAGAACAATGATTGATCTTTGTCTATGCCTCCATGCTATGTTACTCCTTCTCATTTTTATAAACAGTATTCTTGTCCAGTGAAATCTAATCTTTCTATTTGGTTGGAATTCTTAAATCCAACACCAACGTGGAGCAGGAAACACAACTTATAGATAGCCATGAGGTGTTGTGAATAGTCAAGTGCTCAACTCTTTCCCAGAATCGAAATCAGTTCTAACTGTGCATGGAATACATCACAATCTGAATCTTGTGTTTTAATGCGAGAGAAATGAAACCACCTCAATCAATGTTGTCTAAGCAGCAAAGTTATTGGTAATAGATCTCCCGCTATGTCACTGAGACAATCACATTCACCTTTTCTGCCAATAACACCAAATTTCTTTACTATCACATGACACATTTTGTTTTAAAAGGGCAATAAAATACTCCTATCGGACTCTAAAGTCTTCTACCAGTCAGGAAACCTTTCTTTATTCATTTATCAGATGTGGATGTTGCTAGCTGAGCTAGCATTTGCTTCCTGTCCTAGCTATCCTTGAGAAGGTTGTGGTGGTGAGCTGCCCAGTTGAACTGCTGACGAATAGTCACCGGACTGGAGAATGTTAACTCTGCTTTCTTCCCACAGGTGCTGTGAGACCTGCTAAGATTTGTCAGCAATTTCAGATTTCTATTATGTGCAGTTGTTTTATTATAGATGATGGTGGTTCTTTAGAATTCGTTCATGGGATAAGGGTGTTGCTGGCCATGCCAGCATTTATTGCCCACATGTAATTGGTCAGAGATCATTTAAGAGTCAAACACATTGCTATGGGTCTGGAGTCACATGTAGGCCAGAGCAGGTAAAGATGGCAGTTTCCTTCCCTAAAATACGTTAGTGAACCAGATGGGTTTTTCCTGACAACTGACAACAGATCAATGGTCATCATTAGATTCTTAATTCCAGATACTTACTGAATTCAAATTCCAACATCTGCTTTGATAGGAATCAAACTCATGTTCCCAGAATATTACCTGAGTCATTGGATTTACAGTCCAGTGATAACACCAATAGGCCATCGCCTCCCCTAATTGTAGGCTTGGAAGGTACTAAGGATACTTGATGAATTTCTGCAATGCATCTTGTCGATGATACACACTGCTGTTACTGAGCATCAGTGGTGGAGGGAGTGAATGCTTGTGGATGTGGTGCCCATCAAACAGGCTGCTTTGTCCTGGATGTTATCAAGCTTTAGTGTTGTTGGAGCTGCCCCATCACACTCCTGACTTGTGCCTTGTAGATGGTGGACAGGCTTTGGGGAGACAGGAGGTGAGTTACTGGCTGCAGTATTCCTAGCCTCTGACTTGCTCTTGTGGCTACTGTGTTTATGTGGTGAGTCCAGTTGGGTTTCTGGTAATCCCCAGGATGTTGAAAGTGGTGATTTCAGCGATGGTGCTGAATGATTGTAAGGGACGGTGTATAGAATCTCTAGTGTTGGAGGTGGTCATTACTATTAGAAAGAGATTGAAGCTTGAATGCATTGGGATGATGAGAACTGTACGTCTACGGGATAGGCAGAAGACTAGTAACTGTCCACTATCACAGATCTTGGGTCTCTCTCACTTCCAACTCCAACAGCCCAACTCCTTACAATAAACCCTATCTTTTCCCTTCTCCATCCCCACCCCAGTGAACAGTGGTGAAGCGGAACTGAGCATCTCTCACTCACAGCACCGGCTGTCCGCAGTAACTCGTCCATTTCCCACACGTATTATTCTATTCAAGCTCATCAAAGCGGAGGCGCACTTTTCAGATTTGATCGCGACCACGTTTCATTTTGTCATTCACTTAAGACTATGGTAAACTGCCTCCAGTTCAATCACTAGGTGCATTTTTTTAACAGAAGTTGTAATTGTCTATAGTCGCTCTAGAAATGAAAACAATATTCTTACCTTCACCCAGTGCTAACAGCTCAGCGTCACGGAGTTAGTACATTTTCTGGATGACAGAGTCTGCTGGTTCCGAGTATTTTGTTATTGGATGTCTGTTTGTATTTGAGATTGTGTACCACTGTGTGTGTATCTGTGGGTGTGTGCGTGTGTATGTGTGTGTCTGTGGGGGTGTGTATGTGTGTGTCTTTGGGGGTGTGTATGTGCCTGTTTACTGCTGTGTCCGTCTGTATGTGTTTATCTTCGTCAGGACATCTGTCTGCCTGAGTGTATTTCTCTGTGTGTCCCTGTGAGAGTGTCTGTGTCACTGTGTCTGTGTGTCAGTGTGTATATCAATCCCTGTATCTTTATGTGTGTATATATGCGCCCGTGCTGTGTGTGTGTGTGCCTGTCCGGTGTATCTGTGTACTTTGCGTGAGTGCACCTGTCTGTGTGTACCTTCCTGTATATATCAGTCCGTGCTTCCCCTTGTCTCTGTGTGTGTTACCTGTCTGTGTGCCCTCTGTGCCGACCTGAGCCTCTGTGTGAGTATCTCCCTGTCCCTGCCGGCGTCTCTGTCTGTATTTGAGCTCTCGGCTGGACAATTCCGGCAACAGCTAAGCTTTCCTTTAAAGTCACGCCTTCTAAATTATTATTCTTTTGTTATTGGACCAGAAATATTCCATCGCCTTTGTTGTAGAGTGATTTCCCTATTTATTTTCAGAGGCCTCCCACAGCCGTTGAAGGAAATCCCCGAATTGCCCAACTTGGGCACCAATTCAGAAAGAAAAAGATTCTCAATGGGGTTTATTTAGCAAATACTCGCGTTATGTTTGGTTCCCGCCGGTGGCTCGGGTCAGTTTTCAAATAAAGAAATCCCATTGTACACACGTGCGAATATCACGACGCTCAACTGTTTGGGAAAAAATTGCGAGAACATTTTTCTTGGTAAATATGAGACACAAAGCGGATCGATTCCGAGCAACGCGAGCGACGTTTGATCTGAAACAGAGGTCGATGTTAAAGTTTAGTTACATTTTACCTGACTGTTACAAAGGTATTTCCCTAAATACACCGGCTGGCCCCGAAATGACTTTCAAAATAACGTTAAACACTGCACCCCAACCGTCTCGTTAGATTAGATTCCCTACTGTGCGGAAGCAGGCCTTTTGGCCCAAAAAGTCCACACCGCCCCTGGGAGCATCCCATCCCCCTACAGCCCACACACCCCTGAACACTACGGGCAATTTCCCATGGCCAATCCACCTAACCTGCACATCTTTGGACTGTGGGAGAAAACCGGAGCACCCGGACTCACGCAGATGTGGGGAGAATGTGCAAACTCCACACAGACAGTCACCCGAGGCTGGAATCGAACCTGGGTCCCTGGCGCTGTGAGGCTGCAGTGCTAACCACTGAGCCACTGTGCCGCCCCGGGACAGGGGAGGAAGTACCAAGCTTGCAAATTGATTGGAATTACTGAATGCCTCGTGGTGTTTGACGAACTGGGCAGCTCACCGTCATTGTCACCTTGAGTTTACGTGAAATTGCTACAGCGGAACATTTATTTTCAGTGAAACAAACACAGAGGCAAAATAAAAAAAGCAGAAAACAAACACAAAAACATTCTGGAGATCTCAACACGTTGGAGAAACTCAGTAGAGCTGGCAGGATCTGTGGAGAGAGACCCACATCTGCGTTTGTTTCAGATTTCCAGCATCCGCCGTATTTTAATTCCAGCGACTGTGAAAGATTTTGGATTGGGGCATACCAGTTTAACTGCTTTTTCAATGAGGAGTTCTGCATTCCTGTCATGCCACTCAACGTCTCCACCCCGGGTTTGGGAACTATTCTAATTGCTGCATCTGTCACAAATGAATCTCACATAAATTTCAAATTTAAATTGAAATTTGCATTCTTACCCTTCATTTAAGTCTGTCTATCCCCCTCACTTTAAACCGAGCTATTTCCCCCCTTCATTTCAGTCTGTCTATCCCCCTCACTTTAAACCGAGCTATTTCCCCCCTTCATTTCAGTCTGTCTCTCCCCATCACTTTAAACCGAGCTATTTCCCCCCTTCATTTCAGTCTGTCTATCCCCATCACTTTAAACCGAGCTATTTCCCCCCTTCATTTCAGTCTGTCTCTCCCCATCACTTTAAACCGAGCTATTTCCCCCCTTCATTTCAGTCTGTCTATCCCCATCACTTTAAACCGAGCTATTTCCCCCCTTCATTTCAGTCTGTCTATCCCCCTCACTTTAAACCGAGCTATTTCCCCCCTTCATTTCAATCTGTCTATCCCCCTCGCTTTAAACCGAGCTATTTCCCCTCTTCATTTCAGTCTGTCTATCCCCCTCACTTTAAACCGAGCTATTTCCCCCCTTCATTTCAGTCTGTCTATCCCCCTCGCTTTAAACCGAGCTATTTCCCCCCTTCATTTCAGTCTGTCTATCCCCATCACTTTAAACCGAGCTATTACCCCCCTTCATTTCAGTCTGTCTATCCCCCTCACTTTAAACCGAGCTATTTCCCCCCTTCATTTCTCCTGTATCTGCTTGAAGGATGGCATCATTGACTGGGAGGGACTTGCTACTAATGCTCAGGATGAAAACAACTTGTCCATCAAGTCACACCATCCTTTGAGAACAAAGGCCTTATTGATGGTGGCTGAGACAAGAAACGGAAGCAAATTCTGCTCTCAGGCTCCCATTATGTCCTGGGAGATCCTGTTCCATGAGTTCAAAGACCTGTGGGTTGAAAATTAGCCTGTTCAGTCACACAAACTCAACTACTCTGATTACATGTCCTTGTATTGAGGGACAGATGATATCAAGGTGTCTACTTTGATAATAATTCAGCCTATTGCTGGGGGGTTGGAGGGGTTGATGCCCTAGTAGCTCTACTACTAGAGTATTAATCCAGCAGCTCAGCTAGTATTTTGGGGACCTGGGTTTGAATCCCACCACACCAAGATGGTGGAATTTGAATTCAATTTAGAAACAAAAATATCTGAATTATGAGGAAATACCCATTTGGTTCATTAATGTCCTTCAGGGAGAGAAATTCACCATCCTCACTTGATCTGGACCACATGTAACTCCAATTTGGTTGACTCACAACTGTGCTCTGAAATGGCCCAGTAAGCCCCTTAGTTCATAGCAATAAATGCTGGCCAGCCAATGATGCCCACATCTCACAAGTGAATTAAAAAAGTAGGGCCCTCTTGTGGAACAGTCGTAGCATCCCTACACCCCTGGACTAGGTGGGTTCAAATCCCACCTACTCAAGAGGCATGTAGCAATATTCCTGAACAGTATGGTGAGGGGAAAAATGGTTAAAGTAGTAAGAAAGTTCTTCCTCCTCTATATTCATATGGAATCATAGCTCTGCTGACAGGTTCTACATGAAGTTACATATGAAGTTAGACAGAGGATCTTGATCGGCGCAGGCTTGGATGGCCAAAGGGCCTGTTCCTGTGCTGTAGGTTTCTTTGTTCTTTGTTTTTCTTCTTTTTTTATATCATATTATTTCATTTATTGCACAATGTCAATTGATCTCTGACAAAAGCATCATAAAAATTTAAAACTGAGGAAATCAGAATTAAAACTAACATGATTAAAAAAAAGTCTGATGGAGACCCTCTTGTGGCACAATGGTAGCGTCCCTGCCCATAAACCAAGCGTTCCCGGTTCAAGTCCCACCATTCTAGGTAGCTGTGGGCGTCAGTGGGCTTGAATACACCTCCTCCCACCCACCCTCCTGCAAAAATTCCATCCCCTATTCCCAATTCCTCCGCCTCCGCCGCATGTACTCCCAGGATGAGGCATTCCACTCCCGCACATTCCAGATGTCCACGTTCTTCAAGGACCGCAACTTTCCCCCCACAGTGGTCACGAACGCCCTTGACCGCGTCTCCCGCAACACATTCCTCACACCCTGCCCCCGCCACAACCGCCCCCAGAGGATCCCCCTCGTTCTCACACACCACCCCACCAACCTCCGGATACAACGCATCATCCTCCGACACTTCCGCCATCTACAATCCAACTCCACCACCAAATACATTTTTCCATCCCCACCCTTGTCTGCCTTATGGAGAGACCACTCTCTCCGCGACTCCCTTGCCCGCTCCACACTCCCCTCCAACCCCTACACACCCGGCACCTTCCCCTGCAACCACAGGAAGTGCTACACTTGCTCCCACACTTCTCCCTCACCCCCATCCCAGGCCCCAAGATGACTTTCCATGTCAAGCAGATGTTCACCTGCACATCTGCCAATGTGGTATATTGTATCCATTGCACCCGGTGTGGCTTCCTCTACATTGGGGAAACCAGGCGGAGGCTTGGGGACCGCTTTGCAGAACACCTCTGCTCAGTTCGCAACAAACAACTGCACCTCCCAGTCGCGAACCATTTCAACTCCCCCTCCCATTCCTCAGACGACATGTCCATCATGGGCCTCCTGCAGTGCCACAAGGATGCCACCCGAAGGTTGCAGGAACAGCAACTCATATTCCCCTTGGGAACCCTGCAGCCCAATGGTATCAATGTGGACTTCACCAGCTTCAAAATCTCCCCTTCCCCCAATGCATCCCAAAATCAGCCCAGTTCGTCCCCTCCCCCCACTGCATCCCAAAACCAGCCCAGCTCGTCCCCTCCCCCCACTGCATCCCAAAACCAGCCCAGCCTGTCTCTGCTTCCCTAACCTGTTCTTCCTCTCACCCATACCTTCCTCCCACCTCAAGTCGCACCTCTATTTCCTACCTACCACCTCATCCCGTCTCCTTGACCTGTCCATCTTCCCTGGACTGACCTATCCCCTCCCTACCTCCTCACCTATGCTGTCCTCTCTACCTATCTTGTTTTCTCTCCATCTTTGGTCCGCCTCCCCCTCTCTCCCTATTTATTCCAGAACGCTCACCCCATCCCCCTCTCTGATGAAGGGTCTAGGCCTGAAACATCTGCTTTTGTGCTCCTGAGATGCTGCTTGGCCTGCTGTTTTCATCCAGCTCCACACTTTGTAATCTTGGATTCTCCAGCATCTGCAGTTCCCATTATCACTTTCATCCAACCAGTCCATTTTGAACAAAATCCCAAACTAAACTAGCTCCACCTGCCTGCTCCTTGCCCATATCCCTACAAATCTTTCCTATTAATATTATCCAAATGTCTTTTAAACATTGTTATTTGACCCACATCTACCACTTCCTCAGGAATGTCATTCCACACGCAAATACCCTCTGCGTAAAAAAATTGCCCATCGTGTCTGTTTTTAAAATCTCTCACCTGACAAATGTCCCCCCCCCCCCCCCGGTCTCGAAATCCCCCATCCTCGGGAAGAGGCAACTGCCATGAGCTGTACGTATACCCCTCATTAATGTGCAAACTCCACACAGATGGTCACCCCGAGGCTGGAATCGAACGGGCATCCTTGGTGCCGTGAGGCAGCAGGGCCAACCACTGACTTGCAGGGGGTGGTGTGGATGTGACTGGGGTCGCACGGGCAGGATGGGCAGAATGGCCTGTCCTCTCAACAGCTCACATGATACGATCCACCGGATTGCTGTGAGTTTCGGTGATGAGGAGAACGAACGAAGCAGGGATGATGATCAGACGGTTGCTGTGTTGACGGGGGGGGGCGGGGAGGCGTTGTGAATGACAGGTGTGACTGCCAATGAGTTGCACTGAATGCTGCTCCTGCTCTCTGGGGCATGCGCTCGCGCCGGATCTGTTTGATTGCCCGACCGGACCCCTTAGCAACCGGCGCCTTGGCAACAGGCCGGGGCAGTGACGGGAGGTGGAGGACGTTGCGGCTCCGATACCGGTGATCATGAGGCAGGTGAGGGAGGCCTGGCCTGACGCCTCTCCCCACTTTGTCCTCCACGTCGGCGGCTACGGCACCCCCACCCCACCACCACCACCACCATCATCATCATCATCATCATCCTCCTCCTCTCTGTTCTTATTTTTAATTAAATTTGTCTCATAGTCTGTCTCTTCGCCGTCAGGCGCTGGTCGACGACACCGAGGACGTGTCCCTGGATTTCGGTACCGAGGAGGAGGAGGAACTGGCGCTGAGGAAAAACAGGATCAGGTGAAATGCGGCGCGCACGGGCGGGTTGATGGACTCCTGGGTCACGGGTGTGCCCAGGTAACGCTGACCGCCCCCCCTCCCGGGTCACGGGTGTGCCCAGGTAACGCTGACCTGTCACGGGTGTGCCCAGGTAACGCTGATCGCCCCCCCCGGGGTCACGGGTGTGCCCGTCCCCTGTAGTCATTGGTGAGACCAGGCGTTACTGACTGCCCCCTGGGGTATGTGGCCCAGTAATGTCAGTGACGTTATTCCTCTCCCATTGTGTTAGGAAAACTGTATGAGAAACACTTAACTGAATTCACCTCTTACTGGCTGTCCTTGGGAAAAGGGCCAAAGCCTGTATAAGTGAGTGTTGTCATCTGACCAAATTTGCCATGTAGGCTCACACAAGGGTCTTTAATCCAGTGAACAATTTATGTATTTTTAAAAGTATGAATCTATATTTTTTTTGGTCTGCTGATTCATTCATTTACGTTTAAACAGCACAGCAAGGAGGCATGTCTTGTGTGTGTTTCCCAATATTAAATGTGCTTTAAAGAGCTAACGCCAGTTTGAGGGTACTTGTGTTATATTCCTTTATTTTTCTTAGTCCCAGGAACTGTTCTGGATAACTTAGATAATATTTTACAGCAGAGAAAGGGAGCTTTTAGTGCTGATGCTCTGAAAGAACTTAGACCCATTGAACTGCTCTTCTTCTGTAATATTTTGTTAATGTCAATTCTTAATCATTGAGGAACTGGGAAGTAGTGAAGGGGTTAATTTGTGGGTATATTTCTAAATGGGTAAGTGTAAAAGATAGATAAACAGAGCTCAGCTGTAGATCAGGCATGAACTTAAACGGCTTTGTTGATTTTAGGCTTGTTCCCATGTTGTCCTCTCACTTATGTATGTTGACTCCTGAGTTGCTCTGAACTTATATATTTGGATGCCTGAGCCACACTGCTGTTTTTTTAATGGTTAGTCATTTAGTGACTATTTTTCTCCACTGGAAGACTAGAAGTCAAAATGGGCTGAAATTATTCACCTAGTGATATGTTAATTAAATAACGGCAGCTAGGAAGGATTTTTAAAAAACGTGTTGTGAGATAAATTTATTGGAGCTCTTATAGAGCAGTATTTCCAACAGATTTACAATGCAAATTCATTTTCAAACAGAATTTGGTGTGGTACCTAGAGTCATGCAGCGTAGAAACAGAAGCTGACAAGCACCCAAATCTGGCCTAGTCCCATTTGACAGCATTTCGCTTGTATCCCGTTAACCCCTTCCTATTCATATAACTATCCAGATATTTTTTAAATGTTGTAATTGTACCTGCCTCCACCACTTTCTCTGGCAGCTTGTTCCATATGCACACCACCCTCTGTGTGGAAAAAGTTACCCTTCAGGTCCTTTTTAAATCTTTCCCTCTTGCTTTAAATCTATGTCCCCCCTGCCCCCACCCTAGGAAAAAGACATCAGCTAATCATCCTATCCAAGCTCCTCATGATTTTATAAACTTCTGTAATGTCACCCCTCGGTCTACGATGCTCCAGGAATAGAAAACCCAGCCTATTCAGCTTCTCGCTATAACTCAAACCCTCCAGTCCCAGCAGCGTGCTTTTTTGCACACTCTTAAGTTTAACAACTTCTATGTTACTGAAATCAAGATGCACATTAAAGGGAATGTGACAGAATGGACAAAAGGTTGGCAATAGACTAAGAATATTTAGATTAATGGATGTATATAGGCGAAAGGAATGTAAGAATCAATTTTTGAGGCATTGATATAGTTTGAGCTTTTTAAAACAATGCAATAATAAAGAAGAATCAAATGATGGAAACAATCAGCAGGGTAAGCATATCTGTGGAGGGAGAACATGAACTTCTTTAGTTAACATCTCCGGTTTTGTCAGAACAGTGACTGCCTTTAGGGATTGTGCTAATTGTAAATATGTTTTAAAATTACTTTACAAGGGAGTCCAAGTGTGTAGGGAGTAGACAGGAAAGGAAAAGCCACGCTCACATTAGCCCCAGTGGGCTAAATAGGTGGTACTCCACATTTGAATGTTCTGATGATTGGCGTCAAGTATTTTATGTGAATATTTATTAAAATCACTTGTATATCTTTCAGCTTCCATGCTAAAGTATTGTAATTAACTTTGAGGTATATGGGCAAGGGAGGGGACTCAATCGGAGTTCTTTGTTTTGCAGGTGATGGCAGAGGGAGTGGGGTGGTGTGGTGGGGAAACCTCTGCATGAAAGTGATCATTGGGTAAGGATGTAATCAGATTTGGCTGGATTTCATTCTTCCTACCCATCAAATCTATGAATTATCATTCTCCACATTCGATACAACATGCTGTAGACGAGTTGTTGCTGATAGTTTCACCTTGAATCATTGCCCTTGGAAGATAAGGGGAGAAATTTGAGTGATACAGTTATTAATCTCATAGCAATCTCTATGTTTTAAGATTGATAACTAGAATACCTTCTTGATGTAATTTTTGATTCTTGAGCATTTATGGTGACCAAAATTATTGTCTCCTTGGTGTATTCTTGCCTCTGAGATTCATAAGAGTACTACCAAAATCTTATCTCATGTCTGATTTCGAACTGGCAGCTGCAGCACAACAACAGCTGTTGAAAAGTCTCTATTCCATTTAGTACGTGGGCTTTTTAAAACAAGACACATCATTTGATGCTGACTTGAATAAGCTAATTGAATTAGGCTGTAGGTAACTCAGCAGAAAATGTAATGTCTGTAAATTACACTTTATGAATGCATATCAGCCTCTATTTCCAGCATAACTGAAATGAAGAATCATGCTAAAATGGAAAAAGGAATATTTGTCTGTATTGTAAAAATTAAAGTGCATGATAGCTATCCTCAGAAAATATTTGTATTACATAGTGTCATAGAGATGCATATCTTGGAAACAGTCCCTTCGGGTGAACTTGTCCATGCTGACCAGGTATCCTAAAGTAACCTAATTCCATTTGCCAGCATTTGGTTAAACGCTTCCTATTCAAGTACCCATCTTGATGCCTTTTAAATGTTGAAATTGTACCTGCCTCCGCCACTTCCTTTGGCAGCTCATTACATACATGCACAACTCTGTGGAAAAAGTTGCCCCTTAGTTCCCTTTTAAATCTTTCCCCTCTCCCCTTAAACCTCTGCTATCAAGTTTTGGACTCTGCTACCCTAGGAAAAAGATCTTGGCTATTCACCCTATCCATGTCTCTCATGATTTAATAAACTGTCTTGTCAAAGAAAAGTAATTTCTTATGGGTTGAGCATGGAATAACTTTATGCACATATAGGATCATAAATTTATTTAATGAATTTCTGTGTGGAATACAAAATGAAATGGCTATTTCTAATGGACTAGTAATTTTCAACTTTAAATCCGTCATTGTAGAATGATGGAAAAACGAACATTTCCCCTGACCTCTGATGTAATTTAGCACCTTGGAATAACTGAATGAAACCTTTCCCCACATTTATTCAATACTAACAAAATGTGGATGTTCCTTACCATTTGATCATTGCCACAATAGTCTTTTAAATGGTTATCAATATAATTAGTGTTTTGAAAACTTAACATGCAAGAATTTTGGAGTCTACATCTGTCCTATTATAAAAACAAAAGTTATTTTATATTTCTCTTCTTGGTAAAAGAGTTGGGACTAACTGACATGTGAATGTACACCCAGGGGTGGCACATTTACGGTTGCATTATAGTCAGATGCCGAGCAGCAATGTATCAAACCACCCCACACGAGGAGAGCTGAATGAAATTTACTCAGTGAAGCTGCAGCATTTTGAGGATAAAAGTGTGATTATTACAAACTTGGAGGCCTAGAAGAGATAACAGTATATTGTGCACAAGCTTTCTTCCATTCTGCGGATAAGAATGGCTCTCTGCACTTCCTTTTATCTTACTGTAACAAACATTCTTGTGATTGAGTGACCTGCTTCCAATCCACCATCGATATTAATCATTAGCTGCATTCTAATGGAGATTCGCAAAGCAATCTAATGCTGGTTTGTCCCTTTAAAATCTTTACCAACTTGCTCTCTCCCCATTAAGGCTATGAGCAGGAACACAGCAGAAAGAGGACTAAAATATTACATTTCTACCCAGTGTGGCTGCATATTGCTTTTCTAAAGAGCTATAAAATTCTGCTTTGTGTAAGTGCTTACCTTCCTCATGATCTGGAATAGTTAACAAGCAAAGATGGTCTTGTGGACGTTTCATTCATATACACTTTATCATGCAGCCATGCAATAATTAATACACTTATGTTGCAGCACTGCAACCTGGCTGTGGCACCTATGGTCTTTGATAATTCACTGTGAAAATTAGCCTTGAAACTGGTGCAGCAACTTACTTTCAGCGCCAACTTCTGCAGTATCATAGTACAGTGAATGGGATGTGGGGGGGGGAAAAAGCCCTGAAAGCTGCTTATTGCAGCTCAGAAGATAATGCTGTTTGACTGCTCCATTATGTCTGGGAATGCTGCAATATAATTAGAAGAACCAAATATTAATTTCTAAGAAGAGAAAAGATAAAACAAGTTGACATTGAAAAAAAATAGCTGTTCAATTTTCATTTTGATTTTACCTGGTTTTGACCTTACTAAATCACGTGCCAGAAGCATTACATAAAATGCTGAAGTAACTTTATTCAAATTGGTTAATGGTTTATGTGCCCACTTCTTCAAAAATGTTCAGGATATCTATATATACTATCTGTTTCTGCATTTTGTGAAATTGGGCTAACCCTTGTATATCAGCAGAAATTCCCCCTTTTGCTTGCGTGGAATTTTATGGCACAGAAACGCACCATTCAGACCAACGTTTATAAGCTGGTGTTTTTGGTAAGCACAAGCCTCTTTCAAACTTGCATTTTCTTGCTTTATCTCCATTATCTTCTATTTTGTTTCTCTTGCGTACTTGTCCAATTTCTCGTTAAGTACATCTCTGCTATTAACCTCATACATAGCAGGTATTATTGAGTTGTACACTCTTACTATCCCCTGAGTTTAAAAAAAAAATTCTGCTCGTTCCTTTATTGGACTTATTAGTAACTATGTTGTATTTGTGGACTTTTAATATTAGGTTTCCTTACCAGTGGAAGCATCTCCATGTCCACTCTGTTGAATCCATATAAGAATTTAAAGACTTTAGAACATAGAACATTACAGCACAGTACAGGCCCTTCGACCCTCGATGTTGTGCCGACCTGTCATACCGATCTCAAGCCCATCTAACCTACACTATTCCATGTACATCCATATGCTTGTCCAATGATGACTTAAATGTACCTAAAGTTGGCGAATCTACTACCGTTGCAGGCAAAGCGTTCCATTCCCTTACTACTCTGAGTAAAGAAACTACCTCTGACATCTGTCCTATATCTTTCACCCCTCAATTTAAAGCCATGCCCCCTCGTGCTCGCCGTCACCATCCTAGGAAAAAGGCTCTCCCTCTCCACCCTATCTAACCCTCTGATTATTTTATATGTTTCAATTAAGTCACCACTCAACCTTCTTCTCTCTAATGAAAACAGCCTCAAGTCCCTCAGACTTTCCTCGTAACACCTTCCCTCCATACCAGGCAACATCCTAGTAAATCTCCTCTGCACCCTTTCCAAAACTTCCACATCCTTCTTATAATGTGGTGACCAGAACTGTACACAATACTCCAAGTGCTTTAATTCAGTCATTTTAGCCTTTCTTTTGAGGAGAAGAGCCTCGGCCTGTTTAGTTTTTGCTAAGTTGCATTCTCTCAGTTCTGGTGTCGTTTATTTTTGTATATCTTGTTTATGTATTCTCCTTTGTTCCCATGACCTTTTGTAATATGGAGACCAGAACCGTACTCATTAAGTCTGGTCTAACCACAGTTCTACACCTGTTTAACATAACTTTCAAATTCTTATCCTCTAGAGACGAAACCCCAGAAGAAAAATTGCATTCTTTCACTTCTGATATTATCTTTTACATATCTTGTTTGTGTCCTCTCCATTGTTCTCTTGATCTTTTGTAATATGGAGACCAGAATTATACTCTAAGTGTGGCCTAACCTCAAGTCTACACCTGTTTAACGATAGTTTCAAATTCTTGTCATTTAGAAATGAGATCTCAGAGGAAAGGTGAATTTGGGTACTGCTGCTTCAGACAGTACTACAGACAGTAGATGATTTAGACAATAGACAGTAGGTGTTGGAGTAGGCCATTCGGCCCTTCGAGCCAGCACCACCATTCATTATGATCGTGGCTGATCATCCACAGTCAGTATTCTGTTCCTGCCTTATCCCTATAAGCCTTGATTCCACTATCTTTAACAGCTCTATCCATCTCTTTCTTGAAAGTATCCAGAGAGTTGGCCTCCACTGCCTTCTGGGGCAGACCATTCCATATATCCACCACTCTCTGGGTGAAGACGTTTTTCCTCAAGTCTGTTCTAAATGGCCTACCCCTTATTCTTAAACTGTGTCCTCTGGTTCTGGACTCACCCATCAGCAGAAACATGCTTCCTGCCTCCACAGTGTCCAATCCCTTAATAATCTTATATGTCTCAATCAGATCCCCTCTCATCCTTCTAAACTCAAGTGTAGACAAGCCCAGTCGCTCCAATCTTTCAACATATGATAGTCCCGCCATTACGGGAATTGACCTCGTGAACCTACGCTGTACTCCCTCCAATAGCAAGAATGTCCTTCCTCAAATTTGGAGACCAAAACTGCACACAATACTCCAGGTGTGGTCTCACCAGGGCCCTGTACAGCTGCAGAAGGACCTCTTTGCTCCTATACGCAATTCCTCTTGTTATGAAGGCCAGCATGCTGTTTGCTTTCTTCACTGCCTGCTGTACCTGCATGCTTGCTTTCATTGACTGATGTACAAGAACACCTAGATCTCGTTGTACTTCCCCTTTACCTAACTTGACTCCATTGAGATAGCAATCTGCCTTCCTGTTCTTGCCACCAAAGTGTATAACCACACATTTATCCACATTAAACTGCATCTGCCATGCATTCGTCCACTCACCTAACCTGTCCAAGTCACCCTGTATTCCCATAACATCCTCCTCACATTTCACACTGCCACCCAACTTTTTGTCATCGGCAAATTTGCTAACATTACTTTTGATGCCTTCGTCTAAATCATTAATGTATGTCGTAAACAGCTGCGGTCCCAGCACCGAACCTTGTGGTACCCCACTGGTCACTGCCTGCCATTCTGAAAGGGACCCATTTATCACTAATCTTTGCTTCCTGTCAGCCAGCCAATTTTCAATCCAAGTCAGTATTTTGCCCCCAATACCATGTGCCCTAATTTTGTTCACCAATCTCCTATGTGGGATTTTATCAAAGGCTTTCTGAAAGTTCAGGTACTGTACATCCACTGGTTCTCCCTTATCCATCTTCATAGATACATTGTCGAAAAATTCCAGAAGATTAGTCAAGCACAATTTCCCCTTCGTAAATCCATGCTGACTCTGACCTATTCTGTTACTGCTATCCATATGAGTCGTAATTTCATTTTTTATAATTGACTCCAGCATCTTTCCCACCACTGGCATCAGGCTAACCGGTCTATAATTTCCTGTTTTCTCTCTCCCTCCTTTCTTGAAAAGTGGAACAACATTTGCCACCCTCCAATCCACAGGAACTGATCCTGAATCTATATAACCTTGGAAAATAATTACCAACGCATCTACAATTTCTAGAGCCCCCTCCTTAAGTATTCTGGGATGCAGACCATCAGGTCCCGGGGACTTATCAGCCTTCAGACCTAACAGTCTATCCAACACCATTTCCTGCCTAATATAAATACCCTTCAGTTCGTCCATTACCCTAGGTCCTTCAGCCACTATTGCATCTGGGAGATTGCTTGTGTCTTCCCTCGTGAAGACAGATCCAATATACCTGTTCAACTCTTCTGCCAGTTCCTTGTTCCCCATTATAAATTCACCCGTTTCTGACTTCAAGGGCCCAATTTTGGTCTTAACCATTTTTTTTCTTTTCAGATACCTGAAAAACCTTTCACTATCCTCCTTTATATTTTTGGCCAGTTTTCCGTCATAGCTCATTCTTTTCTCTGTGTATTGCCTTTTTAGTTATCCGCTGTTGCTCTTTAAAAGCTTCCTAGTCCTTGGCTTCCCACTCATCTTTGCTATCTTATACTTCTTTTCTTTTATTTTTATACAGTCCTTAACTTCCCTCGTAAGCCACGGCCGCCCCTGCCTCCCCTTAGGATCTTTCTTCCTCTTTGATATGAACTGATCCTGCACCTTCTGCATTATGTCCAGAAATACCTGCAATTGTTGTTCCACTGCCATCCCTGCTAGGGGTATTGTAACAATGAACTTTGGCTATCTCCTCCCTCATAGCTCCATAGTTCCCTTTATTCAACTGCAATACTGACACTTCTGATTCACCTTTCTCCCTCTCAAACTGCAGATTAAAACTTATCATATTATGGTCACTACCTCCTAATGGCTCCTTTACTTTGAGGTCCCTGATCAAATCCGGTTCACTGCACAACACCAGATCCAGAATTGCCTCCTCCCTGGTAGGCTCCAGTACACGCTGTTCTAAGAATCCATCTCGGAGGCACTCCACAAACTCCGTTTCTTGGGGTCAAGTACCATCCTGATTCTCCCAGTCTACCCGCTTGTTGAAATCTCCCATAACAACTGTAGTGATACCTTTGTGACAGGCCAATTTCAACTTGCACCCTACCTCTTGACTACTGTTTGCGGGCCTGTAGATAACTCCCATTAGGGTCTTTCTACCCTTAGAATTTCTCAGCTGTATCCATACTGATACTACATCTCCTGACTCTGTCTCCCCTCGCAAGGGACTGAATATCATTCTCACTGACAGGGCCTGCCCACCAGTCTGTCCACTTGAAGCCACGTCTCAGTTATCCCTACAACATCATACCTGCCAACTTCCAACTGAGCCTCAAGCTCATCCACCTTATTTCTTATTGACAGGTAAAGACAAAGCTCTCAGCCACTAGTTGTGTGACTCACGTAGGTTTCTTCATGAATATAATTGAAGAAACACACCAGGAGACACAAGCACATCATATCTCTCAGGAATGGGTGCAAGTTTGCATCACACTGCTGGAATTGGTACTTTGCAATCAAGACTTTCCTCTGCAGTGCTAAATTTGCATCTTTTATGACTTTGCTAACCTACACTGCTATTCGTGATGATTTCTGTATCTGTACCCTGGATCCCTTTGTACCTCTATTGCAATTAGATTCTCATATTTCAAGAAGCTATTTACTTAGTTTTCACTCAGTTGTTCTGTTTCCTATTAGTTTACATGTCCATTCTGTGAATTCTTCTAATGTTGCCTTGTTCTGGCCTTCCTCTTAGAATTAATGTTAGCCAGATTTAACTCTTGCAACACTTGTAAAGGAATAATTCTGTCACTTATGCCCAATTTGGGTTCTGCCAAGACCATTTGGCTCCTGATTTTATTACAACTTCAGTCCAAATATGGACAAAAGAGCTGAGTGCCAAAGTTGAGTATGACTGACCTTGATATCAAAAGAGCATTTGACTAAGTGTGGCATCAAGAATCCTAAGCAAAACTGGTATCACTGAAAATTGGAGTAGAAAGCTCTTCATGGTTGGAGTCATACCTAACACAAAGGAAAGTGGTTCTGTTGGATGCCGATCATTCTCAGCCCCAGGACACTATGTAGAAGCACCTCAGGATGTGTCCTTGGTCAACCATCTTCAGTTTCATCGATGACCTCTCCATCAAAGTCAGGATGTTTGCTGATGATTGTACAATGTTCAGCACCATTGACGGGGCTTAGGTGGACAGGAAATCTTAGCATCTCCTCACGATTTTCATTTTCATTATAATTGTTGGGTCCCCCTCTATCAATCACCTGGAGGTTACCATTAAGTAGAAACTGAATTGAATTTGCCATATTAGTATTGTTGCTGTGAGAATAGGTCAGAGGCTAGTGCATTAACTCCCCTTCTCCAAAGCTTCTCCATTTTCTGTAAGGTGCAATTTAGGACTGTGATGAAATGTTCACCACTTGCCTGGATGAGTGTGGCTGCAACAATGCTCAAGAAGTTTGATATTGTCCAGGACAAAGCTACCCATTTGACTTGCACCTCATTTACCATATTACCATTCATTCCCTTTGCTGCTGGCACACAATAGTAGCAGTATGTACTATCTTTAAGATGCAGTACTATAAACTCTCCAAAGCTCCTTCCAAGCCCATAACCTCTACCACTTAGAGGAATAGGATTAGTAAATTCTCCACCGCCTGCAAGTTCCCCTTCAAAACACACGCCATTCTGACTTTGAACTATTCCAGAATTCCTTCGATGTGTCTGGGTCAAAATTCTGGAATTCCCTCCCTAACAGGGCTATATGTGTCCCTGCACCCCAATGACTGCAGTGGTTCAAGAAAGAAACTCCCCACTGCTTGCTGAAGAATGAGGGATGGTCAATAAATGCTAGCATGGCCAGCAACACCCACATTCCACATACAAATACAATTAATCATCTGTGTATTTTGTGTTATTTACTTCTGATTCCCAAGCCCAAATCATTTGTGTAACTGGCAAACATTAGTGATCTGAACACCTCATTCCACCTTCTGACAAAGTAATTTTTGTTACAGTTACATTTTTGCTGGTTATTATACTATTCTGATGTATTCTACTTCTAATTGGGTGGAACTAATGAAACTTTAAACTAATATCAAGCTGATTGCTATCCTTCCCAGAATGTCTCTAAAATATGCAAAACTTGGGCTGACCCCAAAAGTAAAGTAAGTTTCTATAAGGAGCAAAATGGTTTAGGCTTGGATAATTATTTTCCAAATAATCAACCCTAGAAGGCTGACTGTTTCATCCTATTCAGGTGGTAGGTTAGCTCAGTGGTAACTCAGGAAAATAAATATTGAAGTTTCGACAACAGTTCACATTACAGAAGAGGAACTGCTGGAGATCTTAGAAAACATAAAGGTAGATAAATCTCCAGGGCTTGATCAAGTATATCCCAGGATGTTGTGGGAAGTTGGGGAGGAAAGTGCGGAGCTCCTAGCAGAAATATTTGGATGATCTATCAACAGGGATGAAGTACTGGAGGGTGGCTAATGTTGCCCCATAGTTTAAGAAAGGCTGTAGGGAGAAGCCTGGAAACCGTAGACTTGTGAGTCTGACATTGGTGGTGAGTAAGTTGTTGGAGGTGATTCTAAAAGATAGAATTTACATGCATTTGGAGAGGGAAGGATTGTTGAAGGGTAGTCAGCATGGTTTTGTGTAAGGAAAATTAGGTCTCACAAACTTGATTGAGTTTTTTAATGAAGTAACCAAAATGTTTGATGAGGGCAGAGTAGTAGATATTGGACTTTAGTGAAGCCTCTGACGAGGTTCCGCATGGCAAACTAATTAGTAAAGTTACATCACATGGCACTCAGTGTAAGCTTGCAAATTGAATACAAAATTGGCTTTATGGTAGGAGAGGGTGATAGTGGAGGATTGGTTTTTAGATTGGAGGCCTGTGACCAGCGATGTTCCTCAGGGATTGGTATTGGGTTCTCTTCTTTTATTATTTAAATGATTTGGATGAGAATATGGGAGGCATGGTTGGTAAGTTTGGTGCTATTATGGAAAGTGAAGAAGGTTATCTAAGATTACAAAGAGATCTTGATCAATTGACTCAAATGGGCTGAGGAGTGACATGTGGAGTTTATTTTTGATAAATGTGAGGTGTTGCATTTTGGTAATAAAAACGAGGGCAGGACTTATACAATTAATGATAGGGTCCTGCATTGTCACAACCATAGAATCGTAGAATCATATAGTGCGTAAACAATTATGATGTTTTAAAATTTAGACATTTGGATAAGTTCATGAGTAGGAAAGGCTTGGAGGGATATGGGCTAAGTACATGCAGGTGGTAAACTAGTTTAGCTTGGGAATGTGATCAGCATGGGCTGGCATTGGAGGCTGAGGAGTGACCTTGTAGAAAATTGTCAAATCATGAGGGGCATGGATAGGGTGAATAGTTAAGGAAGAGTGCCCAAAACTAGAGGGCATAGGTTTAAGGTGATAAGGGAAAGTTTTAAAGGGCAACTTTTTCCACAGTGGAATGAATTGCCAGAGGAAGTGGTGAAGGTGGGAACCAATACAACTTTTAAAAGGCACCTAGATGCTAGATGAATAGAAATGCTTTGGAGGGATATGGGCCAAATGCTGGCAGTTGGGACTAGATTAATTTAGGATATTTGGTCAGCATGGAGGAGTTGGACTGAAGGGTCTGTTTCTATGCTGTATGACTCTATGACTTGGTCAGAAGATTGCAAAATCAAGCCGTATTGCAGAGATCTCTGTACACAAGAATGGAATTCTTCTGGTGTCCGGACAGATATTTCTTCCTTGACTAAAATCATGAGAAATAAATGATCCCGTCATTTATATCATTGCCATTGTGAGACTTTGCTTCCTGAAAATTAATTTCTCTGTTTCTACATCAGCACTTTACGTGAAAGGTAGTGGAATTCTGGAACTTGCTCTCTTCAAAACCTTCAAGGCCAAGTCAGTTGAAAATTTTGAAATTAACATTGTTCGCTGTTTGTTAGACAAGTATATAAAGGATTAAAGTATGTGAATGGATTTAAGATGCAGATTAGCCATGATGTATTCGAATGGTGAAATAAGCTTGATGGGTGAATTACCTATACCTATTCAAAGAGTGACTGTACTCCAACCTTCTTGAACTTGCCTCTTCTTTTCCTTTCCCCCCCGCAACATTTCTCCTTGCTACTACTTACAGTACCCAAGCAAGATTAATCCATAGTGATGACAGGTGTTTGTGTGAACTTGTCTATTCTGATTTTTGAGTGAACCCAAGAAAACTATTTTTAATCAGCCTGTTTTGACATGATTATACACCTTTGGGGCAGGTGTGACTTGTAGTCGGGACCTCTAGCCCAGAAGGATGCTAATACTACACCAAAAAAAGCCGCTGTGGATTAATCAAAAATAAACATTCAGTGCAGAATGAATAAAAAATAGGAAACAGACGACTCAAATTCCCAGAGATAATAGGAACTGCAAATGCTGGAGAATTCAAGATAACAAGGTGTAGAGCTGGATGAACACAGCAGGCCAAGCAGCATCAGAGGAGCAGGAAAGTTGATGTTTCAGGCCTAGACCCTACCCATCTTTTTTCTGTTGTTATCATTTACAAAATGACAATTACTACAAAATCTTTCAATTACATGAAGTTTATTACAGGCGAAAGAAACTTCAATCCAATCCATTTAGTTTATCCTTCCACACTAATCTAATGAGGAGCATTATAAGAGATGACAACACAAATTACTGGAAAAAACTCAGCAGTTCTAACAGCATCCGTGGAGAGAAAGCAGAGTTAATGTTTTGGCTTCAGTGACCCTTCTTCAGAATTGATTTTACCCAGGGGAAAGGTGGAATACATGCTGAAGGTGCAGTGGGGGGAGTGAATGGTAGGTGGCGATGGAGCCCAGAGAGAGAGAAAAACAGTTGGGCAGACAAAGGAAAAGGTAGAGATCAGCTTGGAGAAACAAAGCTCCTAATGGCCACCATTAGTGGCTGAGAATGGGTTATTAGTGGTAGCAGCCCGGGTTGTGTGTGTAGGGGTTCAGGTAAGGGCATAGGAGTAGGTGCTCAGACCCTAAAATTATTGAACTTGATATTGAATCCTGAAGGCTGCAAGGCCCCTAAAGAGCTCAGATAATGCCAGCTTCTACAATGGGGCCTTAGAAATGCCCACCCTGCTCCTCAATTGAGGATTCTGTGCTTGACAGGGCCCTCAGCCATGTCTGAACCATCCATGGCACTTTGGCCCTCACCTCGTCTCTTCCCTTCCACAGCAGGGTCAGGGTCTTATGGTCCTCACTTACCAACCCACCAGCATCCACATCCAAAGGCTCATTAGCTACCACTTCTGCCACTGCCAGCAGGATGCTACTAGACACACTTTCCCCTCCCTCCTGCAGGAACCATTCCCTCCAAGACACAATGGTCCACTCTTCCTCCACTCCCAGAATCTCCCCAAATGCCACGGCACCTTCCCATGTGATTGGGTTAGAAGGTGTTAACGCAATCCCATTTACTTCATCCTCACTATCCAAAGCCTCAGACACACCTTACAGATGAATCAGCGAAATACCTATGCTTTACTCAATCTAATTTACTGTAATTGCTGTTCACAATGTGGTCTGCTGTGTTTTGGGGAGATGCTTTGCACACCAGGTGACTGCTTTGCAGAACACCTATATTCTTGTGCACCTGTGTGCACAAAAATGACCGAGGTCCTGTTCCCTGCGACTTCAACAAACCGTCATGTTCTCTGGTCAACATCTCTATCTTGGGCTTTCTGCAGTGCTCCAGCAAAGCTCAGCACAAGCTGGAAGAATGGCATCTCATTTTCCACTTGGGGAAGTTGTAGTTTTCAGCACTCAATATTGAGTTCAATAAATTTAGGCCCTGAGCACCTTCTCCCATTTCTTTACCCAACCCCCCAAACACCAGACTTTGTCATTGCATGGGCTGCTACCACAAACAACCCATTGTCAGCCACTAACAGTGTCCATTTGCAGCAATTGATTTTCCCAGGCTGACCAGGGTAAAGCCCTTTGCTTTGTCTGCACAACTGATTATTTTCTCTGCCTGGGCTCCAGCTCCATCTATCATTTACCTCTTTCACCCATCTTGCACCCACCTTCTTGATATGTGTTTTCCTAGCTAAAGTCAGTTCTGAAGAAGGGTCACTGGGCCCAAAGTGTTAACTCTGCTTACTCTCCACAGATACTAACAGACCTGCTGTGCTTTTCCAGCAATTTAAGTTTTTGTTTCTGATTTCCAGCACCCGTAGTTATTTGATTTTTTTTTTGACCAACCTAAGATTCTCACTGTAAACGTGTTTGAGACTGAGTCACTGATGTTACACAACTGAAAACACCTATTCATCGAATCAGAATGTTGCACTTTACTTGAAATCAAATTTCCTTCTGGACTGATAAAAATAATATCAGGAGCCTCCCTGTATTTCCCTCTGTAGTCCAGGAAGCACTGAAGCTGATTGAAGCTTATGAGATCAGGTGTCAAGTATGGGTTCTTTCCTTTATGACTCAGTAAATAACTAACCGAATCATCAAGGAAACACTAGTTATCGCTCAAGAAGAGCAATGTATTGTCTTTGTCTTCCTTGAGGTGCCAAGGTGATTTGAAACTCTAAGCAAGAATCTCAGTGAAGCCAAAAGAATGTATCCATCCCTCAGGAGTACTAAAAAATAGCGAATGTCTTAATCTTTTCTCAGCTGGTGCTGTTTAGCAATGTGTCGTATTGTGGCCAACAATCTCAATTTCCTTCCCTTTCATGGTTTATTGTAAGTTTTGTAACCTACAACCCTCTCATGAGAAGTAGTAATTAGAAATTCCTGGTCTGTTCATTAGCTCACTGAAATTAAATATAAAGCATTTTGAATGAAGGCATGAGAGAAAACAATCAAGGAAAGAAACCCTGGAATCAAATCTTCCCTATGGAAATAACCTTGATTTTGGTTTACATTGGGGGTTGGGGAGACTGGGTTAGCACAGAGTAGGGTAGACACAAATAATTGGGCTTAACTGGTAATCCCCTAATGAAGTTTCAGTCATTACCGTAAGAGAAGAAATAGCCATAGTATTGCAACATGCTTCTGAATTGCTTTGAAAAATCCCTTTCTTCTCTGAGAAGAATAGTACGATAAGTAATCGTAAGTAAGAGTTGATTGCAGTCCACCTCTCAGTCTGAGCATTGACTGAAGGTAGTTGATACTTCCCAATGACCCTTCATATAACTATATCCGGTGGAGAAGGAAACACAAACTGGTATGTGTTTGTAACACCCTTTTTGTCCTCACAGGATCTCAAAACACTTTGGAACTATTGAATTACTCCTGAAACATATTTCCTGCTTAGTTGGCGAATGCTGAAGTTAATTTGCACACTGTAAAGCCTGACAATATTTGCCATAAATGGTAGGCGGCTTAATCATGTGGAGCAGCAGAGCTTTATATGATTCTGATGTCACCTGAGGCTGCTGATTAGTCATAAGCGGTTATTGTCGAGGTTTGTCCTGAGCAGCTCTGTAACACAGAGCTGTGGGCTGTTGCCAAAACACACATCAAGACAAACATTGACTGTGCCTGGAGCACCATCAACTTGGTGAAAGATGCTCCTTGGTCTGCCTGAAACATGTTGGTCTTTCAATGCAAAGAGTTGACCTCGCTCAAGTGTGATAGACTGGCACATTCCAAGGTCTGTGACTAAGTGCTGATGGACGCACTAAAGCTTGGGGCAGCTGCTGTCAAGGTGCAGGGGGGAAAGACTGCCATCCAGAGTCTCTCCGCCACAGTTTAAGTTGTCAAACTCTCTCATTTCCTCAAAATGAACATAAATAGTTACCTGTGTAAGTGGGAAGTGCCTCTTTTTTTGCAACTATAAAGACACTCTAAGAAATGGAATCATTTCAGTGTTTTGGAAAAGCTCAGCAGGTCTGGTGGCATCTGTGGGGAAAAAAATCAGAGTTAACGTTCCGGGAACGGTGACCGTTCCTCAGAACTGGGGTTCAGAATGGTTCTGAAGAAGAGTCACCGGACTTGTAACATTAACTCTGATTTTTTCTTCACAGATGCTGCCAGACCTGCAGAGCTTTTCCAGCAACACCTGTTTTTGTTCCTGATTTACAGCATTCGCAGTCCTTTTGGATTTTATTTGTTTTTGTTTTTTCCCTGCAAAGACTGTACAGATATGATTTAGAATCTTTGTACTTATGGATGATTTTTATAAATAAAGTAGATTTTTGAAGAAAGTGTTTTCTGTAGCTTAGTTGACAATTCATGCAATATTTTGGTAATGTTCCTACTGCCATCCTGACAGTAATCAAGTAAATTAGCACGAACTTGGTCTGTGTGGATTAGTTAAGCACTGATTGTATTCTTCTTGATTTGAGTCACTTCCACTATGTTACTTCCCCATATAAGAGGAACCTAGTATTCACTGGAATATTTATAGCCAGTTCTAGCAGTTCACTTTGCCTCTCTTCAATTGGAATCGGGCTTTCTCTTTACGAACATAATTTTCTCTGAGTATACCTAACCTGTCAGTGCTGTCAGCAGGTTGGCTTCCCTAAGTTATCTGCAGCACACCGCACCAAACTTGCTTCAGGAAAATTGCTTGTGCACCATTGTAGAATAATAGTAAACTTGCTGACCAATAGAATAGCAGAGAAAAGCATTTTGTATTATTATCTCACATAGTACTCTACCAAACATTAAACTTCTCATTGCCCCATCAATAATAAAGAATCCAGTGTTGCTTATGACCTTGTTCTCAAAATACACGCTTGACAAACAAATCACAACATTTGGTAATTAAGGGGTGCTCAAAATAATTTTGGCTGATTGTCCTGTTTCATTAGCTTTACCATGATAATCATCATTTATCTGAGACTTTATGAGGTATAATAATTACATTTGCTGTGCAATATTATTAAATTAGTCACCGTACAATCATTGAAATTAATGTTTCCTGTGAGCAATTTTTATTAGCTTCAAAAAGATAATGAAGAATGTTTATAGAAAAATTATCCAAAGTTGTTTGACTTCTGCTATTGGTGAAATACTGCAACAGCAAAATATAACAGGGAGTGTTGCTGTCAGTATTTAGTTGATTTTAACTCAGCTGTACTGTATCAAAATTATAACAGCTACAAAACATCAGTTCCCTAGTTCAACTTCACATTTCCTTAACAAAAATAGTCCCAAGGATCTCAAAACCCTGTGGATACAGATCTAGCAACTGACGAAATTTAGAAGAAACTATGAAGTTGAGAAAACTCAAATTGAAAGTAGGAAATGTTGAAATTTTGCAGCCACTTGATTACTAATTCTAAAGAGAAACAGTTTTGATAAATAAAACCACCTGAAACGTTAACTGTTTTTTTTTCTTGACAGATGCTACCAGACCTGCTGCAGAATTTCTGTTTTCTTTATTATTATTATTATTATTATTAGCATTTTGTTTGTGTAACTGTTTGATCATTCCTCAGTTTTGATGATGAGATATGCACCAAAACTGTAAACAAGGTCTTTCCTTTCTACAGCTACTAACTGGTCAGCTGTACGTTACCAGTATTATCTGTTTTGGTTCCGTTATTGTGCACATTTTTTTACTTTCATGTTTACAATACTTAGGTTAGAAAGTGCTAGGAAAAATAAAAGTCCTGCTCTCTATCATCAACACCGTAGGCATTCTTCACAAATTTGATATGTTATATATTATGACAGGTAGAATATAACATAATTTGAAATAATAGTCTTCACCTGTAATGCTAAATTACTGTGGTAATAGATATCCAGAGATTGAAATGTTTTGAATGCATTTGTTTATTCTTTGAATCCTTGCAATTAATATTTTAATACTTGAACCTTTTTCAGACATCCACTAGCAACGTTTTTCCACTTGTTTTTCCGCGTAAGTGCCATCATTACTTACCTCTTCTGTGACTGGTTCAGCAGAAGCTTTGTTGCCTGTTTTGTGATGATACTTCTCCTCTTGTCTTTTGACTTCTGGTCAGTAAAGGTAAGAAACATGGATCTGATGATTATGTGCTTAAGTTAAATGCAGTCTGTGGTTGTGGTAGTCTTTGGTGAGCTGGTTTGAATAAGAAGTCCTCTGTTACTAGCCAAAGTGGCTGGCTAGGCCATTACAGAGGCCACTTAAGAGTAAACCACATTGGTCAAGTTACATACAGGCCAAAGCGGATAAACTCAGCAGTTTTCTCTTGTGGCATTTGAACAAGGTGTAGAGCTGGATGTTCATCCAGCTCTACACCTTGTTATCTCAGATTCTCCAGCACCTGCAGTTCCTACTATCTCTGGGCATTTGTAACAGTTGACAGTCATTATGTAGTCACCATTAGGCATCGTTCAATGCAGTTTATATTGAATTCAAATGATATGTCCCCAAAATGTTACTCTGAGATTCTGGATCACTAGTTTTGGTTACAGGCCTGTGTTCCTTCCCCTCTCCCATTCAATTTCTCTGTGTGCTGGGGCCTCTGTCAGAAATACTGTGACTTAGAGATATTCAAGACTAGCTACCAGCATTGCTTTTTGGAAGCTCTACACTTGGGACAATGGGGACATGGAATATAACAATAGTTACTGCTCAACTGGCCATTTTGGCTTTGTGATTGAGCATACTACACAAGGAGTGTTATTTACTGATATAGTAGGAACTGCCGATGCTGGAGAATCGGAGATAACACGGTGTGAAGCTGAATGAACACAGCAGGCTGTGTAGCATCAGAGGAGTAGGAAAGTTTGATGTTTCGGGTCTGGACCCTTCTTCAGGTTTTCCTTTTATTTTGTAACTTTCCCTTAGTTTTGCTGCTTATGACATTCATGAAAACATCCCAGATGATCTTTCCCCATTGTTGCTGCATAATTTGCTTCTCACTGTCCATACATGGGTTGGAATATTCGACATCTGCCTTAATTTCTACCAGGAAGTTCCATTAGTAGGAACACAACTTCAGGAACAGCTGCTCCTCGGCAGCCAGGAGCCACACCCAAAATATTGTCCATGTGGAAGAAAACATTGACCACAGGTTCTGGAAAGTGCTGTGCGTCCAAATGTCTTGTTTGTGATGACGTTTTTGCCATGGTGAGAGACTTGCTGGTACTTAGCCAGTTACTAGTTTCTTTTTATTCCTCGATAAGTTGATTAGTGTTTTTTTTGAGAAATACAAGACTGAAAAGTTCTTTGTTGGACAAATCCTCCACCTATTGGCTAAGCAGTAAATAACACTGTGTAGAGCTGGATGAACACAGCAGGCCAAGCAACACCAGAGGAGCAGGAAAGCTGACATTTTGGGTCTGGACCCTCCTTCAGAAAATCTGAAGGGTCCAGACCAGAAACGCCAAACTTTCCTGCTCCTCTGATGCTGCTCGGCCTGCTGTGTTCATCCAGCTTCACACCGTGTTATCTCCGATTCTCCAGCATCGGCAGTTCCTACTATCTCTACACCTTGTTATCTCAGATTCTCCAGCATTGGCAGTTCCTACTATATCAGTAAATAAAACTCCTTGGTTATGACCACCCAAGAACAATTTTATAATGTTATTAATTATTCAGTAAACAGGCAAATGGAGTGAAAGATTCTTGTCTCAATAACTTCTCAAAAAATCTATATTTTCAAATATTCATACCTAATCATTCTTTCATAATTTTGTTCAAAGACTATTCATTGGGAGAAAAATGCAATTTCATGTTCTTTAAAAAGATAACTTTTTTTATTTATATATTTTCCCCTAGGCACAGAAGAGAATTCAAATATGTGTGTGATAACTTGTGGTAATTATTTCAAATTCACAAAATCTTACCATTATCCTATCTTTTAAATCTATCATTTTGGTGAATCTATGGAATTAGAATTTCTTATACCTCACCTAATAAGAAATAAAACTTAGGTTGCACTTTGTCAAAATTCCGCAAAATTATGAAAGTGCCTCAGATAAGTTGAAATGCTGAGACAATGATACATTGGAAAGCTTTTTGTGCACTGTAAGATTCCGTAAAGAATAATGAGGATAATTACCAATTTATATACTTTGGTGGAATTGGTTGTCACTATCCAGTTTGTGTAGCTGCCTCAACTGCTGTCTTTATGCAACACCCAAATATGATGTCCAGGAAATCTTCTTTTTATCTTGCCACGATCCTTCAGTTTGTGCCCACACCCTAATCTCTCTAAGCATATCTCTTCAATAACACAACCTTATGTTCCCTTGACACCTCCATTCATATCTTGACTGAGTACCTAGTTTTTCTGACCTTGCCACTTGCAAACACTAAATGTTTTTATTGCACTGCTGCCATTCCTGTTTCTTTTAACACCACCATGATCAGCTTCCATCTCAAATCTCAATTCGGATATCCTTTGTGCAATCATCCTAAATTCGAATAATTTTCTGCGGCCTTTGAACAATATAGAATTTCCAACTCCTAAAGAAAGGTAAAAGATTATTTGGGTCCAAACTGTCAAAAAATTGATGAGACCAGTTAACATCAACAGTTTCTATTTTTATTGGCTGGACAGCTTAAGACCCAGAATTAAAATTCAAAATTAAATTTCGGACAATTCAGTTTTGAAATTGGGAACTACTTCTAAACACAAGGACAGGAGGTTAATTTTAACACAGGTGGATGATTCTTTGTAAACTTACTATTAAGGAATATGTAGCAAAAGTGGATACCTGAAATTACATCACAACACAGCCATGATTTCACTGAATAATGGAACAGGTTCATCAGAACTGGAGTTGGCCATTTAACTCTTTGGACTGCCCTGTCACTCTAGATCATGGCTGATCATCTACCTCAGCGCTATTTTCCCAAGCTATCCCCATATAATGTGATGTCATTAATTTCCAGAAACCTGTTGATCTTTGCCTTGAATATACTCAGTGAAGAAGCTTCCGCAGCCCTCTAGGATTTGAGAATTCCTAAGATGAATCACACTTTGAGTGAAGAATCTCCTCCTCATCTCAATTCTTAAAAGCTACAAGAACAGATCAGCGCCCAGGAGTTCTGAGACTAGCAACTCACCTCCTGACTCCCCATAGACTGTCCACCATCTACAATTCACGTGAGGAGTGTGGTGGAATACTTTGCATCGGCTAGGGTAGGGCAGCTCTGATAAGGCTGAAGTTTAACACCATCTAGGACAGAGTATCTTGCTTGATTAGCAACCCATCCTTGGACGTTGGACATTCATTATTGCCACCTTGACCATGCGTTAATCAACACACTGTTGCGGGGACATGAACTGTCTCCAAGATGCACTGCAGTAATTCTCCGAGGCTCCTTTGGCAGCATCTTCCAAACTATTGACTTGGACCACGTAGAAAGTTGAGAGCAACAGATGCTTGGGAACACCGCTAACTAAGTTCCCCTCTAAACAAATCACCATGCCGACATGGAGCTATGTCACCGTTCCTTCACTGTATTGCTATGTCAAAAACCTGGAATTACCTTCGTAACAGCACTGTAGGTGTACCTACACTGTATACCTACACGTCAGGAGCAGGAGCAGGAGCGTCAACTTTCCTGCCCACCTTCTATAACACTTCAACCCATTACTAATTAAAAATTTGCCTATCTCATCCTTAGTAATAGTTCAAGAAAGCAGCTTACCAGTGCAGTTAGGAATGGGCAATAGCCAGTGCCAGCCACGTTCTATGAATGAAATGTCTAATGGTGCCCTCAAGCCTAAATAAAAGCTTAATTTTAAGACCCTCCTTGCAGTTTGACAGGCAAATGCAATTAATGGAAACTTGCAGTTGTGATTTTTCTGATCTTAGAATTGACAAGGCTGGCTTTTGGTAGTTTTTTTTAAGCTGGTGCAAAAAATTGCAGAAACCCAATTTGTGTGTAAGTTGCATCAATAATCCTTTGCTGTTTTTGCATTGACTTGGTTAACTTAAAACTAAAATGTACTGAATAATTTATACAACCTTGTGGAAACTACTGTTTAGAATATTTAATATAAATTTGATTTTTGAAAATGAAATTGGTTCACTGCTATCATCAAAGTGTCAATATTTTGATTACTGTTGTGCAATGTAATAAAGTTAAGCCTAGAACCTCATGGTGCTGTTTTGTAAATCTTCATAGAAAATTTGCTTAAAAAAACCCCTAAAAACATGTCAAATTATTCACTGTACTACAAGTTACTTGAATTATATTAATGATTCTCTGCCAGCTGCTAGATACAGAACTGCTTGTGGGACTGAACAAAATTTATGAAGACCCATTTATTTCAAACTGATACAAACCCTTCCTGGCTGCTTCCCCAAATAGTAGATTGAGGGATCATAATGAAAAAGGGGATGGATTATAATGCTGTGAATTATAATGTTTTATTCTTTCAGAATGTAACTGGAAGGCTCTTGGTTGGTTTACGTTGGTGGAACCAGATTGATGAAGATGGAAAAAGTCACTGGCTTTTTGAAGCCAAAAAGGTATACAGTTTGAACATAATCCCATTGTGTAAGTAACGGTTCAAAGAATTACAAGATTATGTGAAATTCCAGCTCATTACTTTTGCAAGAACTATTCTGTGGCATTCTGGTTTACTCTCGCCAATTTGAAAATTAGATTCTATTGAAGGATCTCTATGTAAGCGATAAAGTTGATACTTTTTTAAACAGATAGTGCTTTTATTTTCTTTCATGAAAAAAATTGTAAATAAAAAGAACTAACCCTAGCCTTTTCTTTGAATTATTTTCTGATCAAACCCAGTGGGTTTAGCCAGTATCCATCCAGATCCCTCATAGCACTCAACCTCGATCTGCTCTTTCTTTTGATCTTGTCACCACATTCTTGATATCTGTTTTCATGCCAACCTCTCTTAATTCTCTTAATGTCACCACCCCATCCTGTTGTCTACCATTCTTCGTTTCTCTTGCTCGATCTTTCTTTACTTCTTTGTCCTTGATTTCTTCAAACCCACACTCTCCATCTCTTCTCTTCTTTTCTCTTCCCTCTCCTCGGCTCTCCTCTCTTCTTTTCCATTTTCTTATGTGCTATCGTGCTCTCGCACGCTCTCTAGCCCTCTCTCCCGGAGGACTGGGAAGCTTTTAAAGAGCAAGAGAAGATAACTGAAAAGGCAATATGCAGAGAAAAAATGAGGTACGAAGGAAAACTGGCCAAAAATATAAAGCTTTTTTAGGTAGGTGAAATGAAAAAAAATGGTTAAGACTAAAATTGGGCCCTTGATGTCAGAAACGGGCGAATTTATTATGGGGAACAAGGAAATGGCAGAGGAGTTGAATAGGTACTTTGGATCTGTCTTCACCAGGGAAGACACAAGCAATCTCCTAGATGTAATAGTGGCTGAAGGACCTAGAGTAATGGATGATCTTTAGGGAATTTATTTTAGGCAGGAAATGGTGTTGGATAGACTGTTAGGTCTGAAGGCTGATAAGTCCCCGGGACCTGATGGTCTGCATCCCAGGGTACTTAAGGAGGTGGCTCTAGAAATTGTGGACGCATTGGTAATCATTTTCCAATGTTCTATAGATTCAGGGTCAGTTCCTGTGGATTGGAGGGTGGCAAATGTTGTCCCACTTTTCAAGAAAGGAGGGAGAGAGAAAACAGGAAATTAAAGACCGGTTAGCCTGACGCCAGTGGTGGGAAAGATGCTGGAATCAATTATAAAAGATGAAATTACAACTCATTTGGATGGCAGTAACAGGATAGGTCAGAGTCAGCATGGATTTACGAAGGGGAAATTGTGCTTGACTAATCTTCTGGAATTTTTTGAGGCTGTATGTATGAAGATGGACAAGGGAGAACCAGTGGATGTAGTGTACCTGGACTTTCAGAAAGCCTTTGATAAAATCCCGCATAGGAGATTGGTGAACAAAATTAGGGCACATGGTATTGGGGGCAAAATACTGACTTGGATTGAAAATTGGCTGGCTGACAGGAAGCAAAGATTAGTGATAAATGGGTCCCTTTCAGAATGGCAGGCAGTGACCAGTGGGGTACCACATGGTTCGGTGCTGGGACCGCAGCTGTTTACAATATACATTAATGATATAGACGATGGCATTAAAAGTAATATTAGCAGATTTGCTGATTACACAAAGCTGGGTGGCAGTGTGAAATGTGAGGAGGATGTTATGACAATACAGGGTGACTTGGACAGGCTAGGCTTGAACGGATGCATGGTAGATGCAGTTCAATGTGGATGAATGTGTGGTTATACACTTTGGTGGCAAGAACAGGAAGGCAGATTGCTACCTCAATGGAGTCAAGTTAGGTAAAGGGAAAGTACAACGAGATCTAGGTGTTCTTGTACATCAGTCAATGAAAGCAAGCACGCAGGTACAGCAGGCAGTGAAGAAAGCAAATAGCATGCTGGCCTTCATAACAAGGGGAGTTGAGTATAGGAGCAAACAAGTCCTTCAGCTGTACAGGGCCCTGGTGAGACTGCAGCTGGAGTATTTTGTGCAGTATTGGTCTCCAAATTTGAGGAAGGACATTCTTGCTATTGAGGGAGTGCAGCATAGGTTCACGAGGTCATTTCCCGGAATGGCAGGACTATCATGTATTGAAAGATTGAAGCGACTGGGCTTGTCTACACTTGAGTTTAGAAGGATGAGAGGGGATCTGATTGACATGTCTAAGATTATTAAGGGATTGGACACTGTGGAGGCAGGAAGCATGTTTCCGCTGATGGGTGAGTCCAGAACCAGAGGACACAGTTTAAAAATAAGGGGTAGGCCATTTAGAACAGAATTGAGGAAAAACTTCTTCACCCAGAGAGTGGTGGATATATGGAATGGTCTGCCCCAGAAGGCAGTGGAGGCCAACTCCCTGGATACTTTCAAGAAAGAGATGGATAGAACTTTTATAGACAGTGGAATCAAGGGTTATGGGGATAAGGCAGGAACAGGATACTGATTGTGGATGATCAGCCATGATCATAATGAATGGTGGTGCTGGCTCGAAGGGCCGAATGGCCTATTGCTGCACTTATTGTCTATTGACTATATCTCCCCCTCCCCCCTCACCCCCACTGTTTTCCCCTCACTCCGGTACTCATTCTATCATTTTCAAATTTGGAATGAGAAACTATGGTCAGTGTACTTATGCTTTTCTGTTTCTTCACAGACTACTCCTAAGAATAGAGCTTCATCAACTGAAGCAGAAGCTCAGATTTTCTGGCTTGGACTGATTGTCTGTCCTCTAATATGGACCGTATTTCTTTTCAGTACTTTGTTCTCCCTGAAGCTGAAGTGGCTGGTAAGATATTCTAAAAGAAATGTCGTAGGAAGGTGAACGAAATTATTTTTTTCTTTTACTTATTCTTTTAGGAACACAATTACTTTCTCTGACCTCTACTGAATAGACCCTACCTACCAGTGTGATCTGGCAGACAAATAAGATAACCTCCCATTTTTCCAAACTCCAAAGAGCACATGCCCAGTCGTCTTAATCTTTCCTCATAAAATAACCTCTTTTAACCCAGGAATCAGCCTTGTGAACCTTCTCTGAATTGCAAGGCAGGTATTGCCCTCCTTAATTAAGGACACCAAATGCATAATATTACGTTACGTGTAGTCTCCCCAGAAGCTGTCTATTGTTGAAGTCAGACTTCCTTATTGCAATAAAAGGCCTCAATTCCATCTCCGAGATAGCAAGAACTGCCGATGCTGGAGTCAGAGATAACTCCACCTTCAAGAAGGGTCCCAACCCGAAATGTCAGCTTTCATGTTCCTCTGATGCTGCCTGCCCTGTTGTGTTCCTTCACCTCCACACTGTGTTATCTCAATTCCATCCGTATTCCTCATGACATGTTATTTATTTATTACTCGTTATCTATGCTGACCTTTTATGATTCAGGACATGTAGATCCCTTTGTACTTTAGCACTATGAGGACTGACTCTATATAAATAATCTTTTTTTAAACAATTCTTGCTATCGGAGAGGAAAACATCACACTTTCCCACATTACACTCCATCTGCTAATATGTCATCCCAAAACTATGGGCTCTTGCCGAATGCAAGATCTTTTATGTGGCACGTTATCAGATTTAAATTTAATTAGACTTTGAAATATAATTATCTAATAGTGATGACAATGAAAATACTGGGCTAGTCTTAAAAAAGACACCAAGTTCATTGATATTCTTTAGGGAAGGAAATTTGCTTTTCAGATTTAGTTGTTCACACTCCTGGAGTGAAGACAGCTGGACCTGTGGGGTCTCCACCCCTTGGGGCAACTCGGCAGCCGGGCTCATTGTGATCTAAAATCTAAGAGTGACATCATAAGAAAAATGTAGATGTATCAATTGATGAGAACAGCTATTGAGGGTGTTGTTTACTTAGCTTAAAGCTAGAAGGATCTTTAATTTATAAAGAAGAAGTAACTACTTGGGATTTCAGCAAAGAGCAGTACCAGAGGGAACCAAAGTTAAATCATGTCAAAACAAGATATTAAAGTAGACTGAATGAAAATAGAGCTGACGTAAGTGAAGCTTTTTTGCACTTAAACTAAGAGTAGCCAATAGTTTTTAGAGTTATGGGATGGTAGGTTAGCTGGGCCACGTGGAGTGTACACATGAGATATGTGTGAACATACCCTGTGTCACTGGCTGCACGAGCTTGCACTTCAGGTTTTGAAACTTGAGCAGTGGCTAGAATCTCTGTTGTACTTCCATAAGTCAGAGAACTATATGGCATGCAGGTATAGAGAGGTGGTCACACTGTTGCTCAGAACTGTGGATGTACAGATGGAATGGGTGACTGCCAGGTAGTCTATGAGAAACAGGCAGGTAGTACAGATGTCTCCTGAATCTGTACTGCTTGCTAATTGGTTATTCCAGTTTAGATACTGCTGATACTGCTGAGGGAAATGGATGTCTCAACTATATGCGGAGCTCGGGGGAGGGATGTATGAAGAAGAATGGGTAGACTGTAGTGCCAGGGAATCATACATGTGTTTTATGTGGCACATAGTTCCAGGATAGTGTGTTGCCTTCCCTGATGCCAGGGTCAGATGTCATGGAGCAGCTATGGGATATCCTTCCAGGGAAGGGAAAATCAGCCAGAGGTTGTGACCATGACATAGGGAGAAAGAGAGATGAGATCCTGAAAGCAGATTTCAGGGATTTAGGAAGAAAATTTTAAAAGCAGGACCAGAAGAGCATTTAACTCAGGATTTCTTGCAGTGCCATATGCTAATTTGCATGAGAGCAAGAGGCTTGGTTGCTTGAATACATGGCTGGAGACCTGATGGAGAGGGTGGGCATAAGATTTCTGTGGCATTGGGACTGGTTTTGTGACAAGTGGGGCTTGTACATTGTAACAGGACTGGAACAGATATCCTTGCAAGGAAATTTGCTCATGAAGTTGGGATGGGTTTAAACTAGCTTATCAAGAGGGTTGGGAGCCTGAGGGATGACTCGGAGGAAATAAAGTTGGTAACACAAAGTATAAAAGCTGCTTGCAAGAGAAAATGGGAGAAACAAAACCAAGCAGCAAGTATGCTTTGAAAGTGGAATGAAATCCAAAAGACAAAGTTTAGGGGTGTTTTGTTTGAATGCACACAACATTTATAACAAGGTCTAGAGGCTCAAATAGGGGTAAATGGATGTGATCTAATTGCTATTACAGAAACATGGCTGCATGATGACCAGGTCTAGGAACTGAATATTCAAAGGAAGTTTATGAAGCAATCCTGTTTGGGTAGAAATAAGAAACAGCAAGGTGCAAGCAGATACTGCTTGGAGTTAATTGTAGGCCACTAAATAGCAGTGGAATTGTGGGGGATGGCGTGAATCAGGAGAAGAGAGAAGTATGTGGCATTGGGAACATAGTAGTCATGGGTGACTTCAGTCTGCAAATAGACCAAACAAGCAATAACACTGTGGAGGACAAGTTTCTGGATTGTTAGGGATGGTTTTCTCGAGCAGGATGTTGAGGAATTGACCAGAGGACAGCTATTTGGGATCAAATATTATGTAATGAAAAAATACCAATTAACAATCTGGTTGGAAAAGCACTTTTCAGAATGAATGGCCATGATATGATACCATTTTATATTGAGTTCGAAAGTGAAGTTGTTCATTCTGAAACAAGAATGTTAACTTTTGAATGAGGAAAAATGAAGGAATGAGGGACACTTTGCCTGAGATGAATTGGGAAAATACTTTAAAAGGCATGACAGTACGTAGGTAATTCTGTCAAGATTTATTACATGACTTACAGTAACAAGCTCTCTTTCAAAGTGCAGAAACTCACTGAGTATGACAACCGTGGCTGACAAAGGCAGTTAAGGATTGTGTCAGTAAAACTGACATGTGGAGTTGCCAGAAATAGTAGTCAGTCTGAGGATTAGGAACTTTATCAATTTTTAACATATTGTATAAGGAAAAGGAACATTTATTATGAATGCAGTTTGGCAAAAGGCATAAAAGCAGACAGTAGGAGCTTCTGTGGGGATATAAAAAAAAAATGTTTGGCTAAGATGATTACGGGTCCACTACAGATGGAGTAACAAGATTTTCTAGTCGAGATTAGAGAAATGACAGAGAAGCAAATTTGTTACTTGGTGTTTGTTTTCACTGATGAGGATAATGCGAAATCTCCCAGAATTAGCTATGCAAGTGACAATGGAGAGTGAGAAGTTGAAGGAAATTAGCACTTGTAGGAAGTTGTACATAATGGGTTTAAAGTTGATTAAACCCTGGGATCTGATGGGCTACATCCCAGAATTTTGAAGGACACAGCTATTTATTGATAGCTTGGTGTTGATCTTTCAAAATTCTACAGATTCTGGAATGATTCCTGCAGATTGGAAGCTGAAAAATGTCACCCCAGTATTTGAGAGAAAGAGAGCGAGAGAGAATGTGGGGAACTGTAGACCTCTTAGCCTTACGTTAGGAGAAGGGAAAATGATACTGTTTGTTATAAGGATGTGATAAATGGTCACTTAGATAATAATGATCTGTTTGAGTGTAGAAGGCATTGATTTGCATTTGGGAAATAGTGTTTGACGAACTTGTTGGTGTTTTTTGAGGATGTTACTGACAAAATTGATAGATTTGTTGGACATAATATACTGGATTTTCAGAAGGCTTTTGATAAAGTCCTGGAGAATAAAATGAGATAGGTGGTAATGTACTGGCGTGGTTTAAGGATTGGCTAATAGGCTGAAAACAGATCATGCTTATGTTGGCAGGCTACAGCTAGTGAGGTACTGCAAGAAGCGGTAGTTAGGCCCCAATGTTTACAATATACCATACTAGTTTAGATGTGGGGACCAAATCTAATATTTCTGAATTGGTGGATGATGCAAAACTAAGTGGGCATGTGTGCTGTGAGCAGAATGTTAAGTGGTCTCAGGAAGATTTGGACAGTCTTAGTGAGTGGGCAAGTAAATGGAAGATGCCAAGTAGTTTTGGAGAAATATGAGGCTATTCACTTCGGTGGGAGGAAAAAATGTGTAGGATGTTTCTTAAATAGCAAGACCTGGGAAAATGTAGATATACAAAAGATCTAGGAGCCCTTGTCAGTAATTCACTGAAGACTATTAAGTAGGTGCAGCTATTAGGAAGGCTAATGGAATGAGAGTCTTTGTCGCAAGAGGATTTGAGTACAGAAGTTATGAAGACTTACTTCATTTGTTTAAATATAGTTATACCTGGAGTATTGTGTGCAGTTTTGCCCTCGGAAAAGATATTATTACCCGAGAGAGAATGCAATGAGTCTTCACAAGACTTGTACCTGGGATGGCTGGATTGTCCTTTTGAAGAGAGATTGGGTTGACTGGGCTTGAATTCTGTAGAGTTTTGAAGAATGAAAGGTGATTTTATTGAAACCCCAGAATACTTAATGGGATAGATAGAGAAAGTAACTCCCTGGTTTGGGAGTTTTTTGAACTGGGGACACAGTTTAAAAATAAGGAGCAGATGACACTTAAGACTAAGACAAGAAATTTTTTAACTCGGAGGATTGTGTATCTTTGGAATTCTCTACCACAGAGGCAGTGGAAGATAAGCCTCCGAATATGTTTAAGGTAGAGATTGGCAATGAAAAATCTATCAATGGTATAAAAGGTTATTGGGATAATGTGGGTAAAAGATGTTGGTTCAGCCATGTTTGTATTAAAGGTGGAGCAGGCTGAATGAGTTGAATGGCCTATATTCTTGTTCCTATGGCCTACATATGACTCCAGCAATATGGTTGATTCTTAACTCCTTCGTGAAGTAGCCTAGCAGGCCACTGGGGCAATTGGGAATTGACAGTAAATACCAGTCTTTTGAGCAATACCCAGGTATCATCAATGAATTAAAAAAAGGTACAGATTCCAAAAATTACGGAATCCCTTAGCACCACAGTCTATCCATTTTTCTACAAAATAAAAGATCACAGATGGTGCAAAATTGTGAAAAGTTTTAAGTGTTATTTGCATCATTTAATGTTCATCACACTAGTCTGACGTTCTATCTCCTTGTAATCATCATTCAGGCTATACTTGAGACATATCCTCCTGGGCCTCAAAGTAATTATCTCATTCAGAAAAGTGTATTTATGCCAGACATTTTGCATTGGCATCCATGGATTTAGAAGGCTAAAAATATTGAGCAACTTTCAAAATGAGCACAGGAAAGCTTTGATGCCAGGCCATCTATTTATTGAAACAGCTTCGAGGAGTCCTCTTTATGAATACTTGACTGATGTCTAAGCCACTCAAGTACATTCGCTTAGCAGAGACTCTGCTTAACTGTGTGGTTGCATATGATCTTCATATATTCAGAGGAAGAAATTACATTGATTTTAATTACTGAAAAAAGAATGAGCTATTGTGTTCATTTAACCTTATTTAAAATTTAGTATGTTGCTACTTCATTTGACCTCTGTATCTTCCATTAATTAATGTGCTTCTACCTTGTAGGCCTTGGTGATAGCAGGACTTTCCTTACAAGCTGCTAATCTATATGGATATGTCCGTTGCAAGCTTGGGGGCAACAAGAACGTCACAAAAGCAGCTTCAACGTATCTAGGCCAACAACTCTTCCAAAGGGTAAGGCTAAAATGACTAACTTAAATTACCATTGATGGATGTCTTTAAAAGTTTTTTGTGCTCTCAATGAAAGTCCCTATTAAATTATAAAGATTTAAAAACTTATAAAATATTACGTATTGAAAAACAAAATCTTTGAAGCAAGTAAGTTGAGAAGTAGAGGTTATCTTAAACTGGTGACCCTAATCTTAAGCTCCAACTTCAAATGACTCCATGTTTTGGGTATTTTATTAGGTCAAGAACACTATATAAGTTGTTTGTTTTTCACACAGTAAGTTTTTGAGTTAAAGTAATTCTCTGACAACAAAAAGTCAAATCTTTTTCTGTGTTGAAGTATTTCTCCAGTCGTCTGTGATATGAATAATGCTAACACTGGGTATTGAGACATGTGTGGATCAAGTGTTGTATACGCCACTCTGGACCAAACTGGAACTCCAACATGCTGTAATTAAGACACAACACGTGCCAACCTCAATGTGTTTTAATATTTGATTATTTTATATTTGATATTTAGCTGTGTTCCTTCCAGTGAAATATGTACTTGCCAAATACAGAGTTTAGTATTCCAGCCTTAGAACAGCTATGGCAGTTGGGACTTGATTGTTTCAGGATATCCAGTTGATGCAGACTCGTTGGATCAAAGAGTCTGTTTCCGTGCTGTATAACTATGACTTGATACAATGTTTTAAGTTTCAACATTGTATAATAACTGGTGGTTAGGTTAATAAAATCTTTAAAAACATAACTAAATATCAAATATGAAATAATCAAATATTAAAGTTAGCACGAGTTGTGTCTTAATTACAGCATGTTGGAGTTCCAGTTTATTCCAGAGTAGAGTAGAGTATACAACACTTGTCAGTGTATTTTGTGATAACATACGTGTGACAATAAATAAATCAAATCGAAGAGCAAGCAAATCTGTGGCAAGTGATTAAAGTTTGAACAAATTCAGCTCACATCTTGTGAGCTCAAGGTTGAGCTGCAGACACGATGACACTTCAGGGAGGGGGAGGAGTTACCTGTATTCTTGAAGCATAGGCATTCAACAGTTAGGGAATGGATCCTCTGATTTGGGACAGGAGAGTGTGAGAAAGGAATGCAGAGGACAGGGGCCTCAGTCTTTCAAATTGTCCCACAGGTTTGATGTTCTTTCAGCTTGCCTGACTGACTGTGGGGATTGCCAAGGGGATAAGCTAACTGTCCATGGGACTGTGGTACAGTGAACCTCTCGAGGGGTGGGCGTTAGAAGGAATGTAGTGACAGTAGGGGACAGTATAGTGAGGGGTATTGACATTCATGTTCCTTACTGCAAGAACAATCAAGATGAAAAACTGAAAGAACTGTGGACACTGGAAATCAGAAACAAAATCAAAAACAATTTGCTGGAAAAACTCAGCAGGCCTGGCAGCATCTGTGGAGAGAAATCGGAGTCAACGTTTCGGGTTCAGTGACCCTTCTTCAGAATGGAGTCTAGTGCCAGGGTTCAGAACATATTTTTAAGTGTGGACAGGAACTTGCTGTAGGAGGGGTAGGATCCTGCCATTGTGGTCCATATAGGTACCAACAAAGGAAGTTCTGCATAGTCCAGATGGGGAGCTACGTATTAAATTAAGCAGCATAATCTTAAAGGCATAATCTTTGTTAATACCCAAGACACTTATAAATTGGCACAGGGCAAATGAGATTAGAGACATGTATGCACGACTCAAAGATTGGTATGGAAGAAGTGGTTTCTGATTCATGGGGCACTGTTACCAGTACTGGGAAGTGTGCGATCTGTACAGAACATGACAGAGAATATGAATCAAAGAGGGAACCATCAGATAAGTATTAACAAAGAAAGCAAGAGGAAAATCTAAGGGCTCCGTATCTGTACTCACATGGCATTTCAAAACAAAACAGATGAACAAGGTGTACAAATAGAAATGAATAAGTATGATCTGGTGGCTATTACAGAGACATGGCTGCAGGATAATTTGGTTTAAGACCTGAATCTTGAAGGGCGTAGGACATTTAGGAATGACAGGAAACAAGGAAAATGTGGTTCTGCCGGTTAATGCTAGCATTAGCTTAATATAGAGAGAAATGACTTAGTCCAGGAAACCAAAATGTGGGAACAAAGTGTGGAGCTGGATGAACACAGCAGGCCAAGAGGTGTCTCAAGAGCACAAAAGCTGATGTTTCGGGCCTAGACCCTTCATCAGAGATCAGTGATGTACCACAGGGATCTGTGCTGGGACTGTACTGGATTACAATTTACAATGATTTAGTTGAAGGGATGGGCCTTCTTGTGGCACAGCGGTAGTGCTTCTACTCCTGGACCAGGAGGTCTAGATTCAAGTCCCACCTGCTCCAGAAATGTGAACTAATGTCTCCAAGCATGTTGCTTAGAAGAATAGGTCCAATAAAAGAAAATTTAGATGAAGGGACAGAAGGTATAGTTGTCCAATCATAAAGTGTTAGAATACAAGCACAGCAAGTAATTTGAAAAGCTGCCATTTATTGCAAGAGGAATTGAATACAAAAGTAGGCATGTTATCCCTCATTTATACAGGGCACTGGTGAGACTGTATCTGGAATACTGTGCATTATTTTGGTCATCTAATTTGAAGACACATATAAATATGTTACAGGTAGTTCAGAGAAGATGTACTAGAGTAATACGTGGAATGAGCAGGCTATTTCATGTGGAAATTTTGGACAGGCTAGGCTAGTGTCTGCTGTACTTTGGAAGATTAAAGTGATCTGATGAGGGGTCTTGACAGGGTAAATGTAGAGACGATGTTTACTGTTGTGGGAGAATCTAGTACAAGGGACTACTGTTTAAAAATTAGGAGTTGTTCATTTAATGCAGAAATGCAGCAAAATGTTTTTCTCTTGGAGGATTGAAAGGCTTTGGAACCTCTTTCCTGAAAAGGAAGTGTCGTCCTTGAAATATTTTTTAAGGCAGAGAGGAGTAGGCTCCTATTAAGCAAGGAGATAGAAAGCTATCGTGGGTAGGCTGGAATGTGGGTTACAATCAGACCAGCTGTGATCATGGGGCTGATTGTCTCACTCCTGCTCCTAGTTCATGTTTTTGTATTTTCTAATGTGATTAGAAGTCATTTGTGATCAAGTTATACTCAATTTATAACAAAAGCATTTAAAATGGAATGCTGTACTTCTAAAACTGCTCGTAATTGATTGATAGGGTTCCAGTTTCTACAACTCACTTACTCAGAATGCTGTAATGTTATAATACACGTTTGTTAGTGCAAGTGTCAAGTGATCCAGGGACATTTGCAGAAAGACTTTGTACTTGGTCATCTTGACAAATGCCTATGTGTTCATACCCATAGTGATTTTAAAGATTGTTTCAATTCAATTATTTGGTCATCTATCATGCCTGAATGTGATTTCAGCAACCGTACCTCAGGATTTCTAACACTCTGCCTACCTGTTTTCAGTATTTGGAAATCACACTATGATTGTGCTTATGCATCCTGCAGAGATTGCTTTATTTATGGGGATATTATTTATTTGTAACATTCGGTCAATATACAGTAGAGCTGTTCAAGAGAGAGTCCGTGTGTCAGAGGCGCACATATGACCTCCCTTGATTTGACCTCATTCCTCCCTGTTCATTCCTTTCTTCTGTACACACTTTGAACAAAGTTGCTTTCAACTTACCTTCAAAAGATGGCACATAAGGACTTGAATAGGCAATAGGTGCTGGAGTAGGCCATTCGGCCCTTCGAGCCAGCACCACCATTCATTATGATCATGGCTGATCATCCACAATTAGTATCCTGTTCCTACTTTATCCCCATAACCCTTGATTCCACTGTCTTTAAGAGCTCCATCCATCTCTTTCTTGAAAGTATCCAGAGAGTTGGCCTCCACTGCCTTCTGGGGCAGAGTATTCCATACATCCACCACTCTCTGGGTGAAGACATTTTTCCTCAACTCTGTTCTAAATGGCCTACCCCTTTATTTTTAAACTGTATGCTCTGATTCTGGACTCAACCATCAGCGGAAACATGCTTCCTGCCTCCAGAGTGTCCAATCCCTTAATTATCTTATACACCTCAATCAAATCCCCTCTCTTTCTAAACTCAAGTGTATGGGCAACAGGACTATTTCAAGTGAACGTAAGAAAGCTGGCTGTGCCAAAGAAGACCGGACATAATGGTAGCCATTAAAGAGATCATTGAGTTGTCACTAAAGAGGTAAATTTATAGAATAAGTTTCTCTGGAGGAGAATGATTTTGCCTCTGTCAACTTCTTGTGGATGCCATCGTTGTATTCTGAAAAACTTTCATGACATATAAACCTATGACAAAGGGAAATTTCCACAAGAGTGTTAACTCAATTTTTGTATCAGAAAAGCCCGTGTCACTAATTCTAATTTTTTTTCAGTCGGACATCATATTTGGAGAGCTGTAAACTACAGGTAATGCAACAGTTAGTGTTGACATTTCACTTTCTTTTAAGGTGAAGCAAAGAAGCAATTATTTTAAAAATAAAAATCGCATTTAACTGATTTAAATTCAATTAACTTGGCATGAATTAGTAAAGTGACTAGTTAACTTTTGGTGAGTAGGGTAGAATTGTCCAGAACTCAAACGTGTATCTTGTATTAAAAAGATCATTTTAGTTAATGTAGGTTTACACAATATTGCTTCAGTGAAATCAATTATGTTGAACAAATGAAAGACCTAATTTTCAGGAGAGCTTACTATATTTCCCAATGTTTATGGTAGTATGAAGGAATGAAATTTAAATTTTGCATTAATTTATACTCCATCTTTCTGTGTTGTTCTCTGCTTTAATGTTCCATGCTTCCCTATCTTTTTGCATGGAGAACAGTTAGAGAAAACAGAGTGGCTGTTATTTCCTGAATAAGATTCTTAATTGATATCACGTTCTCACTGTCTTAAGTCAGAGGTATTTTATTTTCAACTGTAATTTCTAACCAACAAAAATTATGTCCAATAGATTACACAGTGAATGAGATTAATGCATTAACAAAAGAAAGAGGAGAGCTTGCTGTTGCTAAAACTCTTACTTTTGAGATCCTGCCTTAGTGATATGAAAAACACAAAAAAGACTAATTTGAGTTATGGGAGCAACAAATGAATGGAAATTAGAAAAACAAGGGAACTCAAAAACGTATCAGAAGAGAAAGGGAGCTGCAGAGACTTTCCAAGAAAGCGAGAAACCATAATGAACTTGAAGATAGGAGCTCTAGCCACAGTGCAACAACAACTTGCATTTTCTTGGTAGATTATCCAAACGTGCTTCACTGGAGAATAATTAGATAACAACTTACAACAAAACAAAGAAAGAGACATTGTGGGTCTAAAGAGCATCTAAAACAAGCATAGTGAAGCAGGATTGTTTAGGGGAGGGAATTTCAGAGCTTTTACCTGGGTTATGAGTACATGGTCGAAGCATAGATGGAAAAAACAGATCAGCGTTAATGCAGAGTTGGATAAGGTGCCAATTTGGTTACGGCTTTGGCCATGGAGGAGTGAGAACTTTGAATAGTGCCATCAGTGGCTTTAGATCAGCATGTCCAGGTGTAGTGAATGAGCAGCCTTGGTGAGAATGATATTGGCTGAAGAGTTTTGGATTATTTCCAATTTATAGAGGATGGAAGATGTAATACTGATCAGGGCAGTAGTGAGATAGCTGGGCACAGGCAAGGCTTTCAGCAGCAGATGTGTTAGGCAGAGGTAATGTGGAAATAGTGATAAGGAACAAAACAGAATTTGCTAGAAAAGCCTACAGCATCTGTGAAGAGAAATCAGAGTTAATGTTTCAGGTTAAGTGACCATTGCTCAGAAGGAACACCACCTGGTGATGATATTGGATTCAATTAAATATGTTGAGTCTGAAAACAGTCTAGTTCAACTTGAGATAGCGGCCAGATCACAGAGTAGTGGAGGGCAAAAGACTATGGCTTGAGTCTTCCCAGTATTTAATGGAAGATATTTGTATTTCTATTTAGAATTCTATCACTGGCACAGACGAGTTGAGCAAATGGTCTGTTTCCCTGTTATAGATCTCAAGGTCAGACAAATCTGAGACCATGTAGTAGCTGCGAGGGGTAAGTGGTGAAACAGAACAGGATGTTACCAGCATATTCGTAAACTTGGTTTGTTTTCTGATTGATTCTATGAAGGGCAGCATTAGATAAGTAGTAGGTGGGAAGAGGAGGGTGGTTGCAAGGACAGATCTTTGTGTGTCTCTTCAAAAGTGATGATGTGGGAGTGAGAAGAAACAAATTTGATCCTTCTGTCAACTTTGGCTATACCGTACAGGGAAAAAATGATAACAGACAAAGACGGTTCTATTCAGCTGGACAGAGCATGTTATTGGTGTGAACGACAGTGTCAAAGTCTGAAAAATAGAGGTAAGGATTTGGGGGGGATAACACACTGTAAATAGTTGGAGAGGACCTCATTTGTGACTTTGGCCAGGGCCACGTCAGTGCTGTGGGAGTGGTAGAAAGCAAACTGGAGAGATTGAGGCATTAGTTGACATAAGTTTGAAGCTAACAACACATTTAAGCACTTTAAAGGAGGGAGAGTTTGGAGGGCAATAGTTGGCAAGACTGCAGAAGTCAAGAAAGGTTTACAAGGACAGTGCTAATTTAAATTAGAATCTGCAAATGAACCATGTGTAAAATTATCTTCGTAATTGTGAAGAGCAAACAAGTGCCTGAACGATAATTGTGGATTTTATAGAGCTAATGGAGTGTAAGTTCATCATAGAAGTAATGGTGTTTTCCAACTGTACACAATAACATGTAAACATTTTTATACTGAATAGCTCTATTGTAGGATAGTAATTAGGCTTATAAACTAAGAACTATTTGTTGTCAAGTGCACCGGTTATTTTTATTGTCTAATGCATAATTTTTCATTTTAACTAATGCTATCAATGATGTTAAGGTAAGAAACAATGACTTCAAAATTATAGTCCAAGTTAAACACGACTTAAAAATGTGAAACAAACCATTGAGTGCTTGCCTTAGAATTTCCAGCAAGCTTAAACATCATGTTTTTGCTCGCTGTGGTCTGTAAATAATAGATAATGGGATAATCTAATTGATTAATCACATGATTCATTAAAATAAAAGCACTGCAGATGTTGGACATCTGAAATAAAAACATAAAATACCGGAAAAACTCAGCAAGATTGGGGCCATCTATGGAGAGAGAAACATTTCTGTTCTCAGCCACTGCAGTGTTCCACTGAACTGCAACGCAAGCTGGAAGGGTCTAGGCCCAAAACGTCAGCTTTTGTGCTCCTGAGATGCTGCTTGGCCTGCTGTGTTCATCCAGCCTCACATTTTATTATCTTGGAATCTCCAGCATCTGCAGTTCCCATTATCTCTGATACTATTTTAACCTCACTGCGAAGCCTCTTCCAGGGATGCCTAACCTGAAGAAGTTACCCTCCTCCCTCCGGACCAACCTCAGGGAATCTCTGTCCCATTGCAACTCTCTTGTAATCTCTTCGGCCTTGAAACTGCTCGACCATGTCCTGAAGCAAACCAGGTACCACAGCCACATCACCTTCCTCAGCACCTGCCTACGGAACCAGATCATCCCCAAGGGACTACAGTCCACATTTCAGCCTTCCCAATTTGGCCCCAACCGTGACCACCTCTACACCCAGAACATTCAGACCCTTCAGAAGCGGTTCTCCCTGCGAGTCCTGAAACAGACACTCGCAGCCATGCGCCGGCACCTCCAGGCACTGCAATCCAGCCTGCCCCAGCTCAGAGCCTCCCTCTCCCAGACCTGCAAAGGACCCCTGCTGTTTTTTATCCTCCGCAGGATCCACAGACTGAACACCCAGTTCCACTCAGCTTTACTGGACACCAAAAATCGTAAGTACAACAAACACACTGGCCCCTGCCACCCACAAGAGGATTCCTGCGCCTCCCAAATCCCGACTCTGTCCCTGCCCCTCCCCCACCATGCACCCGCCGCCATTGACCATGAGGACACGGCCGAAGACCCCACCGATGACGTCACATCCGCCTCCGCCGGCCACAGAACTTCTGGAACCGCTGCTGCAGTCACCACCTCCACGTCCAGGTACTACAGCCCACACACCACCCTCACCTCAGCTGCTGCCGCCCACCCCGATCCTCCAACCACCGACGCAACCCCGCCCACGGCCGACGCCGACGCAACCCCGCCCACGGCCGACGCAACCCCGCCCACGGCCGACGCAACCCCGCCCACGGCCGACGCAACCCCGCCCACGGCCGACGACCTCATCGCTCCGCCCACAACCTCCACAGCCTGCAACCCCAGAGGAGACAGCCACACTGAGCCCTGCTGCACCTTCACCATCCCCCCAGACCTCCCACTGACTGAGGACGAACGGTCAGCCCTTAGCAAGGGGCTCACCTTTGTCCCCCTACAACCACACATCAACGAATACCAGTCACGGTTGGACATAGAGCAGTTTTTCCGCCGTCTTCGCCTCCATGCCTACTTCTTCAACCGGGAACCCAACCCTCCTTCCACTGACCCCTTCACCCGCTTCCAACACAAGTCCTCCTCCTGGACACCACCCCCAGGCCTCCTACCCTCCCTCGACCTCTTCATCTCCAACTGCCGTCGAGACATTAACCGCCTCAACCTCTCCACCCCTCTCACCCACTCCAACCTCTCCCCTGCAGAACGGGCAGCCCTCCGCTCCCTCCGCTCCAACCCCAACCTCACCATAAAACCCGCAGACAAGGGTGGCGCAGTGTTAGTATAGCGCACTGACCTCTACATCGCCGAGGCCAGACGCCAACTCTCCGACACCACCTCCTACCGCCTCCTCGATCATGACCCCACACCCGAGCACCAAACCATCATCTCCAACACCATTCACGACCTCATCACCTCAGGGGACCTCCCACCCACAGCCTCCAACCTCATTGTTCCCCAACCCCGCACGGCCCGTTTCTATCTCCTTCCCAAAATCCACAAACCTGCCTGCCCTGGTCGACCCATCGTCTCAGCCTGCTCCTGCCCCACCGAACTCAGCTCTGATGAAGGGTCTAGGCCCGAAACGTCAGATTTTGTGCTCCTGAGATGCTGCTTGGCCTGCTGTGTTCATCCAGCCTCACATTTTATTATCCTGGAGAAACACAACCTCATTTTCCTCTTAGACATTTTTTATCCTTCAGAACTCAGCATTGATTTCAGACCATGAACTCTGTGCTCCATTTTGATTACAACTCCCACCCTCCCGGTGTCTGTCTTGTACGGAAACAAAAACAGAAATTGCTGGAAAAATTCAGCATGTCTGGCAACACCTGTGAAGAGGAATCAGAACTAAGCTTTCAAGGTCAAGTGATCCTTCCTCAGAACTGATGGTAGCTAGGAAGAAGTTGGTTGTATGCGTAAGATAGGGTGGGAGAAGTGGGTAAATAATAAATCCAGAACCTACATTATTTGAAAAATATCTGCAAAACAAAGTTTTTAAAATGTAAACTATAATTTCATGAAAACAAATTGTGAAGGGAGAGTTAATTTAGGCTATGTGGATTACTGTACTTTGACACATGCTTTGAGAGACTATAAAATAGCTTCCATGGGTGGAGATAGAGCCCAAAGAGAGAGAAAAACAGTTGGACAAACAAAGGAGTGGCTAATGGCCAGCCTCGGAGAATAAGTAACTACTAATGGGGAGATTTAATGGCTAACAATAGGTTGTGTGTAATAGCAGACCATGTGATAATATGGCCTGGTGTGTGGGGATTGGGGTAAGGACATGGGAGAAGGTACCTCATGCCCTAAAATAGTTTAACTCAATATTGAGTCAGGGAGGCTGTAGAGTTCCCAGGGTCACCGGACCCAAAACGTGAACTCTGTTTTCTCCTTCACAGATGCTGCCAGACCTGCTGAGCTTTTCCAGCAACTTTGTTTTTGTCCTTTTCTGTCCTTGGGCTCTATCTTCACCTATCATGTACTCATTACCCTCTCCCTATCTTCTGCATAAAAATCAACTTTTTCCTAGCTACCATTGGTTCTGAAGAAGGGTCACTGGACCCGAACCATTAACACTAATTTCTCTCCACAGATGCTGCCAGATATGCTAAGCTTTTCCAGCAACTTCTGCTTTTGTTTCTGATTTCCAGCATCTGCGGTTCTTTTGGTTTTCTTGATTTTATGTGTTCGCACTCAGCAGAGCTGACTCATTTTCAGTTATTAACACTGACTCTTCATCTACATCTCTTTGTGCTAATCTCACTCCCTTGGCCCAGTTTCACCACTTGGTCTTCCTGATAACTTTCCAACAGCATACAAAACCCATTCATTTTCCAGCCTCCAGCAGTTCTGAATAAGTCATAACAAATTCCAACTGCTCATTCTGTTTTTCTCTCCGTACAGATGCTACCAGGCTTGTGGAGTATCTCCAACATTTTCTTTCCATTCATGAATTAGTCGAGCCTCACTGTTTGTTTGTTAGCACATGTGGGAACATAAATAACAAGAATGAGAATCATTTTTTTAATGTGTGTGGAAGCTATTTTATAGTCTCTCAAAGCATCAGTATCAAAGTACAGTAATCCATGTAGCCTAAATTAACTCTACCTTCGCAATTTGTTCTTTCGTGAAATTATGGTTTATATTTTAAAAACTTTGTTTTGCAGAATTTTTTTCAAATGATGTAAGTTCTAGATTGAGCAAGAACTGCACATGCTGGAGTCGGACACAACACAGTGTGGAGCTGGACGTGCACAGCAGGCCAGGCAGCTGCACAGGTGCAGGAATGTTGATGTTTTGGGTCTGCTCCCTTCTTCAAAAATGAGGAGGGGGAAAGGAGCCCTATTTATTTCTGAGCTCCCTTCCCTCTCCCCATTTCTGAAGAAGGGTCCCAACTTGAAACGTCAACGTTCCTGCTCCTGTGATGCTGCCTGGCCTGCTGTGTTCCTTCAGCTCCACATTGTGTTGTCTCTAGGCTCTGGACTTGCTGTGTGTCCTAATAGAAACTTAGTATAAAATTCTGTTCTGTCACTCCAAAAGTATTTGGCAGCCAAGCACTTTGGTTAATGTTTTCCAACTAGGAATTTTTTACTGATAAAGCTTTATCAATTGAGAAATTTCCCATACAAAATTGAAATAACTGAAAAAGACCAGAATGCAATCTATTGATGATATATTATCCTTGAGAAAACTCCAATAATAAATGATGTGGGGGAAAAGTTCTGGTGACAACAGATAAATAAAAGGGATTGAGTTAATGTTTCATTCATTAACAGAACTAGGAAAATCTGCTAAACCAAAAAGATGGAAATTGAATAGAATTGTGTGCATATGTCAATGCATTTATAGTCCTTCTAGACAGAAATAATAGCACTGTTTTAAGACTTTCTCTAATAAGTCTGTTTGATAGTAGCACTCAGCATAAAAATTTGTGGCATCAAGTAACATGCCAGAGATTTGAACACAAAGTCTAAGTGGAAATACAGGCAATGTTTTATTGTTTTTTTTTCTGCACCATCAAGCATAACGTGCTTCAGATGAGCTATTAAACTTTCTGCCCTCCCATGTAGAAGATCTCAGGATATTTGAAGAGCAGGGGAGATTTTCCTGGATTTTTTGACCAATATTTATCTATATCTCTGAACAGGTTGATAAAAGTGTATTTTTAAAATCCCGTAACCAATGATTAGAACTGATTATCTGGCTGTCATCAGATTTCTGTTTATGGGACTCCCACCATACACAAACAAATTCCTATTTACAACAGTGACTACATCTCAGGTCCTTTAAGCTGCTGTAAAATTCTTTGGGATTTACTCAGGATGAGGAAAATTCTATGTCAATATCTTTGTTTTCATAAGTTTGTCAGTAAAACTCCTGTGCTTGCACTACCTTAAGAATATGCCAAAAAAAGCCAGTCTTCTGTGGTCTGAGTGGTGCTGTTTGGTTTTAGTGATGGGTGCAGAGCTTCCCCATTGGGAGGAGAAGTAATTTTGCATTGAGTATTTGAATATTTTGTTTTAGTCCAAAATCACAGGCTGCCATGACTTTTGGTTCTACCATTGTGTTCACTGCACTTGTGATGCCAAGGTGTACAAGGCTAATAGCCAAGTGCTGGAAAATAGAATTAGAATAGTTAGGTGGCTGTTTTTGGCAGTTACCTTTACGGCAATATCTGAATTGTTAATTAGTTTGGCTTCTAATGGGACACAGAGGAAACAGTTCTAAGTGACTTGCCTGCAGCAGCAACAAACTTTATTGAGGTCATCTTCAAATCAGTCTTATTAACAGTTTTACCCACAGTTTAAAATTACTTGCCTTATCATCTTAGAACAATTGTATAATCAAAACATTCACTGCAAAAGAACGTTGATTACATTTGAACTGAAACCAGTTCTCCTCTGGTTGCAAAGATATTGCATGGACAATGTACAGTTGATGACTGATGTACAATAACAGCACTAAAGCGGTATAAATTTATTTCTTAATTCATAAATTAATTAAATGTTACATTCAGAAAAAGAAATGAAGTAAAATAAGTTGAGGAAGAGAAACAATATTCAGCCTTAATCTGCATAATTTTCCTTTCTCATCTTTCAATTATCAGAAGATTTATAAAATAGAAAGATAGATTATTGGTAGACTGGTAATGTTTTGCATTGGGTACTGACTATTTCTGTCTTGAAGCACTGGAAAATTCTGTAGTTTTGTAAATTCAAAGTAAGACAAAGTAATGATTGCTAATGCAAAATCCCCACACTAAATTTAGCTGTAACTAATTCTGTAAATGGAGCAAATACTTCCTTTAAAAATCCATTTAACGGTTGTTAGTTCTCACAGAATGTCTGTACAAGACTTAATTTTAAGAATGACTTAAATACCTAAGATTTTTCTCCTATAATTAGTCATCGGCTGGTTTGCACATTATCTCATCCTTGGATGTCAATAAGGAAACTTAAACTACTCATGACTCAAAATTAAGTAACAATTAATAGTATCTTTGTTGTTGAGTTCTAACCTTCAGGTAAGTAATTAAAAATTAGCCTCAAATGTTTATAGAGTACTAATTTGGCTTATGTTGCCTGCTGATCATTAACTGAATTGATTTATAACTTTAAAATTTGTCAAATACAAGTGAACTATTGATTTCACAGTTCACCATCATCTTCCTGGATCCCAATGCTCAATCCAGCAAATTGGCCTCTGGTTGAGAGCTTCAAAAGTTTTTTTTTCAGCTGGTCACAGAAAGGAGTTCTGAAGAAATATATAGACATTAGGATAGATATTTCAAATCAACCTGTTCAGACATGTTATGTCACAGATCTGGAGCAGGTAGGACTTGCATGCAAACTTTGTGTTCTTGGGTTCAAGTCTAGAAAGCAATTAAGAGGGAAAATATCACGTGGCCTTATTGCAAGGGTGGACAAAGAACTCCTGCTATAATTGTGTAGAATTTTGGGTTTCTCCACCTTAAGTACCATGCAGTTTTGCTGCTCTTATTTAAGAAAGGATATACTTTCTTTGGGGTTGATAAAGCAGAGGTTTACCAAATTGTTTCCTAGGATGAGAAGGTTGTCCAGGAGGAAAAACTCATTAAACTGGGCTTTTGCTCTGGAGTTTAGAAGAACAAAAGGTACTCATTGAAACATACAGAACTCTGAAGGGGTTTCACAGAGCAGGTGTCGAGGGTTGTTTCCCCTGGCTGAGATATCTCGGCAAATGAGCACAGTGTCAGGATGATGGGTTGATTACGAAGAAGGGAGCAGAGAAATTTATTTGCTAAGTGTTGTAAATCTATGAAATTCTCTGCCTTGGAGAGAAGGTTACAGATACCCTATTGTTGAATATATTCAAGACTGAGATTTTTGGGGCCTCAAAATCGAATGGTGGAATGGGGTGGGGAGGAGACAGGAAAGAGGTGTTGAGGCAGAAGATCATATACACTCTAAGCAGGTTTGAGGATTTTTACGTGACCAGGATTGAATGAAAAGAGGGCAACAACACCACAGGGTTATTTCTAGTGGCAGAAAAAACGTAATCTCCCATGGAAAATGGTTCGCTTTACATTTAGTTCTGTTAAGTTGTCTCATTTCTTTAAACGATCAAGGAGTTCCCTTCCAGCCCTGCATGATGTCACCTTAAAGCCTATGTATATAATAAGTGGTGCATTGATAAAGATGTCAGATTACTCGTTCCTCGTCCTGCAGATTTCCACTTGCTCAGAGCCTGTATTTTAATCACTCACCCAATTTTAAATTCATCTTAGTACACTGCCAGCTCTGCAGGTTTGCCATACCATTTTTTTCAAAAGGTCCTGCGATGCTGAAGTTTGGGCATTGATGTTTGACTACATGATAATTAACTAGGCTTCCCTAATTTCATTTTAGATACGATAGTATACTTGCTGGTTTCTAAAATATCTGTGCCACTGCTGTATTTGTTTTGTCCTAAGGTTCTATCAGTAGGTATACCCCATTAGCTGCATTATTTACTTAGCTGGATTTTGAACAAGATCCATAAATTCAGTATTAAAGTAATTTTATTCACTACCTTGAAATAACCCTACTGGAATTTTCAATTATCATCATCATATCATAGAATCCCTACAGTGTGGAAACAAACCCTCTGGCCCAACAAGTCCACGCTGACCCACACAGCATCCCACCCAGACCCATCCCCCTATAACCCGCCTAATCTACACCTGGACACTGAGCAATTTAGCATGGCCAATCCACCTAGCCTGCACATCTTTGGACGGTGGGAGGAAACTGAAGCACCCGGCAGAAACCCACACAGACACGGGGAGAATGTGCAAACTTCGAACGGTCACCCAAGGGTGGAATCGAACCTGGGTCCCTGACACTATGAGGCAGCAGTACTAACCACTGTGCCACCATGCCACCCTTGTAACTTGGATTAATGATCTCGAGCATCCTACTTGGTAGCAAAAGGAATTTAAATTTAATTAAATAAATCTGGAACAAATAGCTATCGGACTGTCATAAACACTTATCTGGTCCCCTTTCGGTAAAGAGATAGGATTCCTTCCCTAATGTGGCCTACCAGTCAGATACAGGACCATGTTCAAAAATCTCCACAAATTGAATTAATTAACCTTGACATGAACTCCACCGTAAATGGCTTCTTCTCAAAGAGTGTGGCTGCATACTTGCTGTGTTAAGAACAAATCAATTCTCCAATCACCAGAAAAAATATTTAAGAAACTCTTATCTCAGTGAAAGCATTCTATTGCTCATTCTGTGTTGAAAAAGCTATTTAGTTAAACACGGGTTTTCATTATAATATTAACATCAATTTCGTGGTTTGTTCTTCAAAACTGATAAGAACAATGCGTCAATTAAAACATCACAAAAGCTCTAATCATTTTTGCTATTTCTTCCACCCCCCACCCCCAAGACACTTTGGAACAGCAATGACAGGAAACAGAAGTCCTTCAAATAAGTTTTCTTTTGATACCGTGGAGATTAATCTATTGCATCCACCAAATGGATTTATTTCTAAATCATCTGTAGTAGCTACAAATGCATGTGTTCTGAATGGGACTGTTAAGTGATAATTATCAATCAATGCCAAGAGTAGATGTGTAAGCTAAAGATATTTTATGTTGTAAGTTTTTGAAGATACTTTGTTCTGAAAGTACAGTGCCTTTCTCACCTTTTGAGGTCAGGTTTATTAAAATGTCAACATACAATTTCAATGTATATTACATTAATTTACATGAGTACTATTGTGATCTAACAACATTTTAACATATGCAGCCAGAATCCAGCCATTGTCAAGTATCCTTGGGGACGGACCACGGATTTTGGCACCTAGTTACTCTGTCAGATTACAGGCTGACTAATCATCCAGTCTGAGCACAGTACACAGAATCAAAGATTTAGCTTAATCGACTCACATTTGGGCAAAGGTGAAATTTGTAATCATTATTAACACAATTATTTCCACGTCATACTAGCAGAGGTTCATTTGATGGAACTGTTTTGACTTGAGGTCTTGAAATTTTATTAAACAGTATTTAGCACTAACACTTGAAGAAAACTCCAAATGGTACTAACAATTTTCTAAAAGGATATTGTCAGTTTGGAAACAAAAAAGTCATTACAGTCCAATTGAGTAATTTGTCTTTTATTGGTAGAGGTTAAAGGAGACCAGAGTCTTCCTTTGGGGGCTCAAATTAGTTCATGAGGAATTGAAGAAATTTGTGATTTTTCGTCAGAGACTCAGCAGCAATATCAAAAATTACTGGTGACAGAGTTGAAATGTAGACTTAAATGTGAAGACAATACAGGTATCACGACCTTTTTGTCTCAGCACATAGTTATAAAATCTAGCAAGAAGTATAGGAGTAACATTCTGTAGTGTATTTTGGGGAGTAAAAAAAGAGAATTGAAGTCCTGCTCGCTGAATCAAATGCTTGGTGTGGTGATTATATCAGCGTTTCCCGAACGGGCATAATGACTTGGCAGCCCCGCGTTCAACTTGCTTTTTCCTTCACTGGTGCCCCTGACTATACACTGGGTAATGGTCAAATGAGGGAAGTAATTCTATATTTAACTCCCCTTCCCATCATGATCAAACATGTCTTTCTCCACTGGCAGTGCAACAAGTATAAAAAGACTCTTTATTACAAATCTTTATGTCCATCATTCATTTCCATTTGTCACTTAAACAGAAATCTAAAATCAGAGCTTCACTGAGAACAGGAGTAGAGCCAAGATAGCAAAGAACTATCTTGCAGTTCAGAGATTATTAATGAAAACTGAAAATATGCAGTCAGTAAATTCAGCATCAGCTTTGGTTTCCTCCATTGACTTAAATTGACCAAATGCACTCAGCAGATTGCAGAAAATGTTTTGGTACATTAGGTAGTTGTTTCTACACCAGATTGATGACTGGCACAGTATTCTTGGATTCCTGTCAATGAAAAAAAAAATTCCTATATTACAAATATAATCACAAAAATTTCAGTCAAGTACAAGTAGGATCATGGAATCTCATGAAAGAGCATCCCACCCATTCCCAGCGCACCCTATCCCCATAACCCTGCATTTCCCATGGTTAATTCCCCTAGCTTACACATCCCTCGACGTTATGGGACAATTTAGCATAGCAAATCCACCTAACCCGCACATCTCTGGAATATGGGAGGAAGCCACGCAGACATGGGGAGAATGTGCAAATTCCATACAGTCATCTAAAGATGGAATCGAACCTGGACTCTTTGGCATTGTGAGGCAGCACTGATAACCACTGAGTCACCATGGCTTGAGAAAGTAATTATATTTTCCATATTTGTGAGGAATGTACTGCAGTGTTCAGGACAGTTTCAAGGTTTAAAGTTTAATACCTGCTCAGGGGTTTCCCATGCCTTGCCTGTGATTTTTCCAGCACGTGCTAGAAATTGGTGAGGAACCTTGTTCAAAAGCCTAATATCTAGGCTTAAATACTAAAATCATTTTGTCTCTTCACTTCAGGAAAGGCCATTGTTGGATTTGCTGTAAACATTTAATTCTAACCCTACTTGCAGCACTGATTATTCTTTTAAATGAACATCCAGGAGGGATTTTAACCCAGTCAAAACTTGCACACAGCTCCCTTCCATTCTTGGATAGTGGGAACTGCCGATGCTGGAGAATCCTGGACAGCAAGTTGTAGAGCTGGATGAACACACCAGGCCAAGCAGCATCAGAAGAGCAGGAAAGCTGATGCTCTTCTGAAATCTGGTCTGCTGTGTTCATCCAGCTGTACAACCTTGTTGTCTCCGTTCCATTCTTGGTCCTTTTTGAAGAGATTTCTGTATAAAAAGCATTGCTGGACAAATGCCAGGTAAGACACCAGGATAAAACATGATTGCTTGACTAGTTGTTACAGCTTTTCCAATGGCAATTGGATCACTCACTTAAAACTCAAAGAGCTGTGGATGTTTCTGCCACTTCAACACATCACCCTGTTTCCTGGCCAACATCTCTGTCTCAGGATTGATGTGGTGCTCCAGCGAAGCTCAGTGTAAACTACAGGAATAGCATCTCATTTTATGCTTGGGGATCCTGCAACTGGACGCAGTGTCGAGTTCGATACCTTTAGGGCTTGAACTCCCCTAGATCCTAGATCCTAGCTCCTGCTCCCACCCCCACAAGCCAGGCCTTGTAGTCACAGACTGCTATTACACACAACCCATTGTTAGTCATTAACAACTATTCACCCTTCTAGTTGGATCATTTTCTACCCCTTTGCCTGTCCAACTGTTCTTCTCTCTCTCTTTGGGCTCTATCCCCACCCACTGTTTACTCCTTACACCGTTCCCCCGCCCCCACCACCACCCTAACCTCCACATATAAGTCAACATATTCCTAGATACAAGCAGAGGCTTGGGAACCGCTTTGCGGAACACCTACGCTCAGTTCGCAATGAACAACTACACCTCCCAGTCGCAAACTATTTCAACTTACCGCACCCCCCCCCAACCCCCGTCCCCAACCACTCCTCGGACGACATGTCCGTCCTGGGCCTCCTGCATTGCCACGATGACACCACCCAAAAGATGCAGAAACAGCATCTCATATTTTGCTTGGGAACCCTGCAGCCCGAGGGTATCAATGTGGACTTCACAAGCTTCAAAATCTCCTCTCCCAACCACATCCCAAAACCAGCCCAGCTAGTCCCCGCCTCCCTAATCTGTCCTTCCTCTCACCTCAAGCCCTGCCCCTCTCTCCTACCCACTAACCTCCTTGACCTGTCCGTCCTCCCTGGACTGACCTATCCTAACTCCCCACCTACATTCACCTTCAGTGGCTCTAACCACCGTCCCCCCCCAACCTCCATCTTTGACCTGTGTTTCCTCTCAACTATCTTCTCCTTTATCCATCTTCTATCCGCCTCACCCTGTCTCCCTATTTATTTCAGAATCCCCTTCCACTACCCCATTTCTGAAGAAGGGTCTCAAACCAAAACATCAAATTTTCCTGCTCCTCTGATGCTGCTTGGCCTGCTGTGTTCATCCAGCTTCACACCGTGTCATCTCAGATTCTCCAGCATCGGCAGTTCCTACTATCTCTAACAATATTACTAGATACTATCAGTTCTGAATGAGGGTCACCAGACCTAAAACATTAACTTCTAATTTCTCTTCACTGTTTCCAGATCACTCACTTGTTACTTTGATAAACATTACAATATAAAACCAATATTTAGCCACCATTCACACTGCTTTTAGAAAAGGCCATGTCAAAAATCAGCTTGGAGGTAAAATCTAAATTGAACCTGATCCATTAAAGTGATATAACTTGCATGCAGCTGATGCATTCTAAGAGCAAATATATTACATAATTTTGCTTTCTCAAGCCTTGTATGTTTGTAGAGGTAGTCTAAAAGTGAGCATTACTTACGATGAATGATATCCTTGTAAGCAATAGATGCAGAAGAACCTGGAATTTCTGTCAAAAATGACTTGCCTTCATCACAACTCTTTCCTTTAAGAAAAATTAAAAGTTGTTAATTAAATCAAAAAATTCACTAAGCATAAACTTCACTCATGAAAAGTTAGACGAAGATATTCACAGAAGAATTTCACTGCTTCAAGTTTTAAAAAAATAGTCATTATGAATTGTGACAGTATAACAAACAGATGCTAGTTCATTTACATTACAGTGTTTAATACAAAAAAATTACTTAACCCTCTTTCTAAACACCATGATTCAGACAGTTCAACCAGTTACAGCGTCTATTATGCATCCTTTCAGTAGTTTTGGGTAGGATTTCCAGCATTTCGATTAAGACAATGTCATCAATGGTGCAGCAATATAATGGACTGGCTGTTCAATGTTCAGCTATACGGAGGATAAAAATTCTTAAGTTTTTTTTCAGCATATTTTTAAAAAAAAATTTACGGAATATGAATATTGTTGGCAAAGTGAATATTTACTGGCCCTCACTAATTGCCGAGAGAAAATGATGGTGAAGCACCTTCTTGAACTGTTGTAGTGTAAGGGTTGTTAGAGAGTTTTGTGAATTTCACCCAGTGACAGTGAAGGAACTCCAATATAGTTCCAAAGTCAGGATGGTTTAGAGGGGACAACTTGTCAAACAATCATGTTTGATCTTGGTGTCATTATCCAGCATTTTTCCTTGGCCAATATCTCTGTCTCAGGTTTGCCACAGTGCTCAGCAAAACTCAGAGCAACTGGAAAATCAGCACCTCAATTTCCAGTGATAATGGGAACTGCAGATGCTGGAGAATCCAAGATAATAAAAATGTGAGGCTGGATGAACACAGCAGGCCCAGCAGCATCTCAGGAGCACAAAACTGACGTTTCAGGCCTAGACCCTTCATCAGAGAGGGGGATGGGGTGAGGGTTCTGGAATAAATAGGGAGAGAGGGGGAGGCGGACCGAAGATGGAGAGAAAAGAAGATAGGTGGAGAGGAGAGTATAGGTGGGGAGGGGATAGGTCAGTCCAGGGAAGATGGACAGGTCAAGGAGGTGGGATGAGGTTCGTGGGTAGGAGATGGAGGTGTGGCTTGGGGTGGGAGGAAGGGATGGGTGAGAGGAGGAACAGGTTAGGGAGGCAGAGACAGGCTGGACTGGTTTTGGGATGCAGTGGGTGGAGGGGAAGAGCTGGGCTGGTTGTGTGGTGCAGTGGGGGGAGGGGACGAACTGGGCTGGTTTTGGGATCCGGTGGGGGAAGGGGAGATTTTGAAGCTGGTGAAGTCCACGTTGATACCATTGGGCTGCAGGGTTCCCAAGCGGAATATGAGTTGCTGTTCCTGCAACCTTCGGGTGGCATCATTGTGGCACTGCAGGAGGCCCATGATGGACATGTCATCTAAAGAATGGGAGTGGGAGTGGAAATGGTTTGCGACTGGGAGGTGCAGTTGTTTATTGCGGACCGAGCGGAGGTGTTCTGCAAAGCGGTCCCCAAGCCTCCGCTTGGTTTCCCCAATGTAGAGGAAGCCACACCGGGTACAATGGATACAGTATACCACATTGGCAGATGTGCAGGTGAACCTCTACTTAATATGGAAAGTCATCTTAGGGCCTGGGATAGGGGTGAGGGAGGAGGTGTGGGGGCAAGTGTAGCATTTCCTGCAGTTGCAGGGGAAGGTGATGGGTGTGGTGGGGTTGGAGGCCAATGTGGAGTGAACAAGGGAGTCACGGAGAGAGTGGTCTCTCCGGAAAGCAGACAAGGGTGGGGATGGTAAAATGTCTTGGGTGGTGGGGTTGGATTGTAGATGGCGGAAGTGTCGGAGGATGATGCATTGTATCCGGAGGTTGGTGGGGTGGTGTGTGAGAATGATGGGGATCCTCTTTGGGCGGTTGTGGCGGGGGCGGGGTGTGAGGGATGTTTTGCGGGAAATGCGGGAGACGCGGTCAAGGGCGTTCTCGACCACTGTGGGGGGGGAAAAGTTGCGGTCCTTGAAGAACTTGGACATCTGGGATGTGCGGGAGTGGAATGTCTCATCGTGGGAGCAGATGCGGCGGAGGCAGAGGAATTGGGAATAGGGGATGGAATTTTTGCAGGAGGGTGGGTGGGAGGAGGTGTATTCTAGGTAGCTGTGGGAGTTGGTGGGCTTGAAATGGACATCCGTTACAAGCTGGTTGCCTGAGATGGAGACTGAGAGGTCCAGGAAGGTGAGGGATGTGTTGGAGATGGCCCAGGTGAACTTGAGGTTGGGGTGGAAGGTGTTGGTGAAGTGGATGAACTGTTGGAGCTCCTCTGGGGGTGCAAGAGGCGGCGCTGATACAGTCATCGATGTAACGGAGGAAGAGGTTATTTTCCACTTGGGAACTCTATAGTCTTCTGAACTCAATATCAAGTTCAACAATTTTAGAGCTCAAGGCACCTTTTCCCATGTCCTCGCCCCAATTCCCCACACACCAGGCCTTGTTATTACAAGGTCTACTTTACACATTACCCATTGTTAGCCACTAACAGACCCCATTAGCAGCTATTCATTCTTCTGGCTGATCATTATCCACGCCTTTGTCTGTCCAACTGCACTGCTCTCTCTTTAGGCTCTATCGCCACCTACTGTTTACCCCTTACCCCTCCCCGCAATCTATCTTCTGCATAAAAAACGTTTTTCTTGCTACTATCAATTCTGACGAAGGGTCACTGAACCTGAAATGTTGACTCTGATTTCTCTCCACAGGTGCTGCCAGACCTGCTGGGCTTTTCCAGCAATTTCTGCTTTGGTTTAAGAGGGGAATTTGCAGGTAGTGGTGTATTCAAGTGTCCACTTCCCTTGTCTTTCTGGATGTAGAGGTCGCAAATTTGGAAGGTGCTGTTGAAAAGGCTTGGCAATTACTGTACAACACTTTGTAAATGGTAAACAATACTGCCACTGTGCATCTGTGGAAGAATACTACACCACATGAACAGGCCCCTTGATGCATCAAAACTGTGCTGTCACATGATGCTTTTCTAAACTAAAAACCTATTGCCTCAACACACCCATTGGTCCAACTCGTCCATGCAACCAGGAATCCCAAATTAAACTAGTTCCGTTTGCCTGCATTTGGCACATAGCCCTCTAAACCTTCCCTATTCATGTACCTTTAAAATCTTTAAAATATTTTAACTGTACCTGCATCTATCACTTCCTTTGGCAGCTCATCACATACTCGCAGAACCCTCTGTGTGAAAAAGTTGCTTCTCAGGTCCCTTTAAAATATTTACTTCTAACCTTAAACCTTTGCCGTCTAGTTTAGATATAGACAGAAGAATTTCACTGATTCTCAGGAAAAGGCCTTGGGTATTTATCCTATCGATGTACCTCATGATTTTATAAATCTCTATAAGGTCATCATTTAGCCTCCAACACTCCGGGGATAAAAGTCCCAACTATCCAGCCTCTCCTTCTAACTCAGTCCTGGTAACATCCTTGTAAATCTTTTTTGCACCCTTTCCAATTTAATAATATCTTTCCTACAGCACAGTGACCTGAACTGAACGCAGTACTCTGTGTTGCTGCCCACCTTCAACTACATTGACAGGGATTGTAAAACTCACCCCCAAGTGTTGAATATGGTGAGTGTCAAATCTCGAAGGGCCCTCTACGTCTCCTTCAGCTTCATTCTTCGTTATTTGCACATATAGATTATTTTGTTTCTTAACTCCCACATTCGACATACTAAAAGTTTCCAATTGGCATTTGATGAACCACGAACACATTTTGTCCAAATCATTTTTGATTTACTGTGCTGCTTAAAATTAACAATCATACTAAAGTAGTACAATCAGTCAATCTATTTGAATTGGGCAGAACGTTCTGGACATTTACTATTCCCTGCCTATTCATATATCTGACAAAATGCCTCTTAAACATTGCTATTGTATCCACTTGCATCACCACCTCTGGCAGTGCATTCCAGGCACTTACCAGCTTCAGTGTAAAAAACCTGCCTCTCACATCTCGTTTAAACTTACCCCCTTTTACCTTAAACTGATATCCCCTAGTAAGTGAGAGAGATAATGGGAACTGCAGATGCTGGAGATTCCAAGATAATAAAATGTGAGGCTGGATGAACACAGCAGGCCAAGCAGCATCTCAGGAGCACAAAACCCTCTGATGAAGGGTCTAGGCCCGAAACGTCAGCTTTTGTGCTCCTGAGATGCTGCTTGGCCTGCTGTGTTCATCCAGCCTCACATTTTATTATCCCCTAGTAAGTGACAGTTTCCACCCGGGGAAAAAGACCATTCAATCCACACCTCTCATAATTTTGTAAACTTCTATTAGGTCGCACCTCATCCTTCAACTTTCAAGTGAAAACAAACCAAGTTTGTCCAATATCACTTTATAGCCAATACTCTTCAAAACAGGCAACTTCCAAGTAAACTTTTTCTGTATCCTCTCCAAAGCCTCCACATCCTCTTGACAGTGTGGTGACCAGAACTACACTAAATATTCCAAACATGGCCTAACTAAAGTTCTATAAAGCTGCAACATGACTTCCTATTTTTACACTCTATGCCTCAACCAATGAAGGCAAGCCTGCCAATCGCCTTATTGACCACCTTATCCACTTGTGTTGCCACTTTCAGGGAACTGTGAACCTGTACAATAGAAGAAGTTGAATAATGTGAACCTTGGTCTCTTTCTATTTAGCAAATTGTATGCTCCTGTGTTTAATTAGATGTCTATGTGAAGGACCATATTTTACACACAAATCTGACGATGCTTGATCAGTAACAGGATCAAAAACGAACTGTTGAAAGCTGCTGCATAAGGTCTCTCATCTATTAGGGGCGTCAAAACTCACTACACTCACACCTAAATCTAATTCGAAGTATCAGTTTCTGGCTTGCTAAATGAAGTTCACTGGACTGACCATAGCTCATGGTTTTATATTTGACACGATTTTAAATACAGGCAGTCTCTAGACAGAGATCTCAGACGGGTTTCATGGTAGGTACATCAGTTAGTGAAGCCAGTATAACAGTATTTACTTCCAAAGGTTCTTATTTAGCTTTGAAGAATCAGGCCTGTTCTTTATCTGTCTGCAGGACATACCTATTCTGGGATCCAAAGGCACTTTACCAAGGAAGGGAATGCTTAAATCCTTGCACATCTTCATTGCACCTCCGGTGGTTGGTGGAAAAATCTGAGATTCATGCTGTAAATGTACAAAATGTAAAAGAACTACATTTTATGGCGATAATTTGAAAACAAGAAGGACAAGATGAATGTCAGACCTCTTTAAAACTTGATTTATCCAATATTCTTTGGCAACTCAGTCCAGTGAAAGCCAGTTCTCATCACATAGGCCTTCACTGCTCTCTCTGAAGTTATATGGTCATATGCATTGATGGGTGCACTCTAAGCTCCTACATCAGCACAAGATGAGTCCAAATGCAGCCATGTTTTCACTGAAAGTTCTACTTTCTCTCCCTTCCCATTCCTCTGAGCATTAACAATCATAACTGATTTTTCACAATTCTCCTCACAGATACTTGTTGGAACATGTGCATATCGCTAATTCATTTTGAAACTTATATGGCTTCGTGCACTTGTGGAGCTACTATCTTGCTTGGTTTTATCTCAATGTATCGTAACCAACAAAACAATATTAGGTTTAAAAGTTATTGAGAACATGATTTCCTTCAACATGCAGTCATACCCAGTGTTACATTGGAAGGCAGGCAATTCCCTCCACAAGAGTGGAAAGAATGACAGAACCTGGCCTACTTGAGTCTAGAAAACATTTATCTCGAGAGAAACTTGTGTAATAAACCCAAGAGCAAGCTGCTTGCTCCTTTGCTAAATTGTGGTTTGATCCATCAACATCTCGAATAGCGAAAAGAGATTAAAAGTAGCTTACAATTTGAAAATAATTTAATTTTATTCGGAATAAAACATCTCACCTGGCACTTTGGACACACAAAGCCACTCATATTTTCTACAACCCCAATTATAGGAAAATTCACTTTTCGACAGAAGTTGATTTCCTTCCTCACATCCTGTAGCGACACTTCCTATTACAAGATCAAAGTAAAATTTACAGTATGATAGGCAATAGCAGATTGGAAATTAATTTTTTAAAGACATTTATTATCAACACCAAATTAATTCAAGATCTCTTCCACCAGATTTTTGCATGTACATCATAGAGATGATTTCCCAAAAATCTGTTAACATTTCTCAAAAACAGTTTAGAATTTTAAGAACTCCGCAGAGATTCCAAGCATCAATCCAAGACCTTGGAAAGATCTTTCCACTTCCAGATTGGAAAGTTTCAGAATTTGCACTGCTTAAATATTTACAAACCCCAAAATGATCTACTTACATTATATCAGGTTCCTATGCACTACCGCAAGTATACTTTCTTCATAAATATGGCCAACGTGGAGATTATGTAGCTCCAAGTGAAAAGGGCCAATCTCTGATTCAGTTTCTTTCTAAAATTCCATACTACAAACATTGCAGTTTAGTGCCTGGACAACACATATTGGAACATTTGCTGTGAGTACTTTTTACTGAAAACCCAAGAGAAGGAACTAAATCCAACTAATTCAGCTTGCATTAAATATTTTTAAACCCACTGTTAAATCAATCAGCGGTGATAAAAGAACTCTATGCTCCCTACGCAATCCCCTGATCTCATGGGCTCGCCCACATACTGAGCCTTCTGATTAATTGGTCTAGCAGTGAAGTGAATACGAGGGTGCTGGAGAACCTCAGTAAATCTGGCAGCATAAGTGCCAGGGTTAAATTATTCAGCAGTAGTATGATCTTCCTTAAAATGCCAGTTTGAACTTCTGATTGAGCACACTGCTGGAAGGAGACCAATGGTTTATTCAGCTTTTCCCAACAAAAATTTCAAGGTTTTTAACTGATGCTAACCACAACTTCTACTCAAGCATGGACTGCAGAAACATCCAACTATGAATTTAGTAGCTTTTTGGGCAAGTTCTAACTGCATGAGAAGAGAATATTCCTGATACTTTCAGTCTCAGTGGCCTGTGATTTTGAAAGACTTCATTGCCTCTTGCAGGAGAGGGCATACTCCCTAAAAGATGGGGTCTATATTATTATAGGAGAAGAGTGTGTGTACTGTGATGGATGGAGATTGCACGTGATTGTCGGGGATAAATGCATTGTGATACATGAGCCTTTCAGGCATGTGTTTCAACATGAATTTCGTGCTCGTTTGAATTAAGCCAAATATGCAGAATTCAGATGCAGTTGAACTCGATGTGCTTTACAAATACACAGTAATAGACAGAGTGCGAGTGAGATCCAAAGTCTCCTGTATGAAATAAAAATATTGGTAAGTATTCTGCAGTTTTCAAAACACATGATCAGACTTTGGAAAGCACACCTTTTTATTCATTTTGTGGGACATGGGCATCACCAGCTGGCCAGCATTTATTGCTCATTCCTAGTTGCCCTTGCGAAGGTGATAGAACATAGAAAAGTACAGCACAGTACCGGCCCTTCGGCCCATGATGTTGTGCCATGGAATAATCCTAATCCAAATTTAAATAACCTAACCTACATTCCCGTCAATTCACTGCTGTCCATGTGCATGTCCAGCAGTCGCTTAAATGTCACTAATGACTCTGCTTCCACGACTCCACTGGCAAACTATTCCATGCGCTCACAACTCTCTGGGTGAAGAACCTCCCTCTGACGTCTCCTCTATACCTTCCTCCTAACACCTTAAAACTATGACCCCTCGTGGCAGTCAATACTGCCCTGGGGAAAAGTCTCTGGCTATCAACTCTATCCATGCCTCTCATTATCTTGTACACCTCGATCAGGTCACCTCTCTTCCTCCTTCTCTCCAGAGAGAAAAGTCCGAGCTCAGTCAACTTCTCCTCATAAGACAAGCCCTCCAGTCCAGGCAGCATCCTGGTAAACCTCCTTTGCACCCTCCCCAAAGCCTCCACATCTTTCCTATAATAGGGTGACCAGAACTGGACACAATATTCCAAGTTTGGTCTCACCAGGGTTTTGTAGAGCTACAGCATAACCTCGCGGCTCTTAAACTCGATCCACCTGTTAATGAACGCCAAAACACCATATGCTTTCTTAACAACCTGATCCACTTGAGTGGCAACTTTGAGGGAGCTATGCACTTGAACACCAAGATCCCGCTGTTCCTCCACACTGCCGAGAATCCTGCCTTTAATCCTATATTCAGCATTTAAGTTCGACCTTTCAAAATGCATCACTTTGCATTTATCCAGGTTGAACTCCATCTGCCATTTCTCAGCCCAGCTCTGCATTCTGTCAATGTCTCGCTGAAGCCTGCAATAGCCCTCGATACTATCAACGGTATCTCCAACCTTTGTGTCATCAGCAAACACCCCTCAACCTCCTCATCCAAGTCATTTATAAAAACTACAAAGAGCAGAGGCCCAAGAACAGAGCCCTGCGGGACACCACTCAGCACTGACCTCCAGGCAGAATACTTACTATCTACAACCACACTCTGCCTCCTGTCAGCCAACCAATTCTGAATCCAGACAGCCAAATTACCCTGCATTCCATACCTCCTGACTTTATGAATGAGCCTGCCATGGGGAACCTTATCAAAGGTGGGCTGGTGAGCTGCCTTCTTGAACGACTGCAGTCTATCTGCCGTGAGTCGACCCACAATGCCATTAGGGAAGGAACAGTGGCTTGGAGGGGAACTTGAAGATGGTGGTGTTCCCATGTATCTGCTGCCCTTGCATCTCGATGAAAGTGGTCATGGGTTCGGAAAGTGCTATCGGAGGATCTCTGGTGAATTTCTGCAGGGCATCTTGTAGATAGTACATACTGCTGCTACTCTTGAGTGTCGGTGGTGGAGGAAGTGAATGCTTGTGGACATGGTGCCAATGAAGCAGGCTGCTTTGACCTGGATGGTGTCAAACTTCTTGAGTTGTTGGGGCTGCACTCATCCAGACAAGTGAGGAGTATTCCATCACATTCCTGACTTTGCCTTGTAGATGGTGGGCAGGCATTTGGGAGTCAGGAAGTGAGTTACTCACCACAATATTCCTAGCCTCTGACCTGCCTTTGTAGCCTTTGTAGGTGTTTATGTGGTTCACTTTCTGATCAGTGATACCTCCCAGGATGTTTATAGTGGGGAATAACACCTTTGAATGACAAGGGACAATGGTTAGATCATCTCTTATTGGTGATGGTCACAGCCTGGCATTTGTATGGTACGAATGTTACTTTCCATCTGTCAGCCCAAGCCTGTCTATCATCCAGATCTTGTTGCATTTGGACACTGACTGCTTCAGTCTCACCAGGCAAATGGTGCTGAACATTGTGCAATCATTGGTGAACATTCCCACTTCTGACCTTATGATGGAGGGAAGGTCATTGATGAAACAGCTGAAGATGGTTGGGCCTAGGACACTACTCTGAGGAACTCCTGCAGAGATGTCCTGGTGCTGAGATGGTGACGTCCAACAAGGATGACCATCTTCCAATGTCTCAAGTACAACTCCAATCACCAGAGAGTTTGCCCGCTGATACCCATTGATTCCAGGTTTGCTAGGGCTCCATGATGCCACACTTAAGTTGAATGCAGCCTTGATGTCAAGTGCTGTTGCTCTCACCTCACCTCTGGAATTCAGCTTGTTCGTGTATGTTTGAACTGTGGCTGTAATGAGATCAGGAGCTAAATGGCCTGGCGGAACCCAACTGGGCGTCACTGAGCATGTGCGCTTTCATAGCACTGTTGATGACCCCTTTCATCACTTTACTGATGACTGACAGCAGACTGATGGAGCAGTAATTGAGGATGTAGATATTTGTGCAGCATCCTAGCCTTCTCCTTCAGTGACTTGTTTAATTGTCCAACACCATTTGCAACTGGATCTGGCAGGACTGCAGAGCTTAGGTCTGATCCGTTGGTTGTGGGATCCCTTAGCTCTGTCTATCACTTGTTGCTTTTGCTGTTTGACGTGCAGGTAGTCCTGTTTGGTGGCTTCACCAGGTTGAAACCTCATCTTCAGGTATGCCTGGTGCTGCTCCTGGCATGCCCTCCTGCACTGTCCATTGAACCAGGGTTGATCCCCTGGCTTGATGCAAATGGTTAACTGGGGAATATGCTGGGCCATGAAGTTGCAGATTGTGTTGGAGTACAATTCTGTTGTTGTTTAGGGCCAACAGCACCTCATGGATGCCCAGTTTTGAGTTGTCAGATCTGTTAGAAGTTTGTCCCATTTAGCACGGTGATAGTGCCAGAGAACAGGATGCAGTTATTCTTGTGGAAGTAGGACTTTGTCTCCACAAGGACTGGGCGATGGTCACTCTTACAGATACTGTCACAGACAGAGCACCTGCAGCTTGGTAAGGATGAGGTCAAGTATGTTTTGCCCTCTTGTAGGTTCCCACACCAACTGCCACAGACCCAGTCGAGCAGCTGATGCAACTGATCAATAATCAAAAAGACAACATAATGTCACTTGTGGTATGTTGGCTTTAGATAAATTCGTCTGCATTGATTGTCATTGTGGAAGAAGTCAAATCTCTTTAAAAGTCTATCTCATGTAAGAGAGAGTTGATGATGTTGGCAAAAACTACAAAGGACAAAATGCAATAGCTTGATAAAACAAAAAGGTGTACAAGGTAATGTGAGGCATGGATAGAGTCGATAGCCAGAGACTTTTCCCCAGGGAAGGATTGACTGCCACGAGGGGTCATAGTTTTAAGGTGTTAGGAGGAAGGTATAGAGGAGACGTCAGAGGGAGGTTCTTCACCCAGAGAGTTGTGAGCGCATGGAATAGTTTGCCAGTGGTAGTCATGGAAGCAGAGTCATTAGTGACATTTAAGCGACTGCTGGACATGCACATGGACAGCAGTGAATTGAGGGGAATGTAGGTTAGGTTATTTTATTTTTGGATTAGGATTATTCCACGGCACAACATCATGGGCTGAAGGTCCTGTACTGTGCTATACTTTTCTATGTTCTATGTTCTAAAAATCATTTAAAAATTCTTCAGGCCAAAGTTTTAACATGCATTTATACCAAATATAAGTAACTTCAATGCTTCCAATTCATATAAACATAAATAGATTTTAAAAATTTAATTCTTGGAGTCACTGAGAGCACAAGCAATATCGCATGGTTGGTTCACAGTGTGTTACAGTGCAGTCTCTTTTTATGAATGCTGTGGTTCTTAGAGTTCAGTGTTTGCGCCATTCCTACATCGACAAATTCATAAATTTTTATTCTTTCCTTCACACTGTGTATATAGTTTCTTTTTGTTAAAAAAGCATAAATAGACTACTCAAATGCCTCATACTGAAAAGCATTTATGGATATACGTTTACCTTATATTAAAAAGCATATATAGACCATAGAGTTGCTTTTTATTAAAAAAAACATGTAGAGGCACTGGAAGTGGTGCTAAAACAGTTTACAGGGATGATAAGTGATAATGGGAACTGCAGATGCTGGACAATCCAAGATAATAAAATGTGAGGCTGGATGAACACAGCAGGCCCAGCAGCATGTCAGGAGCACAAAAGCTGATGTTTCGGGCCTAGACCCTTCATCAGAGAGAGTCTAGGCCCGAAACATCAGCTTTTGTGCTCCTGAGATGCTGCTGGGCCTGCTGTGTTCATCCAGCGTCAGATTTTATTATCTTACAGGGATGATAACAGAGCTCTGAGGTTTCAGTGCAGATTGTGGGTTAGAGGTAGATGATCTGCTGAGACCTGACTGAATGACAGCGCAGCCTTGTTGGGCTGAGTGGCCTTCTACTGCTCTCACATTCCCAGGAGCATTGGTTTCTTTTGCTCATTTCAAGAAGTTTCTTCTACCTGGGGCGACCCATTCTTACTTCACAGCTCATGAAAGTAAATGCAGTCAATTAATATAAAGCAATCACATCGAAACAACACTATCAATCTTAATATTAAGTAATGAAATTCCTGTGGCAGGGTTTATTGCTGAAGGTTTCATCGTATCACCAGCTGTTAATACCAACCATCCCATGAGACCTAAAGTCTTTTACCACCCCGTCTCCCTGTTTAAAAAAAAATACTTTCTAACATATATATTTTTCCCCTGATGTGTGTAGGAGGTTAATCTTGAACTCCTGGAGGCTCGACAACACTTTTTGTTTTGGTAATGCAGCCTACCTGTGGAGTGGTAATGATGACAGCTCCATCCACTTGTGTAGCACTCAGGTACTGTACAATGGAAAGATGTTCATCTGAGGTACCAGGTGGTGTGTCAACAATCAGATAATCTATTTCACCCCAGTCCACATCCCGTAGGAATTGCTTGATTAAACCTAAAAGATGAAAACTTTGTTAATACCAATAAACAAGGATGGCAAACTAAAAATCAGTCAGCTGATTTTCATGCCACAAGCATAAAATCTGGAATGTATTAAGGCTTGTACCCTTGATTCCTTGCAGACCTGTGTTTCCAACTTGAAATCACAGGATTGCTAATATATGCGAGGCAGAGGCTTGGTGCTTTCTTACGGTAAGGCAGTGAGACATGAGTGAAATTGTCAGCCTTGGATATCTCTGTCTCATAGCTTCAGCAGGTGACTCCTGAGGTACCTGCAAGCAGAATCCATGCTTTCTCAATAATGGTATAAGGTGAAGTGGGGAAAAAAAACTGTTAAAAGAGGAATCATTACTGGAATATTAATGCAGACTTTTATGTTTGACACAGCTAAATCAAATGATATTCTATGTTACAGTGACAAAAGGGAACAAAAATTCTATTATTTTATCACCAAGGTTGATGTGTGCTTAAGATCATTTGTCCTTTGAAGAAGAGAATATGTAATCACTTTAAATGTGAAGAATTTGAGATTACGCATAGTTGAAATCTGATGAGGAAACTTCGTGGATTAGAATGTGCACATTTCAGATTATCACTGAGAAAACCCAAATGTTTTACATCTGTGATAAAATGCAATAGCTGGAGACAAACATTCAGATGTACAGTTCATAGGATCATAAAATCAAAGATTCCTTAAAGTGTGGAAGCAGGCCATTCAGCCTATCAAGTCCACACCAACTTCTGTACAGCATTCCACCCAGACCCACCTCACTACCCTGCTGCTGTAACCCTACATTTTCTGCATTTCCCATGGGTAACCCACCTAGCCTGCACACTCCTGGACATTACGGACAATTTAGCATGGCCAATCCACCTAATTTGCACATTTTTGGACTGTGGGAGGAAACCGGAGCACCCAAAGGAAATGCACACAGACTCAGGAATTACATACAGAGTTCACAAATACAGTTACCCGAGTGTGGAATCAAATCCCGGTCCCTAGTGCTGTGAGGCAGCAGTGCTAACCACTGAGCTGTCCCATTTTTAAATATTAAAATAAATACATATTTATAGTCTTGAGGCATTGTTTAGATACAGAAATCACATCATTACAGCTTACCGTGAGCTTAAAATTCAATTTGCATGAGACATTCTTTTTGAAAAGAATGAGAACAAATCTGTGGATGCAACGATTAAGAAAATAGTTTGACAGAACAAACAAAAATAGAGCCACAGTTCAGTGACTCAGCATTAAAGGGTTTAATGTCCCAATCTCTCTCGATGAATGTAACTTCTCAGTCCACATTATAACTTGTGTCTGTGTATTTGAGTACGTTGCTCACACAACCTAAAACAAACTTCAGACTTCAAAACAGTTATTTGTAACATACTGCACAAACATACAGAACGAGGAATCTACCTGAGCCACAATATGTACAAGTTCCTAAATAACATTCCTACATTAATACTTATTAAATTATTAATAGCTGAATTCCAGAGGTGAGGCAAGAAGAACAGCACTTGACATAAAGGCTATATTCAACTGAGTGTGGCATCAAGGAGACCTAGCAAAATTGGAATCAATGGTTATCGGGGACAAACTTTCTGCTGGTTGGAGTCATTCCTGGCATATAGGAAGATGGTCCTAGGAGATAGTAAGAACTGCCAATGCTGGAGTCTGAGATAACATAATGTGGAGCTGAAGGAACACAGCTGGCCAGGCAGCATCACAGTAGCAGGAAAGCTGACGTTTCGGGTTGGGACCCTTTTTCAGAAATGGGGGAGGGAAAGGGGGCTCCGAAATAAATAGAAAGGTGGGGGGTGGTGTTGGGGGGTGGTGTTGGGCCAGGAACGGTAGGTGGGATGATAGCAGGTAGTTAGTGGTGGGGATTGGTCAGGGAGGTGGGAAGAACAGATAGCTTGGACAGAAGATGGACAGGTTGTGTCAGGTCAAGGATTCAGTGATGGTAACACCATTGAATGTCAAGGGACAGTGGTTAGATTGTCTCTTGTTGGAGATGGTCATTACCTATCTTTTGTGTTGCACAAATGCTATTTGCTAATTGTCAGTCCAGGCCTGGATACTGTCCAAATCTTGTTGCATTTGAACATGTCGCAAATGGTGATGCACATTGTGCAATCATCGGTGAATATTCCCACATCTGACCTTATGATGGAGGGACGGTCATTAATGAAGCAGCTGAAGATGGTTGGGGCTCAGGATATTTTCCTGTGTAACTCCCACAGAGATGTCTCGGAGCTGAAATGACTGACCTCCAATAACCAGGTCCATTACAACCCAATAGACTCAATGTGGACTTTACAAGCTTCAAAATCGACCTACACCCAGCCCCGTACCAAGACCAATGCTCCCTTTCATCCCCTGGGGGTTACCATTGACCAGAAATTCAGCTGGACTTGCCACACAGACTCAATGGCTACAAGAACAGGTCAAAAGCTAGGAATATTGCAGCGTGCAACTCACCTCCTGACTCTCCAAAGCCTTTCCACCATCTACAATGCACAGTCAGGGGTGTGATGGAATACTCCCCACTTGCCTGGATGGGTGCAGCTCCAACAACACTCAAGAAGCATGTCGACATTCAGGACAAAGCAGCCCACTTCATTGGCTTCTCAAAACTCGCTAACATCCAGAAAGAGTCATGGACTTTTAAAACTTCATAAGATAAAGCAAATGTCACGAAAACATAGCCCCATCAATAGAGAGATGACGGGAGGACAGAGCACAAATGTGTAGGGTGAATGATGCTATTCTTACTTATTTTTTGAATATTCATTCACGGAATATGAGCTTCACTAGCTGGGCCAGCATTTATTATTCCATCACTAATTGCCTGGAGGACTGTTAAGAGTCAACCACATTGATGTGGGTCTGGAGTCACATGTAGTCCAGACCAGGTAAGGATGGCAGTTTCCTTCTCTAATGGACATTAGTGAACCAGATGGGTTTTTCCAACAATTGACAATGGATTCACGGTTATCATTAGACTCTTAATTCCAGATTATACTGAATTCAAATTGCATCATTTGGTGGGATTCAAACCTGGATCTCCGGAATAGCCGAAGTCTCCGGTGATAATACCACTATGCCATCACTTCCCCTTGTCCTGTACAACAATGAGCTGCATTTGGGAATTAGGGCAGCAATAACATCAGCAGCTGATGACGTGACATTCAGAATGTGATAAATTGTCACAATGACTGTGAAAAGACTTTAGGGAGACATGGATAGGCTGGTACAATGAGCAAATAAAGTGTCAGGTGTAGATGAATGAGCAACAATGCAAGGTGGTACATTTGGCAAGTTCATAAAAATGGTACAAAATCGTATTAAATGGAATGGAAGAGGACTGGAGAGACATTGGGCGTGCAGAGATACTGCCTATTAAGGATTATAGTGTTAGCAGCTTAAGTTATTGAAAAGCTTTTTTTTAAAATTTAGAGATAAATGGCTTATCCACCACATCGTTCAAGCCATAACTGGAGAACTCTGTATAAATTTGAGTATCCCCTTAAAGGAAGCAGATCAAAATGTGGTCAAGGTGTTGTATGGATTCATGAGGATGTTATCAGGACTGAGAGTCACTTAACGAGGTTGGGACATTAAACCTTTTCCAACTTGAGACCAAGAGATAACCTGCTTTACCAGGAGTAACACAACAAGAGCGATACCAGTGTTGAGCAGCATTCAACAAACCTAAAGTGTATTAAGACAACATTAAAAATGAGAGAAATGATTGCCCTGAATGCTAAACATGTTGCAGAGGACATTTGTTAAGCCAGAAAGGATAAACTCAACAAAATAAACAAACCATTTTTCTTTGGCCCCCTCCAAATGACAGCATCATCAAGGCTGCTGAGCAAAAATCCTATTGACATTATACCCAGATTCTCTTCCACATACTGTAAGAAACAAAACAAAAGAGAGAAACCATCAATATAGATTGTAGCAATGTGGTTAGGGTGTAGTTCAACAAATTCTCAAATGTGCGCAGTAAACCAACATTCTAATAAAGTGGGAGGTACAACGAACGTAACAATTGTAAAATGGAGAACTTGTATAAAATCTCTAATGATGACAGAATTTTGTGCATGTATTTGAAGCCACTGTATAACAGAGAACAAATCAAAAGGGGCCAAAGAGGAAGCAAAGTGAATGTCATGACCGTGGAATGCCCTGCCTGCAACAGTAATTGACTCGCCAACTTTAAGGGCATTTAAATGGTCATTGGATAAACATATGGATGATAATGGAATAGTGTAGGTTAGGTGGATTTCATATTGGGTTCACAGGTTGGCGCAACATTGAGGACCAAAGGGCCTATACTGCACTGTTATGTTCTATGGAGCATACCTGCCCTTAAAAAAGGAACGATAGAGCCAACATGACAGCAGATATAAATTCAATGGTTGTCTGCAGAGAAATTCTAGAATGTTATATCCACACAGAGTCAGCAAAGCTTCAAACAGGAAGAGATAATGAGAGGGATGGCTACCATAAGAGATAATGACTACCTAGCCTCCACTCGCTAGGAAGCCATCTCCTGCAGACATGTTTGCATTTTGTCCTTCCAGAGATATGCAAAAAAAACGTAGTTTCGAAGCGAGCTTCAACTCTGTCAGCGTGTGTCAGTCTGATGTTCTTCTGCATGGACTATTGTACTGTGAAGGTCACAGCTTTGAGAACCAACACTAAACATCCCTGCACTGCAGATAAAGGCAGGGATTAGACACTCTCACAGTTTGAGCGCTGCCAGACACCAAAGAAAGGAACCAGGACAAAAGAAATTCATTCAACCACAAAGACAATAAACTTGAAATGACCCGATCAACCATCAGTACCAATGCTATCGGTGAATCACTAATGGTTGCAATGCTCTACTATCTACACTTCATGAATGACTCACAGACTGATCTGTATTTTAAAAAATTATTTTGGATTGATTTCTTATTCCTAATCTGTGTGCATGTGTGCTGCATTATTGTTTCTTCTCGCATTCAGCAACTAATAAATTCACTCTTGTTAACTCAAGACAGCCAGGTTAAAAGGGCTGCTTCTAAAACATACATTTGGTCTGAGAAAAAGATATCCACAAGGTTAAGGGATCCTTCTTAAATTAATCTTATTGCAACCAAGAGGAGGGGTGGGAATGGATGAATAAAGAAGGGATACTGGTTCACCACTCCTCAGTCAGGAACTTAATAAATTGGGATACTCCATGTGGCACCATAATAAATTGGGGAACCTTTCGCTAAAACTGATCTTAACAAAACACACTGAAATCACAGCCATTATGATATATTGGGTAAATTGCCTCATTTAGTACTGTTAATAATTTTCAGTGTTTTTCAAAAGCCTCACATGATGGCGTCTGGACTTGAAATGTTAACTGTTTTTCTCTCTGCAGACGCTATCAGATCTACTCAGCTTCTCCAGCACTTTCTGTTTCTGTTTTAATTTCCAAAGCTTACGGTTCTTTGTTTTATATTTCTCATTCGAAAAGGTACATTGTGTGAGGATAGGACTAGAAATGGTACAATTGCAATTCTCCAACCTGTACTCCCCACAAGCCTGGCTGCTCGCTAGGTCAGATTTAGACATGCCAACAATTCAACAACGCAATACCTACCACTGGAGACCATCCTGACCCACTCTGGTGTACCTGTGAGAATAGAAGGGATGGATAGAATTTAATTAATAGACTTGCTTTTAAATTCTTAGCATGCACATTTAAGGATTAATTTAAATCAACATATTGCTTACATTAAAGGTTGGCAAGTGTGTGGAATAAGATTTTTGCTGCTGTAAGTTATATTCATGACCATGTTATTTTGTTGTTAACTTAATTTAAGCTCCTTAATAATATGACATTGGTAATTATCATAGAATCATAGATATATACAGCATGGAAACAGTCCCTTCCATGCAGATGAGATATCCTACACAAATCTGGTCCCATTTGCCAGCATTTGGCCCATATCCCTCTAAACCCTTCCTATTCATATATCCATCCTTTTTAAATGTTGTAATTGTACCAGCCTCCACCTCTGGCAACTCATTCCATACACACATCACTGTCTGTGTGAAAAAGTTGTCCCTTAGGTCCCTTTTATAACTTTCCCCTCTCACCTTAAACCCATGCCCTTTAGTTTTGGACTCTCCCACCCTGAGGAAAAAACCTTGCCTATGTACCCTATCCATGCCTCTCATGATTTTAAAAACCTCTATAAGGTTCCCCCTCAGCCTCTGACACTCCATGGAAAATAGCCTCAGCCTATTCAGCCTCTCCTTGCACCTCAAACTCTCCAACCCTGACAAGATCCTTGTAAATCTTTTCTGAACCGTTTCAAGTTTCACAACATCCTTCCAATAGCAAGAAGACCACAAGTGCACACAATACTCCAAAAGTGGCAGAACCAATGTCTTGTACAGCCGCAACATGACCTACCAACTCATACACACAATTCTTCTTCCCCCAACAAAATATTTCCCTGATATCAGCTAAGCCACAGTGCTGTGTGTATGGAGTCACGTATAGGCCAGACCAGGTAAGGATGACAGATTTCCTCCCATGGAGGATGCTGGTGAACTGGATTAGCTTTCACTACAACAACTGACGATAGTGTCATGGCCATCATTATTATTATTGTGACTAGCTTTAATTCCAGATTTTATTAATTAAATGCCACCAGCCGCTGCAGTGGGGTTTGAACTTGAGCCTCCTGAGTGTCAACCTGCGGCTCTAGGTTGCTAGTCCAGTGACATTATCCCTAACTGTAAAAGGGATGTCTAATTTTAAAAAAAAACTTTTAACACACAAAGGCATATGTTAAGGGTTGTGTGCTGAAATTTTAGGGATATTGCCAGTAAGTAATTCTGTACTCAGCAAGTGATTAAGTCGAGATGTGTTATCAGAAACAGTGAGTGTAGGCAGTACTTTAAGGCAGAGAAATGAGAAGATTGGCTAAGTTCTGAGGAAGGATCACTCTAATTTCTCTTCACAGACGCTGCCAGACCCGCTGAGCTTTTCCAGCCATTTCTGTTCTTCTTTCACCTAAGATCCAGTTCACTGCTGAATTGGGGGAATGCAATGAAACCTAATCAGCCACAGAACTTTCTTCAACAGAAGGAATCTTATGTCACAAGGAGTGTCTCTAGCTACACAATGTACTAATTTTAATGCGATAATTTCTTATTTCTCTGCCTTAAATCACGTAAACTAATTTGGCCGCAGACCACTTCTTGTCCTGGACGCTGTGTAGTCAATCAATTTGTAATCTAATCTACAGAATTAGAGTTTAAGTATTTTAAACATTAACTCCAATTTAAGCATCTAACCAGAACTACAAAACAGTATTTTCGCAACAAACTACCCTCTGTACTAAATGGAACTATTTTTAAAAAGTCCTTTTAATTTTACATTCCAAATGGTTGTAAGTAAATACTCCTACTTTTGATAGGAATGGGGGAAAAACCCAGAAATAGTAGTGATATTCACAAAATCTGTTCATAAAGTATTTTGGTGGCGCTGAGCACAGAATTGTGATTCAAGACTTCTGAAAATCATGTTTCTGATCTATTGCAGTACACAAAAGGTGCAGCAGGTGGTGCTGCTGAGCCGTCATTCCCTCCCTCAGATTCTAATGCAGCAGACCCTCTACAGTTCAGAGATTGAGCATACTTTGGAAATCGAACACAGTTGTGGCAAATCATTGACAATTTGGTCATTATGTCATAGAGATAAACAGCACAGAAACAGAACCTTCAGTCCAACTTGTTAATGCCAACCAGATTAAATTAATCTAGTCCCATTTAACAGCATTTAGCCCAAATACCTCTAAATCCTTCCTACTGATGTATCCATCCAGATGCCTTTTAAATTTTGTTATTGTCCCTGTCTCCACCACTTTCTCTGGCAGCTTATTCCATACACACATCATCCTCTGCATGAAAACGTTGCCCTATAGGTCCCTTTTAAATCTTTCCCCGCTTACCTTAAATCTATGCCCTCTGGTTTTGAACCCTGGGGAAAAGACCTTGGCTATTCACCCTATCTTCATGATGTTATAAAATTCGATAGGGTCACTCCTCAGCCTCTGACACTCTAGGGAAGACAGACCAAGTCTTTTCACTCTCTCTCTATAGCTCAAACTCTCCAACCCTGGCAACATCTTTGTACATCTTTTCTGAACCCTTTCAAGTTTAACAATATCCTTCCTACAGCAAGGTCGAATAAACCAGCGAAGGCAATGGCCTAGCATTATCACTTGATAATTAATCCAGAAACCCAGATCATGTTCTGGGGCCCCAAGGTCAAATCACCCTGTGGTAGATGGTGCAATTTGAATTCAATTAAGATCTAACCATGAAATCCCCGCCGACTGTTAGAAAAACTCATCTGTTTCACAAAGCTCTTTTAGAGAAGGAAATCTGCCATCCTCACCTGGTCTGACCTACATGTGACTCTAGGCCAACAGAAATGTTAACTACCCTCTGGGCAATTTGGGATGGGCAATAAATGCTGGCCTAGACAGAATCACCCACAGAGGTCAAAAAGAAATGTTTAAACTAAATTTATGAAGAACAGTTTCAAATGGACTTGAAGGAAGCTCTGGCTTCATTTGACCTGATTAAATTGGAAATCGGGATGCCCAAAAACAGTTAACAATGAACAAAGTACTTTTTGAAGTTGTGTACTTATTGTTGCAATGTAGGGAAGTTAGTATCGGATTTGTGCACAAAAAGCCCCCATAAACAAAGGTGATAATGACCACCTATTGTGTTTCAGTGATGTTGTTTCAGAGATACATATTCGACCAGGAGACAGGAATAACTCACTTCTTCGAAATGAGGCTATGAAATCTTTTACTTTCAGCTTTAGTATTGCACCGAGTTTCAGCCCAGGCTTCTGTGTCCAAGTCACCGGAGTGGGGCTTGAACACATCACGTCCTGGCTCGGAGACAGAAGTGCTGCCTGCTGAGCCACTGCTTACACACAAGGCAGCTGCAGGTGAGACGATGAATAGGTAAGACCACCATGCTTTCTGAACTAGGTAAACTATGTCACCAATGGTTTAAGACCCTTCTAAATGATGCAAACCTCATACTGGCACCTCCGGAACTTACATTTTCCCCTCAATCTGAGGAGTCCACCCCAAACATGGCTAACAGGGTGGTTGACTGCTTCCATCCCATTTCCTGCATTTCTACTCCCACTCTTTTCCCAGGACCACATAGGGTTTTCCTTGTCCTCACATTCTACCCCACCAGCTACCATATACAATTGTTCTGCACCATTTCTACCACTTCGACACCATCATCAAACACACCTTCTGATCCCCTTTCAGCATTCCAGAGGAGTTTTACTATAATTTGCTACATCTGTGTGCACCTTGTCTGCCCTTCAAGCCACCTTCAACACGCCTCCCCTTTCTCTCGCAACTTTCCACTCAAGACGAGAGGCAGTGGTAATGTCACTGCACGTGGCAGATGGTGGAATTTGAATCAATAAAAATCTGGAATAAAAAGCTAGTCTAGTGATGGCCATTAAACTGTGGTTGACTGTCAAAAAAACCCATCTGGCTCACTAATGTCCTTTGGGGAAGGAAATCTGCCATCCTTATCTGGTGTGATCCTCATGTCATTCCTGACCCACAGCAATATGACTGGCTCTTAACTGTCCTCTGGGCGATTAGGGACAGGCAATAAATACTGGCCTGGCCAGTAATGTCCATGAACATGAACAAATTTTAAAGGGTGTAGGTGATGCGACAACTGACCTTTTTTTTTGAAACCTCTTCTAGGCCCAGAACACACTGTCCAGGTGAAAATTTCAAATTAACATACATGATTCACTGCTCATAACATTGTACATTGGGGAGACCACTGTATAGGAAAAATCCCTGTCGTTTATCCCTGTAATTCCCTGCTTTGCTATGATCCTCAGTTTCCTATATGCTCCAACGAAGCTCAACATAACCTCAAAGATATTCCAGTGTAAACCGGTTCAACCTTTATTTGGAGCTTCCTGACATTCTGCTCACTGCACCAATCAGTTTATGATCCTGAAATTCAACATTTAATCTGTTTCATAGAATTCAACACCAACCAACTTATATCAGTAAAATTCAATTCAAAAAATACAATGCTTTACTATGAGCTAGACTGTAATCACTATGCTATACTGAACTACTCTGTGAGCACTTTACTATACTGAACTAGACGGTAATAACTACATTTTACTGAACTGGGTTGCGATCACTATACTGTATTGAACTATGCTGTGATCATTCTGCTGTACTGAATTATGCTGTAATTACTATAGTACAGTAAATAACATTATGGTTACTATAACACACTGAACCACACTGTAATCATGATGTTATATTGGACTATGCTGTAATCATTTATGTTGTGGGGTTCACTCTGACCTTCAAGAAGCATTACAAATTTTCCCATGTACCAAATGAGCAGTTTTCGCTGATCCCTGCATGAATTCTCTTTCTGAAACCCACGATATTGTACTTTCCGCCGATGGATCTCCATTTCACAGTTATTTTGTTGAAGGGACATCACCTGACAAAGAAGCAATGCTTCAAAAGCTTGTGATTTTAAATAAACCTATTGGACTACAACCTGGTGTTCTGTGACTTCTGACTTTGTCCACCCCAGTCCAACACCGGCACCTCCACAGAATTACTAATACAGGTAGGTGTAAGATGCTTACAATTGTAAAAATGACTGATTTATTGATCACAAGGATTTGGGAACTCAATGAACTTACTGAGGGATTGTAAACAGATCCAATTTATAATGAAAGAATTGAATTAACTTTTAATGCATTGCCTGTGGTTCTGCTGAACTTTTGACATCATTTCTCCACCATTAAGAGTTGATGATGTTAATGATTATGGGTTGGCTTAAGTCCATGGAATGTCAGGGAGCTACTCAATAAGTAGCCACAAACAGTGGTCCAATAGATGGGTCATATACAGTGACAAATATTCTGAATAGGATCTTGGTATTTCACTAATGACTGTCCCTGTGCCAGGCTGCACAACCAGCCATCTGAATACAAATAAAAAGGCACTGTTAGAGATACAACAGAAAGCCAGAAGACGTTATACTGTCAAACTATACCCATGTTGCCATATACAGTAAACTTACTTTTTTTAAAAGTGTTTTCCATATGTAACACTGTGTTGCACTGAGTTGTGTGAAGAGATATAAGGAAATGGTTTAGCAAGCAAAACCATCATGGCAACTAGGAAATTTCATTAATTGAACAAATTTGGAATGCTAGCATCCTTAATGGTAAACCCACTGGATTACCATTAAACTAAAACAGAAATTGCAGTAAAAGCTCAGCAGGTGTGGCAGCATCTGTGGAGAGAAAACAATTCTGAGTAACAGTCACCAGACCTGAAACGTTAACTTGGATTTCTCTCCACAGATGCTGCCAGACCTGCTGAGATTTTCCAGCAATTTCTGCTTTTGTTTCTGATTTCCAGCTTCTGCAGTTCTGTCAGATTGCTGTTAAAACTCATCTAGCTCACTAATATCCATTAAGGAAGAATATCTTTTATCCAGTCTGGCCTCTATGTGACTCTAAACTCTGGCTAATATAGGACTCTAGAACCATAGCCAAAATGTTATGAGATACAGCACTGCCAGTTAGATCAGCACCTTTCTGCTTATCTCTAACTGCCCTTGTACTGAAAGGCTTGCTAAGCTCATTCTATCGGGCAGTTGAGAATCAATCACATTGTCGTAGATCTGGAGTCTCTTGCAGTCCAAACTAGAAAAGGGAGGCAGATATCCTTCCTGAAAGATCATTAGTTAACTGGATGTGGTTTTACAACAATCAAGGATAGTTTCATTGCTGAGCCTAGCTTCCCAATTCTAGATTTTATGAACAGAATTTAATTTCCCCAAGAATTACAAATCCTGTGACATTACCACTATGCCACTATCTCCTGCTCTCCAAAATGCTCCAACAAGCCACTCAGTTACCACCACCATTCTCCACAGTGTTGTTCACATCTTGACAGTGAAAAAAAGGATACAATGCCACACTACCCAATTAGCAGCTTGAAAAGCTTCCATTCGATCTAATGTTCATGAAAGATTATTCAATTCATCACCATTGAGGAACTTCTCCCTTACCTGTTCACCTTCCACTCCCATTATTTTTGGAATGGATGGGCCACACACATCCACATCCAGAAGCGCAACCTGTAATCAGGAAAAATATAAAGAATGAAAATCATGCACATGTAAATCCTGAATTGCATTACATGAATACAGAAATCAAACTACAGGACAAGGAAATAGTACTATTAGGACTACTAAATCCACTATTTAGCTCCTCCACTGCAAAATTCTTCCCACTGGCTGTTCTCTGGAGTAATCTATGCTCATTGAGACAAGCAAAGGATATGTTTGAGCGTGTCCTCCATTTTCTTACAAAAGTTAAACATGAATAAGCCTGTTGTTTATTAACAAAAAGATGCAAATGCAGGGAGTGGCACGGTGGCTCAGTGGTTGGCACAGCAGCCTCACAGCACCAGGGACCTGGGTTCAATTCCTCCCTCGGGCGACTGTCTGTGTGGAGTTTGCACATTCTCCCTGTGACTGCGTGGGTTTCCTCCGAGTGCTCCGGTTTCCTCCCACAGTCCAAACATGTGCAGGTTAGGTGGACTGGCCATGCTAAATTCCCACAGTGTCCAGAGATGTGCAAGCTTAGGTGGATTAGCCATGGGAAATGCAGGGCATGGATTCGGTAGGATGCTCTTCGGGGGATGGATGTGGACTTGATGGGCCAAATGGCCTGCTCCCACACTGTAGGGATTCTATGATTCTAAATAAAATTGGTGTCGATACTGAATGACACAATCTGTATTTGTAGAGAGAAACAGCCAGGTTGATTTTAAGTGTGGACCCATGATTTCCCTGTTTAAATAGGTAATGCTGTGGGAAATTGATGCTGTGCAAAACAAGTATTATGGGCTGGCAAGAGCCAGGTCAGTGTTTATAATATTAACTGTGTTAGAGGATAAAACAATGAAAACCAAGAATCTACCACTGCCTGATATGTTAGCAGTCACCTCTTTAGGGAAAGCTCCTAGGTACTTCAAAAATGCAAAGAAAAACAAGCAACTTTACACAAAAATTTGTCTAAATGTGATCTTTTTTCTCCAATCTCAACAGCAGAGACAGGCCATAATTAAGTGGGATTCAGCAATTTCCCAGTAATGATACCAAGAGTACCATGGTGAAATGTGAATGAAAAGCTAACCCTCTGCAGCAAACTTATCAAAGAACAGCAGATGGAGCTAGCTACATCAGAACAACAGGGCATTTTACTGGAAGCAACTTGAAACAAGAAATCCAGAATCATAAAATGAGCATTTATTATTTACAAACACCGTCAATATCAAAACTAAGCATCAATCACTACCTCAAAAGACCAGCTCAGCACAACAGACATTACTGTGATTTAATGTCACCTCTAAGGTAAAACTGATCATGTGTAGGTGAGTGTCATGCAGTTGGTGTCGTTGACATAGATTTTGGCAGAGCCTTCGACAGGGTCCCAGATGTGGGACTGATAATGAAACCGGGATCCAGTGTTACAGGGTAACTTGGCAAATTGGATGCAAATTTGGCTTTGGGTTTGGAGACAGAGTGTGGTGGTAAAAGAACTCATCCATGCCAGACAATATCCTGGTGAATCTCTTCTGCTCCCTCTCCAGTACAAACACATCCTGCCTTATAGTGTAGCGACCAGAACTGCACACACTGCTCCAGCTGGGGCCAAACCAATGCTCTGTACAGCATCAACATTTCCCTCTTCTTCCTATAATCTGTGCCTCGACTGAAAAAGGCAAATGTCCCTTTCATTTTTTCAACTACCATATTAACTTGTCATGCCTTCAGGAATCCACAAACATGTACTCTAAGATCTCTGTATTGTTCTGAGCTTCCTCACGTCTTGCCATACATTGTGCACTCACATTTCTTGTCACTTCTTCCGATGTACATCACCACACACCACACCACAGAGTTAAATTCCATCTGACCAGTCCAACTGTAACCTAAGACCTTCTTCCTCTCTGTCAACCACATGGCCAGCCTTCATGACATCTGCAAACACACTTTGCAACACCACCAACTATTCCCTCCTCCCCACCAGACCAATGCATACATACATGTACATAAACAATACAGAAGTAAATATTTCATAAACAGTAGGGGGATCCAGCACTGGTCCCTGTCATACACCACTGGAAACAGCCTCCAGTCACACAAACAGTCTACCAACTCTTTCTCTTTCATACCACTAGTTGGGATGTCTTCTTGGCAGCACCATGGGTGGCAGGGTGGCTCAGTGGTTAGCACCGCTGTCTCATAATGCCAGAGACCTGGCATTCAATTCCACACTCGGGTGATTGTCTGTGTGGAGTTTGTATATTCTTCATGTGTCTTCATGGGTTTCCTCTGGGCATGGTGGTTTCCCCCGACAGTCCACAGATATGCAGGTTAGGTGGACTGCCATGCTATATTGGCCAGTGTCCAGGGATATCTAGGTTAGGTGGTTTAGCCATGGCGGTTTCAGGGTTACATGGATAGGATACCCTTTGGAGGGTCAAAGTGGACTCAATGGGCCAATACTTCCATACTGTAGGCATTTGATGATTCTATTCTATCAGTGGCATTGTTAGGTGGCCCTCAGTGACAGCAGAAACAGTGTTGCAGGGCTGCATCATGGCACAGCATGCGCTTATCACAAATAGCGTACTCCCCAAATATTCACAGGGCAGCTGTGGTAACATAAATCTTGCATGGAGAGTAAAGCCAAGGATTGCAGTAAGGTGATGCTGGTAATGACATGGATTTGACAAGTGTGGCCTCCTGAATGGCCTTGATCTCTTAAAACTTGCTGAATATTTGGGAACAGGTATGGAGGAGGAATGTGCGGGGCAAGGTAGGAAAGGGGGCTGCCCAACACTCCGCACAGACAGGAGGTGACTGTGCACACACTGATGCCAGCTACACATGGGCAAACACATAACTAGCAAAAGAGGCTCCATTGTGGCTGACTAATGTTACAGGAAGAGGGGAATACTCTAAACAGGCACAAGATCTCAGCGGACATGTTTAGTGCTGGGGACATGCATCCCATTTTTTTCAAAGCTGTAGTATGAGCCAAGATTGGTCCATTGTCCATAGTCCATAGAATCCAGTCATCTCTTTAAAGAGAAGAGTTCCTAGTACAAAACCCCAAAGAAATAGATCCCTTAAAATGGCCACCCAAGTGGACAGGGTTGTTAAGAAAGCATATGGTGTTTTGGCTTTCATTAACAGGGGGATTGAGTTTAAGAGTCGTGAGATCTTGTTGCAGCTCTATAAAACTTTGGTTAGACCGCACTTGGAATACTGCGTCCAGTTCTGGGCGCCCTATTATAGGAAAGATGTGGATGCTTTGGAGAGGGTTCAGAGGAGGTTTACCAGGATGCTGCCTGGACTGGAGGGCTTATCTTATGAAGAGAGGTTGACTGAGCTCGGTCTCTTTTCATTGGAGAAAAGGAGGAGGAGAGGGGACCTAAGTGAAGTATACAAGATAATGAGAGGCATAGATAGAGTTGATAGCCAGAGACTATTTCCCAGGGCAGAAATGGCTAGCACGAGGGGTCATAGTTTTAAGCTGGTTGGTGGAAAGTATCGAGGGGATGTCAGAGGCAGGTTCTTTACGCAGAGAGTTGTGAGAGCATGGAATGCGTTGCCAGCAGCAGTTGTGGAAGCAAGGTCATTGGGGTCATTTAAGAGACTGCTGGACATGTATATGGTCACAGAAATTTGAGGGTGCATACATGAGGATCAATGGTCGGCACAACATTGTGGGCTGAAGGGCCTGTTCTGTGCTGTACTGTTCTATGTTCTATGTTCTATGTTCTAAGTCTTTGTAAAATTCATTCACAGGAGAGCATCACTGGCAAAGCCAACCTCTAGATATTTTCTAATCAACCTGTTCGGACCTCTGGAGCAAGTGGGACTTGAATACAGGGATCCTGACTCAGAGGTAGGAACATTACCACTGCACTACAGGAGTTCCTAAAACCAGTATTCATTGTATCTAGTCCCATTAGCCAGCAAATGGCCCATATCACTCTAAACCCTTCCTATTCATATACCCATCAAAATGGCTTTTATTCCATACACACACAACCCTCTGCATGAAAATGTTGCTCCTCAGGTCTCATATCTTTTCCCCTCTCACCTTAAACCTATGCCCTCTAGTTTTGGACTCTCCTACTCTGGGGAAAAGATCTTAGCTATTCACCTTATTCATGTCCCCCATGATTCTATAAAGTCACCCCTCAGCTTCTGCCTCTCCCTATTGCTCAAACCCTCCCACTCTAGAAACATGCCAGTAAATGTTTTCTGTGCCTTTTCAAGTTGAGCAACATCTTTTCAATAGCTGGGAGACCAGAATTGAATGTAGTATTCCAAAGGTGGCCTCAGCAATGACCTGGAGACAGTAAGGGCTGCAGATGCTGGAAGCTGGAGTCAATAAAAGTGGAGCTGGAAAAGCACAGCTGGTCAGACAGCACCCAAGGAGCAGGGAGGTCAACATTTCAGGCCAAAATCCTTCATCAGGACTGGCGAGGGGGGAGGGAGCCCAGAAATAAATACAGGGAAAGGGGTGGGGCTGGGAGGGAGTGTAGGTAAAATGGAGATAAATAGATGCAGGTAGGGGGTTATTGTGGTTGATCAGCGGGAAGGATGGAGCAGATAGATGCACTAGTTGAGGGTGGAGAGATTTTGAAGCTTGTGAAGTCAATATTCAGGCCATTGGGCTATAAGCTCCAAAGGCAAAATATCAGGTGTTGTTCCTTCAGTTATGGTCTGAACGTTATTTGAAGACCATTGGGGATAAGCCTGCAGTGCAGACAGGCACTGAGGAAGGAGACGTGGCTGTCTTCAGAATGTGGTTGAAGAGCTTCAGGGCAGAAATAGCCAGGGGTTGCAGTGGGAGAGAGACTCACTGAGCACTCTTCAGAGGCAGGAGGAAAACGTCTTCAAGGTGGGCATCCTTACAAAAAAATCTTTGCAGTATAGTTTTCAGAGACTTGGAGATAATAAGGACTGCAGATGTGACTCATGCAATATCCTGTACATTGAATATGTAGGGTGGGGGACAGGGATCAGAGGTTCACAAACTGGCAGAGTGTGTGTCCTTTTTCACTAACAAGTGGCCTCTGCTCGAAATCATGCACATGTGTACAAAGGCAGGGACAAGTCGGGTTAACAACCCACCAGCACCCATTGTTGAGGATCTAACCCCCTGCTGAGGTGAGTGAATAACAGAAAGGCTGACAAATGTTCATGTGATGCGAAGCCATTCAGTCTGCCCCAAGGTTTTGTTTCCAGAATATTTCCATTGCCACATTTATTGCTGTTCTTTTGTTTCCACACATTTTAAAAATTCTCTCATAGGATGTGGGTGCCATTAGCTGGGCCAGCATTCATTACCTGCTCCCATTTACCTTGAAGAAGGTGCTGGTGAACTGCCTTCTTGAACTGCTGCAGACCCTGTGGTGTGGGTAGACCCACACTGTCATTACAGTGCCCTAGGATTTTGACCCACTGACAGTAAAGGAACGGTGATAGGAGTCAGGATGGCGAAAGGCTTCGAAGGGAACTTGCAGGAAATGGTGTTCCCATCTATCCGTTACCCTTGACCTTCTAGATGCTTGGAGTCATGGGTTTGAAAGGTGCTGTCTTAGGATCATTGATGAATCTGTCCAGTATGATTTGCAGATGGTATACACTACTGCTAATGAGCATCAGTGGTGGAGGGAGTGGATGTTTGTGGATGTTGTGCCAGTCAAGCAGGCTGCTTTGTCTTGGATGGTGTCAACCTTCTTGAGTGTTGTTGGGGCTGCACTCATCCAGGTAAGTGAGGAGTATTCCACCCCACTCCTGGCTTGTGCCTTGTAGATTGTGGACAGGCTCTGGGCAGTCAGGAGGTAAGTTACTTGCAGCAGGTTTCCCAGCCTCTGGCCTGCTTTTGTAACGATAGCGTTTATATGGCTGATCCAGCTGAGTTTCCGGTTAATGGTAATGCCCAGGACGGTGATGTTGGGCTAATGCTGCAGTCCGGAAGAGGTTCATATGGATTAAATAGACTTCCCTTTTCTGCAGTTCTTTGGTTAGAATAAAAATGATCCATGAATAAGAGGACTGCAATGTTTACAAAAGCCAGATTTTACAGGGCCATCTGCAGTTTGTCCCTATTTCTGTCGCATTGAGTGATGCCAAGAGTGGCAGAGGCAGAAAGACACGCAAGGTGAATCAAGATGTCTCATAAGCAGTTGAGACAATGGCAGATAATCTATTTTGAAAGGAATCCAAGCCAATTTAGATGACACCCCCTCCCCACAATATAAACCAAAACCGTATCCCCCTCGTCCTCAAGTACCACCCCACCAATCTCCAGATCCAATGTATCATCCTCCGACACTTCTTCCATCTGCAATCCGAACCCACCACCAAAGACATTTTTCCTTCCCCACCCTTATCTGCCTTCCGGAGGGACCATTCTCTCTGTGACTCCCTTGTCCGCTCCACACTCCCCTCCAGCCCCACCACACCCGGCACCTTCCCCTGCAACCGCAGGAAGTGCTACATCTGCCCCTACACCTCGTCCCTCACCCCCATCCCAGGGTCCAAGAAAACTTTCCACATCAAGCAAATGTTCACCTGTACATCTGCCAATGTGGTATATTGCATCCACTGTTCCCGTTGTGACCTCCTCTACATCAGGGAAACCAAGCGGAGGCTTGGGGACCACTTTGCAGAACAACTACGCTTGGCTTGCACTAAACAACTGCACCTCCCGGTCGCGAACCATTTCAACTCGCCCTCCCATTCTTTAGGTGACATGTCCATCCTGGGCCTCCTGCAGTGCCACAATGATGCTACCCGAAGGTTACAGGAACATCAACTCATATTCCGCTTGGGAACCCTGCAGCCCAATGGTATCAATGTGGAAAGCTTCAAAATCTCCCCTTTCCCTGCTGCATCCCAAAACCAGCCCAACTTGTCCCCATCTCCCTAATCTGTCCTTTCTCCCACCTATCCCCTCCTCCCACCTCAAGCCCTACCCGCAATTCCTACCTACTAACCTCATCCCACTTTCTTGACCTGTCCGTCCTCCCTGGACTGACCTATCTCCTCCCTACCTTCCCACCTACATTCACCTTTACTGGCTCCATCCCCGTCTCTTTGACCAGTCTGTTTCCTCTCTACCTATCTTCTCCTCTATCCACCTTCTATCCGCCTCCCCCTCTCTCCCTATTTATTTCAGAACCCCCTTCCCCTCCCCTGTTTCTGAAGAACGGTCTAGGCCCGAAACGTCAGCTTTCCTGTTCCTATGATGCTGCTTGGCCTGTTGTGTTCATCCAGCTCCACACCATGTTATCTTAGATGGTGAAGGAATCTTTACAGTCAAGCACTTTCTAAAGAAAGACTTCCTCTTTCACACTTCAGTGATTCATCACCACTAGAATTATCACCATTAGGAAAATCTTCTAAAACAGCTTTACGCAGTGTTTGAGGACTGGTCAAGTGACTGAGATGTCATCCAGCTGACACAGGCATAAATGACACCAGTAATTGCTTCAGTGAAGAAAAGGGGAATTCATGGTCTGCCCATTTTCTGCTCAATCACACAAAGTTAGCACACGTGAGCCAGCTTAGTCAGTACAGAGTCAAAACGAGTGCTCTAAATTTTGCAACATATTTTAAACAGAATCATTCAGCTCCAAAACAGACAGGTCCAACCAGTCCATGCAGACCATAATCTCAAACTGAACTAGTCCCACCTGCCTGCATTTGGCCCAAATCCCTCCAAACATTTTACTCATGTACTTATCTAAATATCTTTTAAACATTGTGACTGTATCTGCATCCACCACTTTCTCTGGAAGTTGTTTCGACACACAAACCACTCTCTTTGCAAACAAAATGCCCCTCATGTCTTTTTTAAAATTTTCACCTCTCACCTTAAAAATATGCCCCCTAGTCTTGAAATTCCCCACACCAGGGAAAAGACACCTGCCTTTACCCCTTATTATTTTATAAATCTCCATAAGGTCACCTCCTCAATGTACACTGCAGTGAAAAACATCCCAGTCTATCCATTCTCTCCTTATAATGCAAACCCTCCATCCTGACAACATCCTGGTAAATCTCTTTAAACGATCTCCAGCTTAATAATATCATTCCTATAACAGGGACACCAGGACTAGACACAATACTCCAGAACAGGCCTCAACTACATCCTGTACAACCTGAACATGATGTCCCAACTCCTTTGCTTAAAAGTCTCAGCAACGAAAACAAGCATGCTCAACACCTTCTTAACCATCCTATCTATTTGTGATGCAAACTTCAAAGAATTATGCACCTGAAACTCTCGGTCTCTCTGCTCGACCACTAGGCCAAACTTTTAATTGTATGAGTTTTACCTTTGTTTATTCTAATAAAATGCAAAGCCTCACCTTTATCCAAATTAAATTCCATCTGGCACTCTTCAGCCAATTGACCCAACTGATCAAGAACTCTGTAATCTTTGATAATTTTCTTCACTGTCTATCTCAATAACATTGCAAACTTAATAACCACAATTTTTATATTCTCATCAAAATCATTTATAAAAAAGACAAAGAACAGTGGAACACTGCTGGTCACAAGCCTCTGGTCTCAAAAACAACCCACCATCATTTTCACCATGGACGTCCAGTCCCTAAACACCTGTATTCCTCATGCAGATGGCCTCAAGGCCCTCTGCTTCTTCCTGTCCCGCAGGCCCGACCAGTCCCCCTCCACCGACACTCTCATCCGCCCAGCCGAACTCGTCCTCACCCTCAACAACTTCTCTTTCGATTCCTCTCACCTACTACAGACTAAGGGGGTGGCCATGGGCACCCGCATGGGCCCCAGCTATGCCTGCCTCTTTGTAGGTTACATGGAACAGTCCCTCTTCCGCACTTACACAGGCCCCAAACCACACCTCTTCCTCCGTTACATTGATGACTGTATCGGCGCTGCCTCTTGCTCCCCAGAGGAGCTCGAACAGTTCATCCACTTCATCAACACTTTCCACCCCAATCTCAAGTTCACCTGGGCCATCTCCAACACATCCTTCACTTTCCTGGACCTCTCAGTCTCCATCTCAGGTAACCAGCTAGAAACTAATGTCCATTTCAAGCCCACCAACTCCCACAGCTACCTAGAATACACCTCCTCCCACCCACTCTCCTGCAAAAATTCCATCCCCTATTCCCAATTCCTCCGCCGCACCTGCTCCCAGGATGAGACACTCCACTTCTGCACATCCCAGATGTCCAAGTTCTTCAGAGACCGCAACTTTCCCCCCGCAGTGGTCGAGAACGCCCTTAACTGCGTCTCACGCATTTCCCGCAACACATCCTTCACACCCCGCCCCCGCCACAACCGCCCCAAGAGGATTTCCCTCGTTCTCACACACCACGCCACCAACCTCCAGACACAACGCATCATCCTCCGACACTTCCGCCATTTACAATCCAACCCCACCACCCAAGACATTTTTCCATCTCCACCCTTGTCTGCCTTCCGGAGAGATCACTTTCTCTGTGACTCCCTCGTTTGCTCCACACTCCCCTCCAACCCCACCACACCTGGCACCTTCCCCTGCAACCGCAGGAAATGCTACACTTGTCCCCACACCTCCTCCCTCACCCCCATCCCAGGCCCCAAAATGACCTTCCACATTAATTAGAGGTTCACCTGCACATCTGCCAATGTGGCATACTGTATCCATTGTACCCGGTGTGGCTTCCTCTACATCGGGGAAACCAAGCAGAGGCGTGGGGACCGCTCTGCAGAACACCTCCGCTCGGTTCGCAACAAACAACTGCACCTCCCAGTCGCGAACCATTTCCACTCCCCCTCCCATTCTTTAGATGACATGTCCATCATGGGCCTCCTGCAGTGCCACAGTGATGCCACCCGAAGTTTGCAGGAACAGCAACTCATATTCCGCTTGGGAACCCTGCAGCCCAATGGTATCAATGTGGACTTCACAAGCTTCAAAATCTCCCCTCCCCCCACTGCATCACACAACCAGCCCAGCTCGTCCCCTCCACTCACTGCATCCCAAAACCAGCCCAGATCTTCCCCTCCACCCACTGCATCCCAAAACCAGCTCAGCCTGTCTCTGCCTCCCTAACCTGTTCTTCCTCTCACCCATCCCCACCTCCCACTCCAAGCCGCATCTCCATCTCCTACCTACTAACCTCATCCCACCTCCTTGACCTGTCCGTCTTCCCTGGACTGACCTATCCCCTCCCAACCTCCCCACCTATCCCCTCTCCACCTATCTTCTTTTCTCTCCATCTTCGGTCCGCCTCCCCCTCTCTCCCTATTTATTCCAGAACCCTCACCCCATCCCCCTCTCTGTTGAAGGGTCTAGGCCTGAAACGTCAGCTTTTGTGCTCCTGAGATGCTGCTTGGCCTGCTGTGTTCATCCAGCTCCACACTTTATTACCACCATCACTGTCTCCTGTTATTAAACCAATTTTGTATCCAATTAGTATTTTTAAGGTGAGAGGTGAAAAATTTTAAAAAGACAAGGGACATTTTGTTTACAAAGAGAGTGGTTTGTGTGTCGTATCAACTTCCAGAGAAATTGGTGGATGTAGATGCAGTCACTCTCTATCCCATGTGATCTAAGTTTACTAATTCGTCTACCACGCAGAACTTTGTCAAAGGCTTTAGTAAAGTCCAAGCAAACAATGTCTATTTCTCTGCCCGCAGCAATCTTGTCAGTTACATCCTCAAAAAAGTCAATCAAGTTTGAGTTTGTGTGACCTAGATAAGTATGTACCTGTTAGGCAGGGAGGAAGCTGTAGAGTGCGGGAGCCGTGGTTTACGAAGGAGGTGGAATCTCTCTTCAAGAGGAAGAAGGCGGCTTATGTTAGGATGAGATGTGAAGGCTCAGTTAGGGCACTTAAGGGCTACGAGGTAGCCAGGAAAGACCTAAAGAGAGAGCTCAGAAGAGCCAGGAGGAGACATGAGAATTTGATGGCGGATAGGATCAGGGTAAACCTTAAGGCTTTCTATAGGTATTTAAGGAATAAAAAAATGACGAGAGTAAGATTAGAGCCAATCGAGGATAGTAGTGGTAAGTTGTGTGTGGAGTCAGATGAGATAGGGGAAGCGCTAAATGAATATTTTTCAACAGTATTCACTCTAGAAAACGACAATGTTGTCGAGGAGAATACTGAGATACAGGCTACCAGACAAGGTGGGATTGAGGTTCACAAGGAAGAGGTATTAGAAATCCTTCAGAGGGTGAAGATAGATAAGTCCCCTGGGCTGGATGGGATTTATCCTCGGATCCTCTGGGAAGCCAGGGAGGAGATTGCCGAGCCTTTGGCTTTGATCTTTAACTCGTCATTGTCTACAGGAATAGTGCCAGATGACTGGAGGATAGCAACTGTGGTTCCCCTGTTCCAGAAGGGGAGTAGAGACAACCCTGGTAATTATAGACCAGTGAGCCTTACCTCAGTTGTTGGTAAAGTGTTGGAAAAGGCGATAAGGGATAGGATTTATAATCATCTAGAAAAGAATAATTTGATTAGGGATAGTCAGCATGGATTTGAGAAGGGAAGGTCGTGCCTCACAAACCTTATTGAGTTCTTTGAGAAGGTGACCAAACAGGTAGATGAGAGTAAACTGGTTAATGTGGTATATATGGATTTCAGCAAGGCGTTCAATAAGGTTCCCCACAATAGGCTATTGTACAAAATGCGGAGTAATGGAATTGTGGGAGATATAGCAGTTTGGATCGAAAATTGGCTTGCTGAAAGAAGACAGAGGGTAGTAGTTGATGGGAAATGTTCATCCTGGAGACCAGTTACTGGTGGTGTACCGCAAGGGTCGGTGTTGGGTCCACTGCTGTTTGTCATTTTTATAAATGACCTGCTTGAGGGCGTAGAAGGATGGGTTAGTAAATTTGCAGACGACACTAAGGTCAGTGGAGTTGTGGACAGTGACGAAGGATGCTGTAGGTTGCAGAGAGACGTAGATAAGCTGCGGAGCTGGGCTGAGAGGTGGCAAATGGAGTTTAATACAGACAAGTGTGAGGTGATGCACTTTGGTAGGAGTAACTGGAAGGCAAAGTACAGGGCTAATGGTAAGATTCTTAGTAGTGTAGATGAGCAGAGAGATCTCGGTGTCCATGTACACAGATCTTTGAAAGTTGCCACCCAGGTTGACAGGGCTGTTAAGAAGGCATACTGTGTTTTAGCTTTTATTAATAGAGGGATCGAGTTCCGGAGTCAAGAGGTTATGGTGCAGCTGTACAAAACTCTGGTACGGCCGCTCTTGGAGTATTGTGTACAGTTCTGGTCACCGCATTATAAGAAGGATGTGGAAGCTTTGGAAAGGGTGCAGAGGAGATTTACTAGGATGTTGCCTGGTATGGAGGGAAGGTCTTACGAGGAAAGGCTGAGGGACTTGAGGCTGTTTTCATTAGAGAGAAGGTGGTTGAGAGGTGACTTAATTGAAACATATAAAATAATCAGAGGTTTAGATAGGGTGGATAGGGAGAGCCTTTTTCCTAGGATGGTGACGGCGAGCATGAGGGGCCATAGCTTTAAATTGAGGGGTGAAAGATATAGGACAGATGTCAGAGGTAGTTTCTTTACTCAGAGAGTAGTAAGGGAATGGAACGCTTTGCCTGCAACAGTAGTAGATTCGCCAACTTTAGATACATTTAAGTCGTCATTGGACAAGCATATGGACGTACATGGAAGTGTAGGTTAGATGGGCTTGAGATCGGTATGACAGGTCGGCACAACATCGAGGGCCGAAGGGCCTGTACTGTGCTGTAATGTTCTATGACAGCATTTCCCTCACACAAAACCACAGTCCTTCCAAATTAATTCATTTATGTTGAGTATCAGGTGATCAGGGTGGGTTTATATACTTTGTGGAGAGGCATACCATTGTCCATCATGATACTTTGAAAGCTCCTTTCCAAAGCCAGATGTCAGGAACCTATCTAGGCGCCATCAGACTGAACAACTAGGCAGAACACAGAAGATTCAATCACTATAGATTTCAAGTTTGAGATCTCGCCCAGAGGTATGATGAGAACAATCAAGGTGGGGCATACAGAATTAATTGGGGAGGAGCATTCATATCAATGTAAGGTTTCACTACATTTAAGGCAAAAACGGAGAGAAGGTTCACATAAAACACCCTGAAACCCACTCAGTTAGATTGGAAGTGTTTTATATTTCATTTAATTTATTGGTTAATGGGAAGTGGGTATCTCTGGCTGGGCCAGAGTGTTTATTGTCCATCCTTTATTACCCTTGAGGATGTGATGGTGAGCTGCCATCTTGAAATGCTGTAGTCCACTGGGGTAAAGGTTTATCCACAGTGCTGTTAGGCAAAGGATGCTAGAATTCTTATCCTGTAATAGTGAAAGAACAGCAAAAATATTCCAAGATAATGGGAACTGCAGATGCTGGAGAATCCAAGATAACAAAGTGTGGAGCTGGATGAACACAGCAGGACAAGGAGCATCTCAGGAGCACAAAAGCTGACATTTCCGGCCTAGACCCTTCATCAGAAAAGGGGGATGGGGAGAGGGTTCTGAAATAAATAGGGAGAGAGGGAGAGGCAGACTGAAGATGGATAGAGGAGAAGATAGGTGGGGAGGAGAGTATGGGTGGGGAGGAAGGGAGGGGATAAGTCAGTCCGGGGAGGACGAACAGGTCAAGGGGGCGGGATGAGGTTAGTAGGTAGGAAATGGAGGTGTAGCTTGAGGCGGGAGGAGGAGATAGAAGACAAGGGAGGCGCAGTGGTAGTATGGCGCACTGACCTTTACATTGCTGAGGACAGACGCCAACTCTCCGACACCTACTCCTACCACCCCCTTGATCATGACCCCACCCCGAGTACCAATCCATCATCTCCCAAACCATCCAATGACCTCATGGCCTCATCACCTCAGGTGACCTCCCACCCACAGCCTCCAATCTCATTGTTCCCCAACCCCGCATGGCCCACTTCTATCTCCTTCCCAAATTCCACAAACCCACCTGCCCTGGTCGACCCATTGTCTCCGCCTGCTCCTGCCCCACCGAACTCATCTCCACCTATCTGGACTCCATTTTCTACCCCTTGGTCCAGGAACGCCCCACCTACATCCGTGACACCAACCACGTCCTCTACCTCCTCCAGAACTTCCAATTCCCTGGTCCCCAACACCTCATTTTCACCATGGACATCCAGTCCCTATCCGCCTGCATTCCACATGCAGATGGCCTCAAGGCCCTCCGCTTCTTCCTGTCCCGCAGGCCCGACCAGTCCCCCTCCACCGACACACTCATCCGCCTAGCTGAACTCGTCCTCACCCTCAACAACTTCTCTTTTGACTCCTCCCACTTCCTACAGACTAAGGCGGTGGCCATGGGCACCCGCATGGGCCCCAGCTATGCCTGCCTCTTTGTAGGTTACGTGGAACAGTCCCTCTTCCGCACCTACACAGGCCCCAAACCCCACCTCTTCCTCCAGTACATTGATGACTGTATCGGAGCCGCCTCTTGCTCCCCAGAGGAGCTCGAACAGTTCATCCACTTCACCAACACCTTCCCCACAACCTCAAGTTCAGCTGGGCCATATCCAACATATCCCTCACCTTCCTGGACCTTTCTGTCTCCATCTCAGGCAACCACCTACAAACCCATGTCCATTTCAAGCCCACCGACTTGCACAGATATCACAGCAATTACTGACAGGCAAGCCAAAATGTTCTACAGTCAGTGAAATAATGTTGAAGTGTAATCACTGTTGCAATGTAGGGATACGATCGGTGCCACTACCTTCCACATACATCAGTGTGTCCCATCTACAAGATGTAAAATTTTCTCAACACCACCGTCCAAATCTCTGACTTCCCCCTACCTGGAATACACCTCCTCCCACCCACCTTCCTGCAAAAATTCCATCCCCTATTCCCAATTCCTTTGCCTCCGCTGCATCTGCTCCCGGGATGAGGCATTCCACTCCGGCACATCCCAGATGTCCTCGTTTTTCAAGGACTGCAACAAGCCCCCGCAGTGGTCGACCATGTCTCCCGCATTTCCAGCACCTCATCCCTCACGCCCCGCCCGCGCCACAACCGCCCCAAGAGAATCCCCCTTGTTCTCACATACCACCCCACCAACCTCCAGATACAACGCATCATCCTCCGACACTTCCGCCATCTACAATCCGACCCCACAACCAAAGACATTTTTCCCACCCCACCCTTGTCTGCCTTATGGAGAGACCACTCTCTCTGTGACTCCCTTGTTCGCTCCACACTCCCCTCCAACCCCACCACACCCAGCACCTTACCCTTCAACCGCAGGAAATGCTACGCCTGCCTCCATACCACCTCCCTCACCCACATTCCAGGCCCCAAGATGACTTTCCACATCAAGCAGATGTTCACCTGCACATCCGCCAATGTGGTATACTGCATCCGCTGTACACGGTGTGGCTTCCTCTACATTGGGGAAACCAAGCGGAGGCTTGGGGACCGCTTTGCAGAACACCTACACTCAGTTCGCAGTAAACAACTGCACCTCCCAGTCACGAACCATTTCAACACCCCCTCCCATTCTTTAGATGACATGTCCATCATGGGCCTCCTGCAGGGCCACAATGATGCCAACCGTAGGTTGCAGGAACAGCAACTCATATTCCGCTTGGGAACGCTGCAGCCATATGGTATCAATGTGGACTTCACCAGTTTCAAAATCTCCCCTTCCCCCACTGCATCCCAAAATCAGCCCAGTTCCTCCCCTCCCTCCACTGCATCACAAAACCAGCCCAGCTTGCCCCCTCCCCCCACTGCATCCCAAAACCAGCCCAGCCTGTCTCCGCCTCCCTAACCTGTTCTTCCTCTCATCCATCCCTTCCTCCCACCTCAAGCCGCACCTCCATTTCCCACCTACTAACCTCATCCCGCTGACCTGTCCGTCCTCCCCGGACTGACCCATCCCTTCCCTACCTCCCCACCTATCTTCTTTTCTCTCCATCTTCAGTCCGCCTCCCCCTCTCTCCCTATTTATTTCAGAACCTTCTCCCCATCCCCCTCTCTGATGAAGGGTCTAGGCCGGAAACGTCAGCTTTTGTGCTCCTGAGATGCTGCTTGGCCTGTTGTGTTCATCCAGCTCCACACTTTGTTGTATCGCAAAAATATTCAAAGTCAGGATGCTGAGTGGTTTGGAGAGGAACTTGAAAAGAAGTAGAGTTAGCATGCATCTGCCGCACTTGTCCTTCTAAGTGGGGGAAGTCAGAGATTTGGACAGTGGTGTTGAAGGAATCTTACATCTTGTAGATGGGACACACTGATGTATGTGGAAGGTAGTGGCACCGATCGTATTCCTACATTGCAACAGTGATTACACTTCAACATTATTTCACTGACTGTAGAACATTTTGGCTTGCCTGTCAGTAATTGCTGTTATATCTGTGCAAGTTCCTTCTTTCTTATCCTGCAAATATAAACGGTCTACTAAATTCCTGCTCCCAACCAGAAAACTGCAGGTAGCATCCAGTACAATTCAGGAGTTGAATGACTGGCAACCTCCACAGAATCATAAAAATGGAAGGAACTGCGGATGTTGTAAATCAGGAACAAAAGCAGAAGTTGCTGGAAAAGCTCATCAGGTCTTGGCAGCATCTATGAAGGAAAAATCAGAGTTAACATTTTGGGACCGTTTGCAGGGAAAGTTCTGAGGAACGATCACCAGACCCGAAACAGTAACTCTGATTGTTTCTTCACAGATACTGCCAGACTTGCTGAGCTTTTCCAGCAACTTCTGTTTTTGTTCCACAGAATCACACTGACAAGTGGGTGCCACTGGCACCCATCCCATCTTCCAGACTTCAGGCATGAAGTGATTAGGCAGAGGAGAACTCGTGTTGTTAAAGCTGATTCATATGGTCCATGCTGCATTCTTCATAAAACACCTCCTATCCCACACAGGGTATCTCCTGATTAAGCAAGGGTTTCTATCCAATGTGTCCTATCTACAAGGCTATATCTCCTCCTGAAACAATAAATGTTTCTTGGAAGGGAACAGAGAATGGTATTTTAACTTCAATCAACGTGTATACCAACACATTCTCAGAACGGGCAAGTTCCTTTTCCCAGAAACTCCCCTTCTCTATTTTTCTGCAATCTGTAATAATCACAAAAAGAAGCTGATCAGCAAAGTGTAAGAAATGTTGGCATGAAATCTAAGTCAGTACTTGCATAAATACATGCTTGGACAGGTACCTTCCCCTGTCACAATGCTACATTACATTTCAACAACAGGTTAATTTGATAGATGTATACATAGCTAAAAAGTTTCAAATTCTGAAGGGCCTCCTGACACTTTGTTTGATCCCTATTTAAACAAAGACAGCCCTTAAGATAAGTTTAAATAAATTGTTTTTGCAGTTAGCTGACATGTTCAATATCCAGTTAATATGTTAGTCAATACTTACTTTGCTGCAACAGCAATTTTTTTTAAAAAATCAGCCATTTCCGTTTTGACTGCTTCAAACTATAGGAGAAAGCAAGAAATGTGTGGGAACTTCTGGCAGAAATCTTCTCACATTTCCAGTTATACAGCAAAAACAGACATAAATTAAAAAGTTGATGATTGTCGCTGCAATAGAATAAAGAAAATTTGCACTCAAAGTTCACCAGCAGTTAACATTCTATGTAAAAATGAGCACACCAAGATCCATTTGCCAGTGTCATAGCCATCCAAAATTATGGTCTGATTCTATATCCCTTTGTGATACTCAAATGTGATTTTTTGACTTTTACCTGTCAAGCATGCAAATGAATTTTATTTAAAAAGACATTTAACCTAAAAATCACATTTGAGTATCACAAAGAGCTATAGAATCAGACATTTAACCTTTTCAACGATAACAAGATGTAGAGCTGGACGAACACAGCAGGCCAAGCAGCATCAGAGGAGCAGGAAGGGTGACGTTTCGGGCCTCGGCCCTAACCTTTTCAACATTGACTTTCCTACATTTATAAAGAACGAGGCAAGGACCAATTGTTTTTAAAAGCTAACCTAGGCGTACAAGCTGCATGAGGACTTAAACCAGCAGAGAAGAGCATTCATTGGTTACACTCAACAACAGATCTATGGTGATTAATTACAAACTGGTAACATGATTGCCCATGAGTGTACAATCAAGACATTATAGTAATGTTGCACACGCCTGTAGACTGATCATACAACAAAAGGGTTTCAGAACAAATGGTATGTGTCAATGTTGTGTTCTTGAAAGAGGAAGGATGGGAAGATCCTCCCATGATGTTGTGCTCCGTGGGAGCCTCCATCCATCCTTCCTCTTACAAGACGACCACTAATTTCCCCATGTCTTTATCCAGTTTCCCCTTAAACAGATCTATGTTATCAGCCTCAATCACTCGCTATGATGGGGCATGTTCTCAGAATTAGGACCAAGCCATTCAGGAGAGATGTTAGAAAGCACTTCTACATGCAAACAGCAGTGGAGATTTGAAACGCTGTTCCTCAAACAGCAGTCTATGCTAAATAAATTGTTGAATTTAAATCTGAAACATACTAATTTCTATTAAGAAAGGGTATCAAGGGGAATGGCTCAAGGCAGGCATAAAGAGTTAGGTCACAGATCAGCCATTACCTTACTGAATGGCCGAGCAGGTTTGAGGGGCTGAATGGCCTACTCCTTTTCCTATGGTAGGTTCCACGTTCTTACCACTCTCTCGATAAAGGAGTGTCTTCTGAATTCCCTACTGGATTTCTTGTTTGCTAACTAATGTTGACAGTCTGTGGCCTTTCCCTCTCCCACAAGTGGAAACCCTCTCCCTGTATTCACTCCATCGTAACATTTCATTATTTTAAACAATCCCATCAGATCATCCCTTAGCCTTCTCTTTTCGTGACGAAAGACAGCCAACCTGTATATTCCTGCCTGGTAAGAATAACCACACAGCTCTGTCAGCAATCAAAAAGGCAAAATAGAATAATTTTGCAGAGCGTGGATTTCTGTCAGTATGCCACCTTCAATGATTAAGATCACACATATAGTGCACACCTTCATCAGTAGCTGGAGCAAGCAAAATTCCAAAACATATGACCTACAGAGCACCACTGATGGATTCCAACGCATCATCCAAAGGAATTGGAAACAAAGAGGAGTGATTTAGCTATTGAGGATGAAATATGCTTGTGCTTTATTGCATGCTTTAACATTGTCCAAGTGTAGGGATGTGACTAAAGAATTTTACTTAATAGCAATGGTGAGTAGGTCAAAACATAATAATGATTATAACAATGATTATCCCACTCAAACGCTAATGTCATAACCACAAGACCTTAAGATCTCGGAGCAAAAATATAGCCTGCTGCACCATTCAATGAGATCATGGCTGATCTGATGATCCTCAACTCCACTTTGGTACCTTTTCCCCACAGCCCTTGAGTCCCTTATCAATTAAAAAGACCTCTCTATCTCTTAACGGTCCAGCCTCCAACAGACCTCCGCTATAAATCCATGGAGTTCTTGACTCTCCCGACATTGCTGCACATAGCACAGCACAAAATCAAGCACTACTCAAAGTTAATCCATCAAAACGGAGACTTCCTTCTTAGAAAATATCAAAGGTTGTTTTGAGATGTACTGACTGCTTGAGCACTCATACCAGTCTGATAAAATAACTTCAGAGATAATGGGAACTGCAGATGCTGGAGAATTCCAAGATAAAATGTGAGGCTGGATGAACAGAGCAGGCCAAGCAGCATCTCAGGAGCACAAAAGCTGACGTTTCGGGCCTAGACACTTCATCAGAGAGGGGGATGGGGAGAGGGAACTGGAATAAATAGGGAGAGGGGGGAGGCGGACCGAAGATGGAGAGTAAAGAAGATAGGTGGAGAGATAGGGAGGGGATAGGTCAGTCCAGGGAAGACGGACAGGTCAAGGAGGTGGGATGAGGTTAGTAGGTAGATGGGGGTGCGGCTTGGGGTGGGAGGAAGGGATGGGTGAGAGGAAGAACCGGTTAGGGAGGCAGAGACAGGTTGGACTGGTTTTGGGATGAAGTGGGTGGGGGGGAAGAGCTGGGCTGGTTGTGTGGTGCAGTGGGGGGAGGGGACAAACTGGGCTGGTTTTGGGATCCGGTGGGAGAAGGGGAGATTTTGAAGCTGGTGAAGTCCACATTGATACCATATGGCTGCAGGGTTCCCAGGCGGAATATGAGTTGCTGTTCCTGCAACCTTCGGGTGGCATCATTGTGGCACTGCAGGAGGCCTATGATGGACATGTCATCTAGAGAATGGGAGGGGGAGTGGAAATGGTTTGCGACTGGGAGGTGCAGTTGTTTGTTGCGAACTGAGCGGAGGTGTTCTGCAAAGCGGTCTCCAAGCCTCCGCTTGGTTTCCCCAATGTAGAGGAAGCCACACCGGGTACAGTGGATGCAGTATTCCACATTGGCAGATGTGCAGGTGAACCTCTGCTTAATGTGGAATGTCATCTTGGGGCCTGGGATAGGGGTGAGGGAGGAGGTGTGGGGGCAAGTGTAGCATTTCCTGCGGTTGCAGGGGAAGGCCTCCCTAACCGGTTCTTCCTCTCACCCATCCCTTCCTCCCACCCCAAGCCGCACCCCCATCTACCTACTAACCTCATCCCACCTCCTTGACCTGTCCGTCTTCCCTGGACTGACCTATCCCCTCCCTACCTCCCCACCTATACTCTCTCCACTTATCTTCTTTACTCTCCATCTTCGGTCCGCCTCCCCCTCTCTCCCTATTTATTCCAGTTCCCTCTTCCCATCCCCCTCTCTGATGAAGGGTCTAGGCCCGAAACGTCAGCTTTTGTGCTCCTGAGATGCTGCTTGGCCTGCTGTGTTCATCCAGCCTCACATTTTATCTATGATAAAATAACTTGTTTTGCACAGTGTAGCACACACTATTTGAAACAGCTACTTCGTTGCTGCTTTTTTATATTGTTACAATGATCCCTTCAAAACTGTACATAAAACCTTGTTCAAATGTACACCAAGATAAATACATAACACGCAACGTGAATTCTATCCATAAATGAGTCTGCCTACCAACTGCAATACTGGATACAGGTCCCTCACACCACCCTGACTGAAACGTCTTTGAACCCTAAAATCGCCAACATTTCTAAATTTCACCAATCTCTGATTTTCGATTCGCTTCACCACTGGCAGCCAGGCTTTTAGTTACTTAGACCCTGAAGACTGGGATTCACTCTCTAACCCTCTTAGCTTGAGATGCCAATGGAAGAAGTGTACAACATGCCAACTTAGTTAACACATACTCTCCCAACAACGTAACGAAAGATATTTTTCTGTTTTCTCGTGGCGTCAATGACACACTGAGAACGCACCTCTCTCCGACTCTTTATTTGTCACATTACAATGTGCATTGAAGTAAAACTGCAGGAGAAAGAACTGTGTTTGGAGTACCTCATTTTCACACCCAGGCCTGTGTTTCAAATGAGAGCCTTTCAATGAGATATGAGTTTTGTGAAGTGGATAGCACTTACAGAAATTTTACCCGAGTACTTGGTCAAATAAGAGTGTTGCATGTTTCTGTCCAATTTAAGTTTAATAATGGTATTTTCTTCTCATATTCTCTGCCTAAAGCAGGTTTGACCCACAGTACTGCAATCCCCACCATGGGGAGGGCAAGGAGGCAGATCCCGAATCAATTCCAAGCTGGAATGGGAATCCAACTCTGTGTTGTTGGCACCAATCTGATCCACACTGGCCATCCTGCCAAGTGAGTCATCCACATTAACTGCCTTCCTCCCCACTTCCAGTAACCCACTGAAGGAGCTCAAGTTTCCATATCAACACAGTATGAAGCTACAGATAGAGACTGAAGCTCCAATTTCCTTCCATCATATGATTGGCTACGAATGTCTCCCACTCTTACCACCTGCTATTAGAATGTATTGGAAGGATTTACAAATTGATAGTCAACCTGTTGGGCTGCATTGTAAACACCTTCTTGGGCTGAAAAGTCTTACGGATGGGATTTGAATCTGGACCTTGTAGCTCAAAGGCAAGCCCTTGCTAACCCACCGCTAACTGTGCCACAAGATCTGCACGTATGTCATCTACACTGGAAATGTTTCAAAGACAAAATACAACCTGTTTCTTGACTTGTGGATGCAGCGAATTTGATAAAGGAAATACAAAATATTCCTCTGTAGAAATTCGAGAGAGTCTATTGAATGACTAGGAGCCATTTCAGTTCAGGAAAGGCTTTGAAACACATGTACAAAACAAGTCAGAACCACAGTTTGGAAACTTGCATGGAGTAGACAAAATGTATAAGTGTGGTAATCATCACAAAGTCTCAGCCACATCATCATTCAGACACGAGAGGTCAGGTTCCAACTGGGAATAGATCACCACAGGCAACTATCATCTTCCTAGGTGATCAGATGATAGAGAACTTTAAAACTGGGGTATAAGAACTCTGAACAAATCCCTGGGCTTTCAGATATGGTTTGAGATAACTCATCAGAAAAAGAACCCAAATTAGGAAATTTATAATATATTTGAACCAAAAGATGACGAACATTCAAAAGTTTCAGATTTCAGTACTAAGATGTTTCCTCCAATATCCACATAAATTGAATTTTCTTCTGTTTGTTTGATCTAATGAGTAATCCATACAGGCTTATTCTAAAATAAATCCTTCAAAATGCCTAGGGACAACCCATTCAGGAATTCAATTTGGGCAAAAATATAAACTGCTGAAGTAAACGTCATTTCTTATTTCCAGATAAGTAGTTTCATCTCTTCGGTGCACAAAGTGACATTTGGTATTGTTGTGACTGTAGTCTAATGAATGCATACTTATGTCAAATAGGATTCAAAACTAAGCACTGAAATACAATCAAGCAAAGTATTCCTATTTAGTTCCACTACAACAAACAATTTAGCCACAAATTATCAATTATCACTCTAACAAAACAGCTCCATACTACCTACAACACTTAGCCACTCCAAATATTGCCCAGGAGCAGCCAAATGTTCTGGAAGTCTAACTATACATCTGTAAATTATTCATTTTCAATTAGCTTTTTTGCTTCAGCAGGCTTAATGAATTTGACTAATGCTTTTCAAATTATCTTCTTTGGGTTGAATTTAGAGAAATGCAAACTTCATGATTTAAATACCTCAGCAAACTAATGCACGATCATCAGGAGTCAGTAATGCTCAGAATGTCCTATCCGGAAAGTTTTCCCTGCACCTGGGCTGGGGGGTCACGTCTGTAATTAATCAAAGCAATGCCGAGAGGATTTACCACCTGCAAACTACTATCTAATTTATTTAATACTGTAGTCGCCTCTGTTAAGTACTGTTATCTTTATTAAAATCTTGTATACATCCATCCAGAGGAATAAAAGCAGACCAATCAACCCATCAAGTCTGCATTGCCATTTAATGAGATCATGACTGATCTGAAATCCTCCACTCCAATTTCCTGTGTTTCCCTGTAATCCTTGAAGCAACCCCATATTGATTAAAAATCTGCCTATCTCAGCCTTGACCATACTTAACAACCCAGACTCTATAGCTGTCTCCAGTAAAGAACTCCACAGATTTATTACCTTCAGAGAGAAGAAATTCCTCCTCATCCCTATCCTAACTAGATAACCCTTATTCCAATATCATGCCCTCTTGTCCTAGACTCTCCCATAAGAAGGAACAACCTTTCAGCATCTAACTTGTCAAGCCCTCCAAGAATCTTGCGTGTTTCAATAACCCTAATGAGTGCATGACCAATTGATCAAGGCTTTCCTCATAAGAGGATGACTCCATATCTAGCATCAATTTAGTGAATCTTCCTTGGACTACCGCACATGCCAGTATAGCTTTCCTTAGAGAAGACGATCAAAACTGTGCACAGTATTTTGGGTGAGGTCTGACAAGTTCCTTGTATACTTTTGTACAACCCATTGTCCATAACATCACTTTACATTTACATGCCTCATATAGTTGCTGACTGAAGCTTGATGAAAGCTGCCTTGTTTCAAATAGGATTCAAAATTAAGCACTGCCAAGAAGAAATTTCTTCACACAGAGAGAGGAATTCTTTGCCACAGAAAGCGATTGAGACCAAAATATTAAATGCTTACAAGAAAGAGTTAGGTATAGTTTTTAGGGCTCAAGGGATCAAAGGGTATGGGAAGAAAGTGGGAACAGGGTATTGATTTGGATGATCAGTCATGATCAGACTAAATGGCATAGCGGACAAAAGGGCTGAATGGCCTATTCTCATTTTAAATGCTTCAGTGAAACACAATCAAGCTAAGTATTCCCAATTACTCTTGTTATAATAAGCAATTTAATCATAAATAACCAATCTAAATAATAATGTTTTCCCCATTAGGTAGACACTAAGCCAAAAAGCAGTAATAAAAAGAAGATTGAGAAAGACAACAGTATTGATAAGAAAAGGAAGCAAATCCATACATAAAGCTATAACCACAAGGAACGTAGTTAGGATGTGGAATGAAAGGTGAAGACTAAGAATGTGGTGGAGACCAGTTCATTGGGACATTCAAAAGGAAATTAAACTAGTGACAAGAAGAAAGTTCGGGAATGGCATAGAGTAACTTGCTCCTTTGGTAAGCCAGTGCAGAGACAATGGTCCAAATGGTTTCTCTGTGTTGTAACAATTCTGCATTTCTGTGCTAGTTATTAATTTGCAGCCAAACTAATCAGGGCATGGAAAAGCATATTTTCAGAAATGCAAAAATATACAATACGACAAATCTTCTGTTATCATCAAACGCTTCTACTATCAAGGACTCCTCTGCAGAACTATCAAAAATTTCAAATGTTGACATTTTAAATTTGTCATTGATTTTAAAGTGTACTGCATTATGAAGTGTATGACAATATTATTTTCACACAATTTTCCAATTTTTATTCCTGATTAACTTCTGAGGCAAATACATTTTAAGAATATCTTCAACACCACTTGTTGACAGGTACTGAACAACAAAATGAGTATCAGAAATCTGGGCAGCAAAGATTTCTCCAAGTAGTTCCACTCCCCTTCCTGGATCTTTCTCCACAGCTCTTCCAGACATCTTCACGACAAGTATTTACACAATTCCCCTTTGAAGGTTGCCAGTGAATCAGCTTCCAGCATCTTTTCGAGAAGTACACTTTGTCACACACTGTCTCGCAATTGAAATGAACTGATATTCTGAACTAGAGTGTCAGAGGAGCCTCCCTACCAGTACAGACAAGTTAGTTCAGTCAGACAATGTACAGGTTTAGAACGTAGGACTGCTTTTTGGATTAATATAGGTACATATTGGAAGCCAGGTTCTTTGCAATAAATATGAAGAGAAATCCTTCAACTTTAAAAATCTTTGTAGGGTAATGTGTTTCACCAGAACGTCTGTAAAGGAAGGAACTGAAACAGCTTCCATGATTTTCTATGATCTTGCTATCAATAATAGTTAACAGCAGACTCTAGCAGAGAGATAATTACGTCACTTTTATATTGTTCTCAAGTTTCAAGCTGCAATAACCTGAACGTGTCTTGCCCCCTCAAAGTAAAATGACTGCCTTTTGTCGACTGACAGCCGGGAAAATCTGCATTTCATTTTCATGTTTAGCAGCCTGAGGCCAATGTACTTCAGGCCACCAAAATGCTATACTAGCAGTGCAGTAAACCAGGCATATTTCCAGAACAATGCCTTTGGTAATCCTACAGTTGTAGCAGAACATTCTGTCTAGGTCAACTCTGTGATTGAGCTATCCAATTTGTGACCCATCCTTGAGCTGTATATCTTTCCCAAGTACTTGTCCAATTAGCTTTTGCAAGTTACTTTGAATCTAGTTCCACTACCCCGTCAATAAGTGCTTTCCAGATCAATATAATTTTATACACTGAAACTCCTGATTTTTTGGTTCTTTAGGCCACTGTGTCTGAGACAATCTTTGACGCAGAGGAAATATAGTAAGGATTATTTGTAATTTCTTTCCAGTGTTTGTAGAATGACTAATTGGCTTTAACTGTGTTTGACCATAAGAACATAGAACACAAGACCCAGGAGCAGGAGAAGGCCATCTGACCGTTCAAGCCCGCTCCGCCATTCAATAAGATCATGGCTGATCTTTTTGTGGCCTCAGTTACACTTACCCACCCTCTCACCATAACCCTTAATTCCTTTACTGTTCAAAAAATTATCTATTTTAGCGTTAAAAGCATTCAATGAGGAAGCCTCAACTACTTCATTGGGCAGGGAATTCAACAGATTCACAACCTTTTGGGTGAAGAAGTTCCTCCTCAAGTCATTCGTAAATCTGCTCCCCCAAATTTTGAGGCTATGCCTTCTGTTCCAGTTTCACCCACCGGTGGAAACAACCTCCCTGCTTCTATCTTATCTGTATCCTTCACAATTTTATACGTTTCTATAAGATCTCCTCCCATTCTTTTAAATTCCAAAGAATATAGTCCCAGTCTACTCAGTCTCTCCTCATCAGCCAACTCTCTCTCTCAACTCCAAAATCAATCTAGTGAATCTCCTCTGCACCCCCTCCAGTGCCAGTACATCCTTTCTCAAGTGAGGAGACCAAAACTGCACATAGTACTCCAGGAATGGCCTCACCAGAACCCCATACAACTGCAACATAACCCCCATGCTTTTAAACTCAATCCCTCTATCAATGAAGGACAACATTTCATTTGCCTTCTTAATTACCTGTTGTACTTGCAAACCAACCTTCTGTGATTCATGCACAAGGACATCCAGGTCCCCCTGCATAGCAGCATGCTGCAATTTTTTTTAACTTTGCCCACTTATTTAAGTTATCTATATCCCTCTGCAAACTTTCAGAGTCTTCTGCACACTTTGCTTTACCATTCATCTCAGTGTCATTGCAAACTTTGACGCTACGCATGTTCTCCAACTCCAAATCACTTATGTAAACTTTACACAATTGCGGGACCAACAATGATCCTGAGGCACACCGCTAGTCACTGATCATAACCAGAAAAAGCACTCATTTATCCCCACTCTTTGCTTCCTGTTGAAATGGAATTTTAAGAGTTTAAATCAATTATAAGGTGATTGATTATAATTCCCTTCAGTAAGAAATTCTGATTCATACAAACTGGTGATCCTTAATCTGGAAGCAATCCCAACGTGAAAGAAGTTAAGATAAAGAAGCCATGTGGCCAGGCTCAGAAAAGAGCTGCAAACACAAAACAAGAGCTGAAGACAGTATGGGTTCAGGACAGAATTGCAGAAAGGGACTGGAAAAGGAACTCTGAATTCTTGTCAGAATCTGCAATCTCTCAGGAAAAAGACAGAAAAGGAGTCAGAACTTCTTGGTGGCACTGTGCAAAGTAGCTTATAAGGTACAATGCCTTGAAGTCCATAGACAGTGGCTGTTATACCAGAAGTGACCAAATTGTGAAGTGGCATGTTACTGGTTAGTCTGTTGGATCTTTACAAAGTTGTAATACTGGGACTATCAAGGGAGAGAGGGCATGTAGAAGCATGCCCTGCCCTTGATTATGAAGTTGGAAGGTGAAAACTGCTGTTAGATTCACATCTATCCTGTGTATATATGCAGCATACTGTAGAACTGGGTAGCTATGTAGTACTATATGCCTGCAAGAAGTATGGTGGCTATTTGTCATACTAGAAACATACCTTTCTTTATTGTATCAACTATTCAGAATGAAATTTATTGTTTTATTTGAATATTGCGTGCCTGTCAATTCATGTTTAATTTACACTGATCCTGATTCATGTCAAAGTTACTAAAAATGTAATTTTGTTGGCAATTTCTTATTTGTGGTCCATTCAGTACATTTAAAAGAATTTTTAAATGATTTTCCCATCTGTATTGCAACACCTTCAATTTGTGTTCACTTATTAATTGACTCTTCTGCCACGAGAAACAGATTCTCTTTACTCACTCTGCCCAAAACCCTGAATTGATTTTGCACACCTTTATTAAATGTCCTTTTACTGTTCTCTGTCCCAGCATTGCATAACTGAAGTACCTAATAACTGGTGTCATGTTATTAATTTCCTCTGCATCCTAACCAAGGCCTTGATCTATGTGGCAACTTTCCCTTGGCACCACTAACATCATGTAGCCATACCATAAGCCATTCTACTAGACCAGACAATTACATTGTAAGTGGCTAATTTACAGCAGCCACTTTCAACATATACAACTGCAAATGCATGTTGCTGCTTGTTCAGGGGAAGAGAACAGGAGTGCAGTTCCACAGTTGAAGATTGCTCAATTCAATGTGCTCTCCCAAAACAGTGTTTGTAAAATATCTGTCTCTAAGTGCAAACAACCTAACATTGTGCTGCAGGCACTGGTACCCACTTGGTGGCACTTACTTTTCATGTCTAAATTCAAGCTTCATTTTTGGTCTGGTCTGACTCTAAAATTCAGTTAAGACGAAAGCAAAATACTGCAGATGCTGAAAATGTGAAATAAAAATAGATGGTGAAATACCTAGGAGAGTCAGCACTTGTATAGAGAGATAGCTAGAGTTAACATTTCTGGGCAATGGCCTTTTTTCTCAGAACAGAGCAATGTTGGGGCTGTGATGTGTTGAAATTATTGTGTCCTAAATGCTGTAAAATGCCCAACTGATAAAGATATGTTAAACTTTGTTACAACAGTGTAGGAGACCAAGGACAGACAGATCAGAAAGTTGTGAATTAAAATGTTGAGTGATCAGATACTCAGGGTCATGTTGTGGACTGAACTGAGCCTCTCCACAAACACTGACTTGCACTAGGTCTTCCCAGTATAAATCATAAGCAGTGGTGACAGTGTAGTAAAGTGAATGAGGTACATGTAAGTTGTTTTTTTCAGTAGGAAGGAGTTTGGTGTGAAGGGTGCAAGCAAAAGATACACAGGATGTATCTCCTGCGCTTGCAGTAGGAAAGCTGCAATGTGGAGGAGAGTTGGTAGAGAGGAGTGTGGTTAGGGATGGTGACCAGAATGTCACAAAGGAAGTGGTCCCTTCAGAGTATTGAGAGATCAGGAAAGAAGAAAATGCATTTGATAGCAACATCTTTCTGGAGATGGCAAGAATGCCTGAAAATGACCCTTTTAATGTGAGGGCTACTGGGGTGGATGATTTGGACACGTGAAATCTATGATAGTCCTATGACAGTCCTCTGGGAGGGGTGGGGTATGAAAAGACCTGGACAACATGGACAGCCCAGTCAACCATGATGAAGGAGATTCCTTTGTGGAAGAAAAAAATGATAGCAGAAGCAATGGTACATAAAACAGTAGTCAAAAATGGATGAAATGGAAGTGAAGAAAGTGGGAGAATGGAATAAAAACCTTGAAAGAAATAGGAGGAAATGAAGTCAAATGACCAAATATCTCTATTTTGGTGTCTTAAAGAATAGGAGAGGGACAATGTCCAATAGGGTCTTCGGCTCTGGAATATAGCTCCAAGTGTACTTTACAAAGAAGTTAAAGGGTCTCTTCTTGCTGCTGACTTTCATGGTCTTACATAAATGAGCATACAAATTAGTGCAATTCCATTCTATACTATAAAACTGACAACAAATTAATACAAATCTCAAAAACCACCAGGGTCATTTCAGGAAGCAGGAAGAATATTCAGCGCTCAAGAAAGTCCCCATTTTATAACAGGGAGTTTCAAACAGGAATGTGAGGCAAATGCTACACAGAGATAACTGGACATTTTTCAAACCAGAGGTCTCTTAACAAGAATAAAGCAGAATTCCAAATTAGCCATCACTTTGGCTTGCAACATACTGCTGCTGTCGTTGGCAAATGTTTCGTGGTTTCAAAACTGTAGCAACAGTAAATAGTCTCTGACCATGGATACTTTTAATGCAAATCATCCTATCTGACTCGGTTGCTAAGTGAGTCACAACACAAAATGAGTCATCATAGCAACAGATTACAACTATCAGGCTGAATGGAAAATACCCTCAGCTTTCCCTTAACCAGGCACGTGGCGGACATCAACATGCCTTGACATCACATACAATTCAGTTCACTATCAGCAAAAACGAAATAGGGTGCAACTTTGATATAATTCCATGAAAAATGTTTATTGCTTTACTCAAATTCTCTTGCAATTAAAAACAAAATCTACTCCATAAAAACAGCTTGCACTCAGAACCCTTTTGACTCTGTTGGCTCCACCTGATCAGATCAAACAGATAAGTCGCATCGGTGTCTGCCAACTCTACCACACAAACAGGTATCAGCAGGTTTGCAGTTGTAATAATTTGAAGATCCCCACATTTCACACTGCAGTTTACTGCTGTAGAATTCCCTGTAACCGTGGTTACATATGACAATTAATAACAACTACGCTCCTTGAATTCAAATAATTGCTCTGATAACTAAATATTTGCAACTAGAAAGTATACTGTGAATTCAATTGTGCTTTAATTATGTCAGTGAAACAATATTTCAATTAAACTTTCATGCCAACTTTATTTTTTAGATCACGCTCTCTCTTAACAGTACAATTCATTAAGAAATTACCATAGCTTAACAAACAACAGGCTATGAATTTAACTAAATGCCAAATTCCACAGTCTAAAACAAACTTTGCCATTGTCTTAATACAGAAATGTAAACATCAGAATTTGCCAGGGGATCTTGTACGTTTATTCACTGAAAACAACATAGACCCATCAACACTGTTTCTTCATGGGACCTGATTACTGCAATAAAGGCAGATGATAGAAACTAATTTATTGATTAACCATGAAAGATGTGTAGTGGAAGGCATAAGACATCTTTCTATGCTGGCCTGCAGATACGGAGGGAGGGGCATGGTTTTGGGAACATAAGTAAAATAACTCAGCAAAATCCAGAATTGTCAAAATGTATCCATGAATATTAATTATGTGCACATTTTATCTACAGTTATATATTAATACATTAATTATATTAATTACCCACAATATGTAATCTTTTGCACATTTCCCTCCAACACAAATCCCATTAACTCTTTGGAATTATTCAGTTTCCAACTGTTTTCATTTCTGCATACAACTATTTATAACTATTAATTTTTGATCCATATAAGGTGGCTCACCAGCAACATTTCTGGGGGAATTAGGGAAGGGCAATAAATGCTGTCCAGCCCATATCCCATGAAAGAATTGAAAAAAAATTCCTCCTCATAAAGGAATGAAGGAAACTCACTGACCTTCTCCCAGACCTCCTGCAGTCAACTGCTAGCAAACACGGGACAACAGCTGGAATCACTTGGCAACAAATTCTGTATTCTGAACGACAGTCCATAGAATCCCTACAGTGTGGAAACAGGCCATTTGGCCCAACAAGTCCTCACCAAACCCCCAAAGACCATCACACACAGACCCGTCCCCCGCCTACTATATTTGCCATTTCTAACCTACACATTCCTGCTCACTTAGGGGCAATTAACCACGGCAAATCCACATTAATTACACATCTTTGGACTGTGGCAAGAAACCAGAGCACCTGGAGGAAACCCACACAGACACAGGGAGAATGTGCAAACTCCACACAGACAGTTACCTGAGGGTGGAGTCAAACACATGCCCCTACTGCTATAAGGCAGCAGTGTTAACCACTGAGCCACTATGCTGCACAGCACTGCTACATTGAGAAACTGTGTTTGATTTAAACATCCTTTAGCTGCAGTCATTAGCAGCATCAAGATTCGCTGACAAGAAGCAACAACCATTTCGCGATGTTATTACCTGAGGACCCTGGTGAATGTTAACTTCAGTGTGGAAATTTCTGCACTGTCTCCAATTACCAATATCCTTCCTGCAGTAAGGCAATCAGAACCTCTTCCTCTATCATACCTGCTCAAACCCTGCCCCCATTTGAATTGATTTATTATTGTTAGATATACCAAGATCCAGGAGTTGGGACGTCATGTTGTGCTTGCACAAGATGTTGGTGAGGCCACTTTTGGAGTACTGTGTCCTGTTCTAGTTGTCTTCCTATCAGAAGGATATTATTAAAATGGAGAGGATGCGGAAAAGATTTCCAAGCATGTTACTGAGACCAGAGGTTTTTGAGTTTAATGAGGCACTGCGTAGTCTGGGAATTTTTTCACTGGAGTGTAGGTGGTATATAAAATCATGCTGGGCATAGACAGGATGATAGCAAAGGTCTTTGCCCTAGAGTATAAGAGTTTAAAACTAGAGGGCATAGGTTTAAGGCAAGAGGACAAAGATTTGAAAGGCACCCAAGGGTCAACTTCTTCACACACAGGTCATTTGTGTGTGAAATGAACTGTCAGATGAAGAGGTAGATGCAGGTACAGTTACAATATTTGAAAAACATTTGGACAGGTACATAAATAGGAAAAGTTCAGAGGGATATCGGCTAAACATAGGTAAATGGGACTGGTTTAGCTTGGGAAATTTGGTCGGCATCTATGAGTTGGACTGAAGGGTCTGTTTCCATGCTGCATGATTCTATACCACAGCCTAACCGAGAGAGAGATTTTAAAACAAACAATCAACTAGTCCTAGATGACATGTCCATCATGGGCCTCCTGCACTGCCACAATGATGCCACCCGAAGGTTGCAGGAACAGCAACTCATATTCCGCCTGGGAACCCTGCAGCCATATGGTATCAATGTGGACTTCACCAGTTTCAAAATCTCCCCTTTCCCTACTGCATCCCTAAACCAGCCCAGTTCGTCCCCTCCCCCCACTGCACCACACAACCAGCCCTGCTCTTCCCCCCCACCCACTGCATCCCAAAACCAGTCCAACCTGTCTTTGCCTCCCTAACCGGTTCTTCCTCTCACCCATCCCTTCCTCCCACCCCAAGCCGCACCCCCAGCTACCTACTAACCTCATCCCACCTCCTTGACCTGTCAGTCTTCCCTGGACTGACCTATCCCCTCCCTACCTCCCCACCTACACTCTCTCCACCTATCTTCTTTATTCTCCATCTTCGGTCCGCCTCCCCCTCTCTCCCTATTTATTCCAGTTCCCTCTCCCCATCCCCCTCTCTGATGAAGGGTCTAGGCCCGAAACGTCAGCTTTTGTGCTCCTGAGATGCTGCTTGGCCTGCTGTGTTCATCCAGCCTCACATTTTATTACCTTGGAATTCTCCAGCATCTGCAGTTCCCATTTTTTCCAATCAACTAGTTCAAGAACCTGGATGCAGAAAAATTGGTTCCTTTAATGAGGATTCATGCCTTGTTGGACTCAGGCAGTGTACAGCCTGCATTCCATTTGAATTTCTCATCAATGGAGTGATCTTTAAAAACTTGGATAAAAGAACAGGTTTATAGTTTCCAAGAATTGCAAACAGATAAGGCAAAACTTACAGAAGCAGTGCTACAATTTAAAATCTGTACTTTGCGACATTGCATTAAGGCCCTTTTCACAACGAGGACATACTGTAATTGCACAAATTAGGATAGAATAATTTTCTTCCGGGCGTCCGCATTCTCAAGATCTAGATCTCAATAAACATGATTCCTGCCAAACGACATCAAGTAATGTCTAGATATACCAGCATGCCTAAGCTATATAGCCAACAATATCATAACTGCAATATTGGTGACTTGTTCTCCAGGGTCTGTCATGCCTCCAGCCAAGCTGTGTGAGTGTAATGACAAAACCGGAACACAAGTGACAATGGAAAATTGCCAAATATATCCTATTCACAAAGATCATCCAATTCATCAAGTTACTGTCCCATCAATCTCTTCATTATTGTTATGGGGATGGAAAGTGTCACCATGGGCACTTACTCATTCAAATTGAGTTCTGCCAGAATTACCCAGCTGCAAGCATGAATGAAAAGCTGAATCCCTGAAGAGGTGACAGTGACTGTCTTTGACATCAAGGCAGCATTGGACTAACTGGGCAAGTAGCTTGAGTAAACATGAAAGTCAATGGGAACCTGGGTCTAAATTCTTTATTGTCTGGAATTGTTGGTGGCCAATCATCTCAGCCCCAGAGCAATGCAGGAGTTTCTTAGGATAATGTCCTAGACCCATGATCTTCATTTGCTTCATTAAATGATGATCTGTCCAGCATACGGTCCGAACTGGGGACGCTTACTGTTAAGACAACAATTTTCAGTTCCTGAAGTCCCCATCCCCAAAATCTAGATCTCAATTGCAACTTCCGAGTCGTGAAGCAGTCTGTGCTTGCATCCAACACCTGGATGGCATGCAGACTTAGGCTAATAGGTGGCAAGTAACATTTGAGCCATGCTAATGCTATGCACTGAGCGTCTCCAACAAGAGAAAGTCTAACGGCATCTCTTTGACATTCAATGGCATTACCATTGCTGCCAACTTCCTGGGGTTCAGAGGCTGGAATTTTTTACAGCGGATAACTTACGTTCTGACTTAGAATCATGCAGCATGGAAACAGACTCTTCAGCCCATCTCGTTCAACTGAAGTAGTCCCATTTGCCTGCATTTCGCCCATATTCCTCTAAACCTTTCCTATCTATGTGTCCATCCAAATGCCTTTTAAATGTTGTAACTGTAACTCATCTCTGCAACTTCCTCTGGAATCTCTTTCCATATATGCACCACCCTCTGTGTGAAAAAGTTGCTCTTCAGGTCCCTTTTAAATCTTTCTCCTCTCACCTGAAACCTTTGCCCTCTACTTTTGGACTCCCCTACCTTGGGGAAAAGACCTTGGCTACTCACCTTATCTATGTCCCTCATGATTTTGCAAACCTCTATAAAGCCAACCGCTAGCATCCTATGCTCCAGAGAAAAAAGTCTTAGCTTATCCAGCCTCGCCTTATTAATCAAACTTGGTTTGCCTTACCAAAATGTAAAACCTCACATTTATCTAAATTAAACTCCATCTGCCATTCCTCAGTCCAGTGGCCCAGTTGATCAAACTCTTAGATAATCTTCTTCACAGTCTACCAAAGCACAAATTTTCGTGTCATCTGCACTTACTAACCATGCCTCCAGTATGTTCATCCAAATTGTTTACACAAATGATGAGCAACAGAGGACCCAGCACTGATCTTTGAAGCACATCTGTGGTGACAGCCTTCCAGTATGAACAACCCTCTATCAGCACCCTCTGTCTCCTACTGTCAATCCAATTTTGCATCCAATTGGCTAGCTCCCCCTGGATCCCATGTGGTCTGTCCTTACTAACTAATCTACCATGTGGAACTTCGTCAAAGGCCTTGCTACAATCCATGTAGACAACGTCTACTACTCTGCCTTCGTCTATCTTCTTGGTCATCTCTTCAAAAAACTCAACCAAGTTTGTGAGACAAGATTTCCCAGGCACAAAGCCTTGCTGATTATCCCTAGTCAGTCCTTGCTTTTCCAAATGCATGTAAATTCTGTCTTTCAGAATCCCCTCCAACAACTTGGATGGAATAGGGACTCAGCGGTTAGAGCTGCTGCCTCACAGCACCAGGGACCCAGGGTTGATTCAAGCCTCAGGCAACTATCTGTCTGGAGTTTGCACATTCTCCCTGTACCTGTGTGGGTTTCCTCCAGGTGCTCCAGTTTTCTCCCACAGTTCAAAGATGTGTAGATTAGGTGGACTGGCCATGCTAAATTGTCCATAGTGTCCAGGGATATGCAGGCTAGATGGATTAGCCATGGGAAATGCAGGGTTACAGGGATAGGATAGGTGGGGCTGGGTCGAGGTGGGTTGCTCTTTGGAGGGTCAATGTGGACACAATGGGCTGAATGGTCTACTTCTACATAAGGGATTCTCCGAATCTATGATTCCCAACATGATGTTGGGCTCACCAGTCTGTGGTTCCCTGGCTTTTCCTTGCAGTCTTTCTTAAATAAAGGCACACATTAGCTGCCCTCCAATCTTCTGGCACCTCACCCATAGCTGTCTATCATACACATATCTTTGCTAGGGGTCCTGTAATTTCTTCCCTAGCTTCCATCAATGTCCTGGTATTCGCTTGTTCAGGTCCTGGGGATTTATTCTAAGAAATTTGAAATTAACTCTCCAAAGCTTTTTCATTATCTAAAAACCAGTAGTCGCAGGGAGTGTGATGCAATCCTCGCCATTTTCTGGATGAGTGTAACTTTAACAAGTCTCCACATGTCTAACACCATAACTGCTACAGCAGCCTGCTTGGTCGGTACTACACTGACCATCTTAAATATTCACTTCCTCCACCGCCTGTTCATTGTGGCTGCATCAAAGCTTCTTCAACAGCATGTGCCAAGCCCACAATCCCACAGCTGATCTTTTTAACACACCGTCCTGCTTACATGCCCACGCATCTGTCCTCAACACACTGCAGCGTTCCAGTAAATCTCAGCACAAATTGGAGGAACAACATCTCATCTTCAGACTAAACATTTTACAGCCTCTGGGCTTAATATTGAGTTCAACATCGTCATGCTGTGAGCCATCTCCTTTCTTTCAGCTCATTACATTCTGTTATGATGTTCTCTCCCCCCTCCCCCCATCCCAGTGGGACTGTCTTGTCCTTTCAAAGAGACACACCACTGTTTTGCCACTCTCACATTCCGATCACTTATTCTGAACTATCAACATCTTTTCTCCACCAGCACGCTACCCCAACAGCACCTGACTCCAAAACTATAACATAAATGCAGTCCCCTCCGCACTTCATTTCAGCTCTGATGAAAAGTCATCCAGACTCGAAACATTACTTGCTCTCTCTCCATGGATGCCGTCTGACCTGCTATGATCTCCAAAATTTGTTGTTTTCACTACAGATTCCAGCATCTGCTGTAATTTGCTCCTGCAGTCTCTACCAGCTGAAAGAACAAGAGCAGCAGATGGGTGGGAACATTATATATCAACCTGGTTTGAAACTATATTTGTTCACTGTCATTAGGTCAAAATCATAACTAAATTTACAGCATGTGAACCTTCACCACGCAAAGTGCAATCGTTTAAAAGGCTGATTTGCCAACACTTTTTCAGAGGCAAATAAGGGTGGACATTGATTCAATGAATGTTGACATTACCTATGACACCCAGATCTGTGGCTGTAACTACACCGCATAGACTGCAGAGGTTCAAGAAGACAGCTCCACCACCATTGCAAGGGTAACTAGGGATGGGCAGTAAGTACTGGGTCAGCCAGCAATGCCCCCATCCCCTGAATAAATAAAAAGATCTAGAACATAGAACATAGAAAAGTACAGCACAGTACCGGCCCTTCCGCCCACGATGTTGTGCCGTGGAATAATCCTAATCCAAAAGTAAAATAACCTAACCTACATTCCCCTCAATTCACTGCTGTCCATGTGCATGTCCAGCAGTCGCTTAAATGTCACTAATGACTCTGCTTCCACGACTACCACTGGTAAACTATTCCATGCGCTCACAACTCTCTGGGTGAAGAACCTCCCTCTGACGTCTCCTCTATACCTTCCTCCTAACACCTTAAAACTATGACCCCTCGTGGCAGTCAATCCTGCCCTGGGGAAAAGTCTCTTGAATCTCTTTTTATCTTTTATTTATTTTTATTTATCTCTTGAACAAATAAAAAATATATGATGATTGGGCAAGATTTAGTAAAATGGGACCTGGTAGTGTAAAGCATGACCACTGCAAAGGTCTGTAAGGCCAAGTACCCCTTTTCAGTCCTGTAAAAGTAAATGTAATTCTACGTAAATATTTTTTCCAAATCTTGTTACGTTAGCGAGCAACAAAACAGCCTCTGAATGGACAAAACCCACTAGACTTCCTAATTTTGAATTTTCTCCTTCTATACCAGGCTCCACAATAACCACACAATGATAAAAACTGGGAGGAAGCCTTCTACTATGCATAGCAATTTTCAATGCATATTTTCTCCATTTCACAACAAAGTGTATATTATTGTTTGATAACAACCGACCATGACTATTCTTCCCCTACCCTCCTTCACTAATGCCACAAAAGGTTTTGGAACAAGTCTGCACCATTGTGTCTTCCCCACTACTCCTCCGGCACAAATTGCTGAAATACTTTGCTATATTTTCTTCCTTAGCAACGCTTGTTGTCAAGTGTGGTTAAGTCATGGAAATAGGGTGGAGAATGCAAGGGGCCCATTACATTGTGAGGTTCACATATGTGGTCAGTTTGTCAGCACTTGCAGTATTTTTGGAAAGACGCATAAAACCCTGCAATTTTGGATGACTGCTAGGAGGGATTTTACTTTAAGCAGAAATTTTTTCACACACAATCACGCTGGTGAATCACTCAAATTCATTCCATCATTTACTTTGCAATTTGGGAACAGTTCAGACAGCAAAGTCATGATGTGGGGGTGGACGCAAAGGCTTCTTTCTGCAATGACAGATCAAATATGCATTTGCTTACGGTCACTTCAGGAAGAGGAATGCATTTTTCCCACGTGTTTCAGAACAAATCTTTCTTGCAATCCTAAGTGTCTACTTTTTTTAAGCTGCCAACCTGATCTGTCCACTCTTCCCACCTAGAATGAATTTTAACAACATGAGGAGGTAGTCCCAATAACCAGAAGAGAATCACCAAGATGCAGGATGTCGAGGCGATGCCAGTTCTCATTAAAGCGATCACAAACATAGAAAAGGCCGGAACACACAATCACAATTCCACCAGTGAGGAAGATTAAAACCATTTTGCTTAAAGGATTAGCATTCACTTTGGAGAAGCATGCCAGTCTCTGCGTTCTGTTTTATTATTGGCAGTTAAAGACACACCCACTGATTGTAACACAAGAACAGGAGGAAGCCATTCAGCCTTTCCAATCTGTTCTATCATTCAACAAAATCATGGCTGACTTGCATTTTAACCACATCAATCCCTTCCCTTGTTCCATTCCCTTAGCTCACAAAAAAAAATCCATCTCAAATTTCAAATTATTAACTTAGCTACAACAACTTGCATTTATACAGCCCCATGGCACACCAGGAAAGATTGGCATGGATTAGGAGGGCTGGTTCACGGTCAAGCAGAGGAAAGAGACTTTGGATGAAGCCTTATAGTTTACAAGTGCTGACAAGGCAAGGCAAAGTTTTCTGAGCAGATTTGTTGGGCCTCACGGGCAAAGTCTTTCTAAAAGGAGAAAGTAGGGAAGGGTGCAAGGTTCAGGTTAGAGTAGGGGAAAACCTCTGAGCAGTTCAGAAAGAAATCCTCAGAGACAATTGGTAGAATTGTCTCAAGCTTAGTGACATGTTCATGAGCTCCTAGCACTTGTTTGAGACAAGGGCAGAGAGGTAGGAGAGAGGGGTTGAAGTAAATGGTTTGCAGTGGAGAATAGAAGTCTGGAGCTATCTTTGGATTTTAGGATGATTCTGGAGTCACAGGCAGTTTGAAAGGTAAATAGCAAGATCCAGTAGTGCCTGTGAGGTCCACCCAGACCTAGCAGTCAATGGAGAAACCAGTTGTAACAATGCGTATAGAAGTTGGGATGTCATGTTCTAGCTGTGCAGGAAATTGGCGAGGCCACTTTTAGAATAGCGTACAATTCTGGTCACCTTCCTATAGGATAGATGTTGTTAAATTTGATGGTGCAGAAATGATTTACAAGGTTTTTTCTGGGATGGGAGTTTTTTTTAGTTAAACGGAATGGCTCAATTGGCTGGGGCTTTCGTCCCTGGAGGGTCAGAGGCTGAGGAGTGGCCTTACAGAGGTTTATAAAATCATAAGGGACATAGATAGGATGAACAACCATAGTCTTTTTCCTAGACTGGGGGTGGGGTAGAGGTCATAGCTTTAAGGTGGGAGGAGAAAAATGTAAAAGCGACTTAAGGAGCAACTTTTTCATGCAGAGGGTGGTGCGTGCATGGTTCGTGCTGCTATAGCAAGTGGAGGTGCAATTGCAATATTTGAAAGACATCTGGATGGGTACATGAATAAACAGGAAGCATTTTGAGGGATATGGACCAAATGCTGGCACATGGAACTAGGTCAGATTGAGATTTCTGGTGGGCACGGACGAGTTGGACCGAAGGGTCTGTTTCCGCGCTGTATGACACAGTATGCTCAAGTCTGTGTGATTTGCGTTTAAGGGAATAGGCTTCAGGGCAAACCAGTGGAATGACCGGGGTGAGACAGAAGAGGTTAAAGCTTTTTATGTAGATGAGGAAATCAAAGGTGAGGTTATGATGAAGCAGATCAGCATCTGTAAAAATGGCACTGTGAATAGAGAGGCAAAAATCAGACGGTTGGAGATTTAGAAGTACAATTAGATGAATAAAAGGAGAGAGAAAGGGAACACAGCAGCAAGGACATTAGGCTGATGCAGCAGGGGAAACAAGGGGATGAGGAACAAGCTAATATCTGCTAGGTTTTAAAAGTCTTCAGGAAATAACACTCCCTCCTGTTGCAAGTTGCAAAATGAAGAAATAAACGTAATGAAACTTTGACTCTCTACCTGTTTACAGTCATCACTCGCTATTCCATGGGCTAAGTGTGCACTGAAAGTGCTCTTGCCAACACCACCTTTTCCAGATAAAACCAGAATTTTATGCTTAACAGATGCCAACTTCTCCTTAATTTCCTGAATAGCTGCAGGGGGAAAAAAAAACAAAAGAAAGGAATTTCACATTCAGGAAAGTATCCACATTAATTAGCTAATGGTGAGCAAAATTACACTTTAAGACGTACCTGGATCTGAAGCTTTAGAGGCACCTGAGGCACAGAAAGCTTGATTCGGACAGCCCTGGCAAGCTGAAGCTTTACCGGCATTATCACTGCCTGTTCCTGGACAATCTAGAACATAACAGAAGAAAATATATAACGCCACTGATAAACTACAAGCAATAGGTAACATCAATTAGTATCTTGAAAACCTCAGCAGGTCTGGCAGCACCTGTGAAGGAAAAAACAGAATTAACGCTTCAGGTCTGGTGACCCTTCCTCAGAACCCTCTTATGTCTCACTCCGGATCTGGAACATTAACTCTGGTTTTTCGTTCACAGATGCTGCCAGACCTGCTGAGCTTCTCCAGCAACTTTGTTTTTGTTCCTGATTTACAGCATCCACAGTTCTTTTGGTTTCAATTAGTATCTTATCGTGAGTGTCAGAGTATTGGGCAGTGAGAATAAACCGAACGGAAAGGATAGAGATGTGGTCTCAGTGTATCCGCTGGACACTCGTTACTTCAGCATAGATGGGAGCTGCACATAGGGATTCTCCATCATAGGAGACTCTGAAGGAACTGCGCCAGAAATTGAAGACTCCAGTCAGCAATTTCTTCATGCCTAGGACCTTTTGAAAATAGCCAATTAAATCAGAGAATTTGAAGGGTTGCAATAAAATAAAGTAGAACAGTTGGTCAGAAAGAGTTAAGATTATGAAATACATAGTCTAACTCCTGAATAGTTGACTGACCCATACTTACCTCAACCACTCCCAAGCAACATAGACTCCTACCACTCCACCCTCAATCCCGTGCTCCCTCTCCTTTCCCCACTCTGGACCCAACACCTCCCATTCCCTATCACCTGACCTGATACCCCCCTCTTCCCCTACTCAAGATCCACACCACACCCCCATACCCAGTGAAGAATTAAAAAGACAGGAAATGTGAAGATCCAGATCAGTCCTGCCGACAAATGGAGGTATTCTACAATGTCCAATGTGTGTTTGGTCTTTCCACTGAAGAGAAGACCATGTTGTGATCAGAAAATGTGCAGCGCTATATTTGAAAAAATAGAGGTGACTTCCTGTTTCATCCAGGGGATGTGTTTGGGGACATGGTCGTGGGTTGAGGTAAAAGGGCATACAGTGCATTTCTTGCACTTGCACATGAAATGCAATGGGAAGAAAAGGTGGTGTTGGGGGTGACTCTGGAGTTGGCAGGGACATCGCAGAGGGAATGGTCCCTTCAGAATGCTGAATTTCTTGGCTAACAAGTTAAAGGTAATCAGGTTGGCAGGATTGTGGAAGTTAGGGCCAAGAACTTATGAGTAGCAGAGCAGGCTGGAGGGGCCAAATAGCCTGCACTCGCTCTTATGTGAAAAGGAAAAATGTGGCATCATACAGGAGGAGGTGATGGAAATGGTGTAGGATAATCTACTGATTATAGAGACTGGTGGGAGAGGAAGGTGAAGGCAACGTGAACTTTTGTCATGCTCCGAGAAATGGAGATAGACAAGTTGAAGGTGAAGAATTAGCGATGGATTATTTGAAGAAAGGGTGAAAATTGGAAACCAAGTTGATTCAATTTTCTTATTCTGGGTGAAGTGAAACGAATGATAGTGGATGAGAATTGAATGGGCCTAAATCCAAACCAGAAGTGGAGGCCTCTCAGGCTCTCTTCTTGTGCATCAAGGAGGTCCACCAGATTGAGGGAGGTGATGGCTGAATGGTATTATCACTGGACCGTTAATCTAGAGACTCAGATAATGTTCTGGGGGTGTGGGTTTGAATCCTGCCATGAATTCAATTAATATCTGGAAGTAAAAGTCTAACAATGACCATAAATTCACTGTCAATCGTCAGGAAAAACCCATCTAGTTCACTAATGTCCTTTAGGGAAGGAAACTGCCATCCTTACCTGGCCTGGCCTACATGTGACTCCAGACCCACAGCAGTGTGGTTGATGCTGAACTGCCCTCTAGGCAATTAGGGATGGGCAATAAATGCTGCCTAGAGTGTGACGCCCTCATCCCGTGAATGAATAAAGAAAAAATAAACCAGTCAATCTCCCATTATGCTCCACATGACATCAGAATGTGTTTAGGTTTAAGATGAAGCAACATTAGAAATTAGAACATTCAAGCATAGCTCAATCTCCATTTTAATTTCTATATTTTGTCATTCATCTCATTTTTCTAATGATAAATTATTATGTCGACATTTATATTGCAGGCTGCCAAGGTAAATTCGTTAAATTGTAATTGCAGCATTCCAAGAGTAAGTGTGTCTGAAGTGCCTCCACAGGGTCTAGTGAGAAGGGAAAGAATGTAAAAATAATGTGTAAAGTTAATAATATACGTAGGCAGTTTTAATTCTCAATGTGGATTCAGGAATTTATAACAAAAAAAATTAATAAGAGGTACACATACGCATACTTTTAATGTTGAATGAGTTTATCTCTTCTGCCGCCCAGCCCTCAGCAGATCCTCTCCTTTCTTAACACCTATTTTCTCTATCAACTCCCACTTCCTGCTCACAACACCCACCTCAAGGCCAAATAGGGACCTGGCGAGAATGCCAGCTAGCAACACTCACATCCCCTGAATAAATAAAAAGAATCACAGTTTACACTTTCAATGACGTATAATCTCTCCTCATCTTTGTAATTTAGCGGCCTGCCCTCAGTCCCTTCATCAATCATCCCCTATTTTAACATATCTCTTTCTTGGCAATCACTCTCAGAAGGTCCCACATTCAATAATGTTTCACCCAGTTGCTCCTAGTTCTGGTTCTCATTCTTTCTATTCCTTTTCTCTCTCCCTCAATGACTGATAGCTTTGTAATTTCACCATCCCTTCTGCATCTTTTCCTATGTGTCTGCCTTCTAATGACATTGCTTTTAAAACTCAATAACTTCAAAAAATAGAATCAGAAAAGAAACCAAACATCTTCCTAGGCAAGAATTTGTTCCTGGACCATGGATTTGTACAAGCTAGAATCTCAGCCTCAGTATAATATCTTAGTAACGCCAGCAACTGTTTTTGTCAAATTATATTTGAGGATAATTATTTGGCACTAAAATTAAGTTGCTGTTATTCTGTTGATAATGGACAGTAGCATGAGAAAGGATCACATCTCATTTTCTCAGCTTAATATAATATTTGACATTTTCACAACAAAGTTGCAGGTATGTCATTAGTACACTCATTTTCCTCAGTAAAATACGTGTTCTCTTTTCTAAAAGTCTCCGGATAACTTTAACCTCAATTATTTTTATGATATATTCCCTACTCTTCTTTAAATTATTGGAAGTGGTAGAAACTGAAGACAAAATTAGATCAGAAAAGGTACCTGCAAAACACCGCAGAACATACATGCTCTATAATGCTCAGAAAGCACAATTCAAATTCATTCACAGAAATCAGACAGCTAGCAAAAATAAACTTTAGGTTCACTCTTTTGAAACAGACTGAAACATTCAAGTCAGAATTGCAATGGGGGCACCAAAAGACAACTCAATGCATACATTCAATCAGTTTCATTTGAAAAAACAGGTCATATTTTGATTAAACTCATTTTGATTAAACTAAATAATTGCAGCTGATGGCAGTGCTACACAAGTCAAATCACAGTGTGAAACCTGGCCTGATAGACCTTTTGCAATTTGGTTACCACGGTGGTCAGTGCTTGAATATGTTCACATGAGGCTGACTATGTACTTTTAACAAAAGAACATAAGTTTATTATGCAAAATATATTTTTAATCTAATTCAGAATGATCTTACAAGCAGCAAAAGATTCAACCATTCTCCCCCAGCAATATGCTTTATTGTCAGCCCAATGAAATATCACTCCTTTCTTAATTCTTTAAATTCTTACTCAGCTGATGAGATCACAAGTGCCTCCTTTCATCACCTTTCGGAGATGTGATTCTCTTCCTGTGTCACACACTGGCTAAACTCACTTCATTTTCTCACCGAATTCTATGAGATAAACACTCAGGTTTTTTCAGTTATTTTGATGCTGCTAAACAGCATGATAGCATTAGGGTCTTTTCCTCAGAACAGAAAGTGGTTCAAGCCTCTAAATTTTTTTTTCCTTTGAATCCTAAAGGATCAACTAAGTCAACACTCCTCTCTGAAGGGTCGAGGCCCGAAACGTCAGCTTTTGTGCTCCTGAGATGCTGCTTGGCCTGCTGTGTTCATCCAGCTCCACACTTTGTTATCTTGGATTCTCCAGCATCTGCAGTTCCCATTATCACTCCAGCAACTATCTCAGTATATGGCTTGCCTATTAATTTTGCTTGCCACATGATTTCTAGAAATGCGGTTTTAACACACTGCTATTAAAAAAATTTCTGACTTGTTAAAACAATACAAGTCATCTTCACAGAGCTGAAAGCCAAAAACCCATTTCCCTCTATTTTCAAACCAAAGTTTCCAAATAATATACTCTAAACCTTTATCACATCAAGCAGAAACTTCAGGTGCTGAAAAAAGTGATGATTAAAGGGGTATTTTTTGAACAATTTGTGGCAATCTGGTGGAAAAAAAGACTAGTTTAAAGGAAAATCCATTTTCATTATTGATATGGGAATTGATATTTTGCACATTATAAGCCTCAAACAAGAAGTGCACAGATAATAGTGATGTATTTCACATAACATTATATATGATGAGTTGAAGGATATATGTCATACACCACGTGCAATATATTATTAAAACCAATGATGATGGAAAGATAGATAATATTTTTATTGCACAGTTTAGTGCATGCTTTATTTGAATTAAATAATTGTACACAATTATATGAATAGCGCAAATTGGCTGCTTATGTCATTACTGTAAATTTAAGCATGTGAGTTAACATTATCTCACTTCATTTTCAAAGAAAAAATCTATAGTATGAAGGTTTTCAGGAATGGAGATCAGTACAAGATATTACGTCACATCCAGAGAGACAAAAGCAGCCGGTTCCACCTCATCGTGTTAGTGTAAATCTTCAATACGAGTCGTAGTCAAAACAAAACAATTTTATTTCACTTAAGCTTTTGGATGATAGAACTTTCCAACGTAGGGAGAAAAATGCCAGATAAAGTGTTTATACCTCTCCCTTCTTTCACCCTATTTATACATGTCAAAGTGATCTCTGCTTTAATTTTTGGTAGTACTTTTCAGTCTCATAACCCTTGATGTAAAAATACTTCTCCTGCCTGACAGAAATCTCATATTTAATCTTAAGTGAACATTCCCTGCTCGTCGACTCCCCTATTACTCTAACAGCTTTGTGTCATCCCTTTAATCTGTCTCGCCTTAAATTGTCCCTTAAATTCCCTTGCACTAATAAAACATTTTATCACAGTGGATGGTGGATTAGATTGGCTTTCCTAATAAACAAGATTTTTTTTGGTTAGAAAATGTCCTTGAAATTAACCAAAGAACTCCTTAAGTAAGTTGGATAAGTTCCTTGTCCTTGTAGATATTTTTAATCAACGTGTTTGGGCATATGATGAAAATTAAGGACGTGCAAGAGCCAGGAATAAAGGAATAGTGAGGTCTTGGAGGAGTTGCAGGCTTGGATGAGGTTACAGAGATAAGGACAATGTGGTCATGGAAAAATTTGAATTGTAAAATGGACAAGCTGACAGAGGAGATTGAAAATACAACAAGCAGTATCAGATGATAGGTAAATGAGATTTGCAGCATGCTCAGAAACAGTCAGGAGTTCGGACAATCTGAGATATATTGAGGGGGATCAATTGGGAGTCCAGCAGTCGAGTAATCTGTCACCACTCAGTGACCATTCCAGGGTAGGTGGATGTTATTGATTCTGTTCATTCCCCAGGGTCAGTGACTGACCCTCACTCTCTGACCATCCCCCACTCAGTGACTGACATTCACCCTCTGACCGTCCCCGGGGGTCAGTGACTGGTCCTCACTCTCTGGCCGACCCGGGGGTCAGTGACTGGTCCTCACTCTCTGGCCGTCCCCGGGGGTCAGTGACTGGCCCTAACTCTCTGACCGTCCCCCTGGTCAGTGACTGACCCTCACCCTCTGACCGTCCCCGGGGGTCAGTGACTGGTCCTCACTCTCTGGCCGACCCTGGGGTCAGTGACTGGTCCTCACTCTCTGGCCGTCCCCGGGGGTCAGTGACTGGCCCTCACTCTCTGGCCGTCCCCCTGGTCAGTGACTGACCCTCACCCTCTGGTCAGTGACTGACCCTCACCCTCTGACCGTCCCCGGGGGTCAGTGACTGGTCCTCACTCTCTGGCCGACCTGGGGGTCAGTGACTGGCCCTCACTCTCTGGCCGTCCCCGGGGGTCAGTGACTGGCCCTCACTCTCTGGCCGTCCCCGGGGGTCAGTGACTGGTCCTCACTCTCTGGCCGTCCCCGGGGGTCAGTGACTGGCCCTCACTCTCTGGCCGTCCCCGGGGGTCAGTGACTGGCCCTCACTCTCTGGCCGACCTGGGGGTCAGTGACTGGCCCTCACTCTCTGGCCGTCCCCGGGGGTCAGTGACTGGTCCTCACTCTCTGGCCGTCCCCGGGGGTCAGTGACTGGCCCTCACTCTCTGGCCGTCCCCCTGGTCAGTGACTGACCCTCACCCTCTGACCGTCCCCCTGGTCAGTGACTGACCCTCACCCTCTGACCGTCCCCCTGGTCAGTGACTGACCCTCACCCTCTGACCGTCCCCCTGGTCAGTGACTGACCCTCACCCTCTGACTGTCCCCGGGGTCAGTGACTGACCCTCACTCCATGGCCAGTGGGGAAGGCGATTGGTGTTGGTTCTGTTTCCGGTCTCCTCTCCCCACTTGTCGGTGTTCTCTGTAAACTTCAACAATTTAACGCCCGGGAATCCCGCTCCGCTCCTGACCCCGCACTCACGTGATGGCGCGTTGCTTGGGACGTCCGCCATACTCGCGTCGTCCTGGAGCCGCACTTCCGGTGCCTTGGTGCAGCAACGAATTGTACCGACCTCCGCCAGCGCCACTGGCAAACGTTCCTGTGAGAGGAACATCACTTCTCATTGTAAATGCTGAAAATTGCTCTAAACCAAAATTTGCAACAGCATTTCCCCCATATTATCCATAGGTTTGAGTTAAGATAGAACATTCAGACCATAAACTGCAATCACACTGCTGGTTTTGGATCTAGCAGATTTCTGGGATTTTACTTTGGTGTGTCTAACTATCAATAGGCAGATGAATTTAACTACCTGTGTCACCAACTCCTTTCTGTCCCCGGCCCCTGGTTCAGGTAAAACCAAGCTGTTTGTAACCTGTTCTTCGTAAAACCTAACAATAAGCTTCTAGAGATAATGGGAACTGCAGATGCTGGAGAATCCAAGGTAATAAAATGTGAGGCTGGATGAACACAGCAGGACAAGCAGCATCTCAGGAGCACAAAAGCTGACGTTTCGGGCCTAGACCCTTCATCAGAGAGGGGGATGGGGAGAGGGAACTGGAATAAATAGGGAGAGAGGGGGAGGCGGACCGAAGATGGAGAGTAAAGAAGATAGGTGGAGAGAGTGTAGGTGGGGAGGTAGGGAGGGGATAGGTCAGTCCAGGGAAGACGGACAGGTCAAGGAGGTGGGATGAGGTTAGTAGGTAGCTGGGGGTGCGGCTTGGGGTGGGAGGAAGGGATGGGTGAGAGGAAGAACCGGTTAGGGAGGCAGAGACAGGTTGGACTGGTTTTGGGATGCAGTGGGTGGGGGGGAAGAGCTGGGCTGGTTGTGTGGTGCAGTGGGGGGAGGGGACGAACTGGGCTGGTTTAGGGATGCAGTAGGGGAAGGGGAGATTTTGAAACTGGTGAAGTCCACATTGATACCATATGGCTGCAGGGTTCCCAGGCGGAATATGAGTTGCTGTTCCTGCAACCTTCAGGTGGCATCATTGTGGCAGTGCAGGAGGCCCATGATGGACATGTCATCTAGAGAATGGGAGGGGGAGTGGAAATGGTTTGCGACTGGGAGGTGCAGTTGTTTTTTGCGAACTGAGCGGAGGTGTTCTGCAAAGCGGTCCCCAAGCCTCCGCTTGGTTTCCCCAATGTAGAGGAAGCCGCACCGGGTACAGTGGATGCAGTATACCACATTGGCAGATGTGCAGGTGAACCTCTGCTTGATGTGGAATGTCATCTTGGGGCCTGGGATGGGGGTGAGGGAGGAGGTGTGGGGACAAGTGTAGCATTTCCTGCGGTTGCAGGGGAAGGTGCCGGGTGTGGTGGGGTTGGAGGGCTTCTAACTCTGCATAAAGCAAAAGCAGTATACAAGCTGGAGATCTGAAATGAAAACACAAATAGCAGGAAAAGCTCAGCAGGTTTGGCAGCATCTCTAGAGTAGTAACATAGCAAATCAGAGCAAGGGTAGGCCGTTTGGCCGTTCAAACTCGATGCACCTTTCAGTGTGATCATCTAACTCAGTTACCCATCCCGACTTTCTCTCCATACCATTTGATCCCTTCAGCCCTAAGAACTTTCTGACACCTTATAAAAAGCGTTCAATCCTTTGGACTGAAGCATTTTATGTTGGAGAGAATTGCACATGCTCGTCATGGATGAAGACATTTCTCCTCATCTCAGTCCTAAATGGCATACCATGTATCCTTAGACTGTGACCCCTGTTTCTCAACTCCCCAGGCATCAGGAATGTCCTTCCTGCATTTACCTTGTCTAATCCTGTTAGAATTCTATCAGTTTCTTTGAAAATCACTCTATTTTTAAAAAAACTCCTGATCTGGTCTCTCTCAATGCTTCAGTCCTATTATTTTCAGGAATCAGTCTAATTGCAGATCTTCCAGCAGAACAGCCTTCCTCAGCCTTCCTCAGATGAAGAGAATAAAACAACACACAGTACTCCAGGTGTGGTCTCACCAAGGCCCTGTACAATTGCAGCAAGATATCCTTGCTCCTCTGCTCCAATCGTCTCTGAATGTGGGTCAACACAACATCTGCCTTCTTCACCACCTCCTGTGCTTACATGGTTATTTTCAGCAACCGGTGTACAAGGATACCCAGTTTCCATTGTAGTACCCTTTCTCATGTTCAGATCATAACCTACCTCCTTGTTTTTACTACCAAATTGGATAACCTCACCTTTGTCCACCTTCTACTTCATCCACCAGAATGAGAGAAAGGGAGGATCAATGAAAAGTTTGTACTGGACTTTGAATATTAACTGTTTCTCTCTCTGCATAGATGCTGCCAGACCTGCTGATTGGATTATCCAGCACTTCTGTTTTTACAGCATCCAAATCAATAACAAAGGCTTTTAACTTTCTCCTCCACAATCACTCAACAAAACCTCAACCATGCATTTTCAGCACTAAGCTGACTGTCCAATGTCCCCAAGACACCTGGATATCATCACTGTACATGCTAATCTTCACTATCTGGTTCCCAAACACCTAAAACTTCCACAATTATGTTTAAATCCCCTGACATAGCCTTATCTTTGGAATCTCCTCAATACCTGCAATACCTTCATCCCTTTATCTAGCTGCCCTCAGTTACTTATAGTTCATGATACAGAAAGAAGTCATTCAGCCCCGCAAGTCCATGCCTGCTTTCCATGGTGAAACCTAATCAGTCTCATTTTCCTGCTCAATATCCTCATTGCTCCTCATTTAGCATGGCCAATCCACCTGCACATCTTTTGACTGTCGAAGGAAACCAGAGCACCCAGAGTTTGGAACCGAACATAGATCCCTGACATTGTGGGGCACGATTGCTAACCATTGAGGCGCAATGACACCCACTTAAATACAAATGAAGAGGGCACCTGCACATTTAATTCTTTCAAGTGCCCTCTTCATTTGTGTTTAAGTGGGTGTCATTGCGCCTCAATGGTTAGCAATCGTGCCCCACAATGTCAGGGATCTATGTTCGGTTCCAAACTCTGGGTGCTCTGGTTTCCTTCAACAGTCAAAAGATGTGCAGGTGGATTGGCCATGCTAAATTGCCCATTGTGTCCAGGGATGTGTAGGTTAGATGGATTAGTTATGGGAGATGCAGGATTACAGGGATGGGGTAGGGGTGGTGAGTCTGTGTGGGATGTCCTTCAGAGGGTCGGTGTGGACATAATTGGCTGAATGACCTGCTTCCACACTGTTGGTATTCTTTGATTAAGTCAATGATGGCTCCAGGCCATTGCTACTCATTGCTTAGTAAAGCTCCTCTGCATGTTCTCTCTACGACTATTGGTCATAGCCTTCAAACTGTACCCTGTTGTCCAACTAACAGCTATCAGGAATAGTTTTCTTCTGTGTTGACCTTAGCAAACCTGCCATAAACCTTTTACATCTTTATCAAATCTCCACTCAATTTCTGCCTTTGCTCCAAGAAGAACAAACACACACTTTCAACCAAACCTTGTAACTAAAATCCTCTGACTCTGGAACAACTGTAGCTTTTCTGCATCATCACAAGGATGTCTAAAACCTTACTTAAGTATGATGACCAGATCTAAATGTAATATTCCCGATATGAAGCCTAAGTGGAGATTTATAAAGGTTTAGCATGACTCCCCTGGTTTTACAATCACTGCCTCTTTTTAGGAAGCCCAAGATTCCACACACTTTGCTAACTACTCTCTCAATAACTCCTGCCAAATTCAAATTTCAAGACATGCTAACTCACCTGCCCCTATCAGGATCCCATTCCTGTTGTGTGAATTAATGGCTTTGAAGGGGTTAATGTTCATATTATACCAGCTCCACCTATTCAACTAATACCACACACAGTCAGTGGGTGGAGTCAAGGAAGTCAACTCGAGCTTTTGGAGGGAACAGATGTATCTTTACTGCTCCCCAATGCCCAAGTAATGATGCCTGAGGGACTGCAGTTGGACCTATGTTTTCATGCAATAAATCTTTATATTACCTAAAAACACAACTTTTTCTGCAGATATTCTGCAGTGATGTATCCTTGACTGCTAATCACTAGATAGGCCCAAGACAAAGCAGAGACAAAGGGGAATTGGTGATAGTGAGGTATGTCAAACAACCTCTACAAGCTACCTCCTGATAAAGATGGCAAACATGACAAGGGTATCAGGAGGGTAGCATGCTGGCTCAGTGGTTAGCACTGCTGCTTCACAGCTCCAGGGACTCGGTTCAAACAACTGTCCGCGAGAAGTCTGTGTGTTCTCCCCATATCCACGTGGGCTTGCTCTGGTTTCCTCCCATAGTCCAAAGATGTGCAAATTAGGTGGATTGGCTCTGGTTAATTGTCCTGTAGTGTCCAGGTGTATGCAGACTTGTAGATTAGCCATGGTAACCGTGGGGTTACGGGGATAGGATGAGGGTTGGATCTGGGCGATGTAATTTCTGGAGGGTCAGTGTCAACTCAATGGGCCGAATGGCTTCTTTCTGCCTGGAGGAATTCTATGAGTGGTCCACTTTGTTATGACCCTGCATCATAACCCTGATTACCCTTGGAGATATCAAACTTTAATTATTATGAACTTCTTAAAATAAGGAAATACATGTTGACTACGGAGGTGAATTCAGTGGCAGCCTAGAGAGACAGAGAGAGAGGAACTCTAGATGTCGCACCTAACAAGATGCTACAGAAGCTTTAAAGGGAGAAAATGCATGACAAACTGTCCTTGTAATCCTTGGAAATATCTCAGAATGTGAACACGACGCTAATAAAAAAAAGACAGCTGAGAGACACATTTGCTTCCCCCCACACCTTGAAGGAGTAGACAAGTCCTAGTTCCTGTGCATTAATGACCTGGTGTCCTTGTGTGTGGATAAGGGTGCTGTGAGGGTCACAGCTCTCAGGACAGCTAATTACCCAGCCCGGTACTACAGGTAAGGCAAAGTGAAAAAGCTCTCTCTCATTCTGACAGTGAGCCACTGCCAAAAGGAATCAGGGGGAAAAAAAAGAGTTTCAATCAACTTACAAATTCCAAAATATTGAAATCAACTGTTCAACTACCAATGTCATCACTACTGATAACATGAGTATAAAAGCCGTAACGTTCAACTATCCATTCTTCACAAACAATTCAGAGACTGGTCCGTTTTATCTTCTTGTAACATTTGGACTCTTCTTTCCTTTCTGGCCTGTCAGTACACGTGTAATGTTACTATTTCATCTGTGTTTAGTAATGAATAACCTGACACTTTTTGTTAATTCTGCTACCTCTTGTCATTATCTGATGTGACCACAGTGATCCTCCTTCATTCAAGAGCGAAAGCTGGTGGCGGTTTAACCTGAAAGTCACTACAGCTTAAGCGAGGGGAGAGCTTGATCTCAGTCAATGTTGGAATTGACCCCATGCTGCTGCCATTACCCTGGATTACAAACCAGTCTTCCATGTAACTGAGCTAACCGCTGCCTATACTCTTATCAGAGCAGAGGGCTGCACTCTCATTAGAAAGAAATGACTGGTAATGATTTAACCTGAAGGTCACCACACCTCAGGCCAGGGGAGGAGGGCGAGAAAGAGAATCCTTCATGGTGCAAATGGATTTGTATCCCCACGTTGTTTGCCACTCCTCCATGTTTGGTCTCATCACCAACTTTTGAAAATCTCTGTCTATTTCAAAATTGAAGGATCATTTACATACACCAAACCAAACAGCAACAGTCCTCATACTGACCATTGAAGAACACAACTGTCTGCCATCCTCTGGTCAGTAAAATAGCCATTTTTCCCTGATGAAGGATCTAGGCCCGAAACGTCAGCTTTTGTGCTCCTGAGATGCTGCTTGGCTTGCTGTGTTCATCCAGCTCCACACTTTGTTATTTTTCCCTGTTTTCTGTCTTTAAGGTCTTTTTTTTAACCAGTTGGTCACTGACCCTCTAATTCCATGTGGAATTGGGGTAGCTCAGTTGGCTGGTTTGTGTTATACAGTGCAACCAACAGCATAGTTTAAATCCTTGCAAAGGTGGACATTACCCTGACAGTCTCACCTTGCTTTAGCTTGAGGTGTGGTGACCCTCTGGTTAATCCCAGCTCCAGTTGTCTGTTTCTAGTAAGAATATAGGACTATGGCAACATTACCTAAGATTCCACGGGTCTCAATTGTGTTAATCAATGCTATGTATTTTGTCACATTGATTTTTTGATGCCCATATAGGCAACATCCACCACCTTGTCAGATTAAAAATTAGAGAAGAGGGAGTGGGTATAGACTGATCTCTTCAGGCCAACAGATTTTTGAAGTACAGAAAAAAAAACACATTGCAAGTGACACCGTGGTTACAATTTGCTTCATTCGGATCAAAATAGTCCTATCCCATTGGGATAATGGGAACTGCAGATGCTGGAGAATCCAAGGCAACAAAATGTGAGGCTGGATGAACACAGCAGGCCAAGCAGCATCTCAGGAGCACAAAGCTGACGTTTCGGGCCTAGACCCTTCATCAGAGAGGGGAATGGGGAGAGGGAACTGGAATAAATACGGAGAGAGGGGGAGGCGGACCGAAGATGGAGAGAAAAGAAGATAGGTGGAGAGAGTATAGGTGGGGAGGTAGGGAGGGGATAGGTCAGTCCAGGGAAGACGGACAGGTCAAGGAGGTGGGATGAGGTTAGTAGGTAGATGGGGGTGCGGCTTGGGGTGGGAGGAAGGGATGGGTGAGAGGAAGAACAGGCTGGACTGGTTTTGGGATGCAGTGGGTAGAGTGGAAGAGCTGGGCTGGTTGTGTGGTGAAGTTGGGGAAGGGGAGATTTTGAAACTGGTGAAGTCCACATTGATACCATTAGGCTGCAGGGTTCCCAGGCGGAATATGAGTTGCTGTTCCTGCAACCTTCGGGTGGCATCATTGTGGCACTGCAGGAGGCCCATAATGGACATGTCATCTAAAGAATGGGAGGGGGAGTGGAAATGGTTTGCGACTGGGAGGTGCAGTAGTTTGTTGCGAACTGAGCGGAGGTGTTCTGCAAAGCGGTCTCCAAGCCTCTGCTTGGTTTCCCCAATGTAGAGGAAGCCACACCGGGTACAGTGGATGCAGTATACCACATTGGCAGATGTGCAGGTGAACCTCTGCTTAATGTGGAATGTCATCTTGGGGCCTGGGATAGGGGTGCGGGGGGAGGTGTGGGGGCAAGAGTAGCATTTCCTGCGGTTGCAGGGGAAGGTGCTGGGTGTGGGGGGGTTGGAGGGCAGTGTGGAGCGAACAAGGGAGTCACCACCCTCCTGCACCTCCCAGTCGCAAACCATTTCCACTCCCCCTCCCATTCTTTAGATGACATGTCCATCATGGGCCTCCTGCAGTGCCACAATGATGCCACCTGAAGGTTGCAGGAACAGCAACTCATATTCCGCCTGGGAACCCTGCAGCCTAATGGTATCAATGTGGACTTCACCAGTTTCAAAATGTCCCCTTCCCCAACTGCATCCCTAAACCAGCCCAGTTCGTCCCCTCCCCCCACTGCACCACACAACCAGCCCAGCTCTTCCACTCCACCCACTGCATCCCAAAACCAGTCCAACCTGTTCTTCCTCTCACCCATCCCTTCCTCCCACCCCAAGCCGCACCCCCATCTACCTACTAACCTCATCCCACCTCCTTGACCTGTCCGTCTTCCCTGGACTGACCTATCCCCTCCCTACCTCCCCACCTATACTCTCTCCACCTATCTTCTTTTCTCTTCATCTTCGGTCCGCCTCCCCCTCTCTCCCTATTTATTCCAGAACCCTCACCCCATCCCCCTCTCTGATGAAGGGCCTAGGCCCGAAACGTCAGCTTTTGTGCTCCTGAGATGCTGCTTGGCCTGCTGTGTTCATCCAGCCTCACATTTTGCTATCCCACTGGGCACCAGTGAAGAGGCATTGAAGCTGTCATTTTCAAAGACTGCAAACAGGTTAAAAAGATGTTTACCTTCGTCATGGTTATGTGGACTGTCATTGAGCAATTGTTTTTATAATGGAAAACTGATTGGAGGGATTCAGATGTGGAATTCCGTGGAAAACAGGGATGTATTTGTGGGGAGCCAACACAGTAAAGGATAGCAGAGTGGATTGGGTTGTTGAAAATGGCACGGTGGTGGCGTCAATGGTCGGCTTTTTGAAAGGAAGGGTGACAACAGCAGATTTACTTCAAGGCCTGAACAAAGAGGGTATGACAATACTGTGACTTTAAGAGGTGTATTTTGTCCTGGGTTTTCTTTTAAAGTTATTTTAAAGGCAGAGTTGTCAATCAGTCTGTCAGAGCTGCTATGAGGCTTATGTAATTAGCTTATGAGGCTTTGGGTTTTTTAGTTAAATTGAAACAATAGAAGCAGCCTGAATGGGAACCAGGATTTTTAGTTTTAGTTTACAACAGTTGCTGTGGGGGGGCTTGAAGAAATGGAAGCTTTTTTTTCACTCTCTCAGTTACAGCCTAAAGCTGGGTGTTTGCTTCTTTTAGATTTCTTTTAGATTTTTATTGTCATTGTATACTCAAGTACAAAAGTTCACAAGTACAGTAAAAAGTGTATAATGCCAACACACCAGGTGCAATCTTAGGCACAAGTACTTAGGTCCAGAATTTTAAGGACAAGGTAGAACGAAAGAACAAAATTAAAAGTTAAACATTTCAGTAATTATCATAAAATGAAAAACATAAGAAATAAGGGTAAAAGTTACACATTGCACACCTTCTTAGTTATAAGTAGGAGATAAGGAGTTGCATGTAAGACAATGTATTATCTGAATTTGCCTTTTGCCAAGATTGTGTTTCTTGAATGTTACTATATTGGAAGAGTTAATTAGTAACAGTTACTGTATTTATTGTTCTAATAAGTTATCCAATAGAGTTTGTTATTCCAATCCCTTCTTTCTTAGTTGTATTTTAACTATAGTGGATGAATGAAGGGCACTTTGCTTTAAATCCAGTAGTTTGACCAAGCAAATTGCATTTGGAATGCCACATATTACATTTACTTCTAAAATAAAAAAACGTTAGGGTCTCAGCTATATGCTGAATATTTTGAGAGGGTTTGATCTGGTCCATAACAAGGGTCATCTTTTATATTGGCTAACTCAGGGACCAAGAGTTTTGAGTGGTTAGATGTGAGACGAGGACCACAGGAGCAGGACAGGATGAAGTGAGAGAGGGCATGATGGGCAATAAGAGAGAAGCTGGAGAAGATGCAAGTTCGAGACTGGTGCAGGGTGGAGATTTAGAGGAATGTTGGTATATGGGCAGCTGATCACATATCATCCTCGAGTGTATTAGTCTGCCCAATAAGTACAGAGTTGAAAACTCTGATCAAGCACTGCTGCCTAAGTTATGGCTACGGTTTGTGCATGAATTCAGCCATGATAACCAGAGGATTTCAGACTTAATTGAAAGTGTTGTTTACATCCAGTTTTCTGAAGTCTTTAATTAAGGCAGGTGTAAATTGCACACCAGCAGTAAGAGTGAAAATTGCATACAAATTGAATTTAATGGGCTGCAGGGATTTAATGAAGTCTATCACAATCAGAGTGCAGCAATTCTGCAAGCAGTTGGAAAATCGTGAAAGGCTGTTGAAAATGTGAATAACTTTTGTGAAGTTTGAAGGTAATGGAATGAAAGCCAGGAGCAAATGAAAGGAGAGGAAACAGAGTGTATTCTAGAATATGCAGAAAATTGATACAGTTACCTGGCATCTGTCCCTCGTTTAACTGTTGTTGAATCTAGAGGGTATCTGCCACTGTTCCAATTGCAACATTGCAACATGACTGCAAAGAGCGTGTTTAAAAACTTTGTTCTTTGATGGGTTGTGGATGTCACTGGCAAGGCCAATTTTGTTGTCCATCCCTATTTCTCCTTCAACTGAATCATTTGCTGGGTTTTCAAAGGACATTTAATAGGCAACCACAACATGTGGAGGTATGTTTGATCAGGCCAGTCAATACCCGCAGATTTTTAAGTCAGAAGGATGACACAAAAGAGTCTAACAGAGCAGAATAGCTAAGTTAACTGATCAGGCAAAATCTTGCCAGATGGAATTTAATGTGGGAAAGCATGAGGTTATGCAACTTAGCAGGAAGAACAGAGGAGCTTAATATTATTTAAATTGGGAATGACTGCAGAGTTCTGCAGATTTGGCAGTCCTCATGTATGAGTCACAAAAAAAGCATAGAAATTCAGTATATAATAGGAAGAACAAATGAAATGTTGATCTTCATATCATTGGGAATGAAGCATAAATATAAAGAAGTCTTGCTAAAACTATAATTGCACTAGTCAGACCACACCAGAATACTGTGAACAATTTTGGTCCCCTTATGTCAGGAAAGGTGCACTGACATTGCAGGCTATCCATAGGTTACCCTGGGTATGGAAGGATTTCCAAATGAGAGGCTGAGTTCTTGGGCTTTTGCTGATTGGGTGTTTAGTAGAATGGAGGAGACCTTATTGAAACATGTAAGATTCCTAGGGCTCAACAGGCGGTGGGGGGAATTCAGAAAGGTTGTTTGTCCTTGTGGGAGAGTCTAGCACCCGAGGGCATAATCTCAGAGTAAGGGAACACCCAGTTAGGACAGAGATGAGGAGGAATTTCTTCTCTCAGATGGTAATGCATCTGTGGAATTCTTCACTGCAGAGGGCTGTTGAGGCTAGATCTTCAAGTATATTCAAGGCTGAGGCAGACAGATTTTTAATCAGGAAGGAAACCAAGGGTGATGAGGAAAGGTGAGAAGGTGGAGTTAAGGATTACCAGATCAACCACAGCCTCACTGAACAGTGGAGCAGACCTGATGGGCTGAATGGCCTACATCTGCTCCTAAATTGTGTGATGTTGTCTCATCTATATTGGTGAACCAGATGGTTTGTCCTAAAAGCCAAGGTCACCAGCACTGAGACAAACTTTCAATTCAAGATTTATTAATTGGATTTAAATTTCAATGGCTTTTGATTATTGGATTTGAATTTGCACCTGGCCATCTGTGTTCCTAACCTTGAGATGTTACCACCATACCACTGTGTTTTCAGGCCACAGTGGATTATTACTGTCACTGGATATGTCGGCCCGATGACTGTATGGGTCCTGAAATCCAGTCAACGTGTCAAAACTCTATTCCTCTTTTTGGCAACTGCTTGAGACCACAGTTTGCAACTCTGGTGTCACACTGGAGAAGCTCTGCCCAGTACTGTACATTTCCACAACTTCACGTGTGGTCGATTTTCACATTGGTACCATTTCCCCAGTCTGTCTCTACTTCAGCTCACTTGTTGCTCAAACTCTCATCCACACCTTAATTACTTTTGACTACTCTAGTGACAGGCTTGAATTTTCCACTCTGAAGTTAAAGAGTGGCACCAAGTGTATTGGAGAGCATCCTTTCTGTCTGAGATAACAAGGTGTAGAGCTGGATGAACACAGCAGGCCAAGCAGCATCAGAGGGGCAGGAAAGCTGACGTTTTGGGTCTGGACCCTTCTTTCTGCCTGTGTGCACTTAGCAATTTATCTCATGCAGTCACATGCTTCTCAGTTCATTAGCTATGCAAGCGAGGTGTTACAGAAGTTAATCAGCCCATAGCATGGCAAGAGAGAGAAAAGTGCTTGCCCACTGCCAGGATCTTCTAGGGTCAAAGGTTTCTGGCGCCATATAGAAAAAAACAGTTAGACACTGATGTGTTGGTACTTCCTTTGGAGCCAGAAATTATTTCCCAGACAGAGGAATGGTAAATCTGAACATGAACACTTCATTGGAGGATGCTCACACCTCCACAGCTGGCTCTAGATTGGACCAAAGTTCCACCCATCCAGTCGATCCCAGGCTCCAAGAAGACTTTCCACATCAAGTAGATGTTCACCTGCACATCTGCCAATGTGGTATACTGCATCCTTCGTTCCCGTTGTGGCCTCCTCTACATTGGGGAAACCAAGTGGAGGCTTGCGGACCACTTTGCAGAACACCTACACTCGATTCGCAATAAACAATTGTGCCTCCCAGTCGTGAACTATTTCAGCTCCCTCTCCCATTCCTTAGATGATCTGTCCATCCTGGGCCTCCTGCAGTGCCACAACGATGCCACCCAAAGGTTGCAGGAACAGCAACTCACATTCCACTTGGAAACCCTGCAGCCCAATGGTATCAATGTGGATTTCACAAGCTTCAAAATCTCCCCTGCTCCTACCACATCCCAAAACCAGCCCAGCTCATCCCCGCCTCCCTAACCTATTCTTCCTCTCACCTATCCCCTCCTCCCACCTCAAGCCGCATCCCCATTCCCTACCTACTAACCTCATCACACCCCCTTGACCTGTCCGTCCTATCCCTTCCCTACCTACACACGCCTTTACTGGCTCCAACCGCACTTCCTTCACCGGTCTGCCTCCTCTCCAACTATCTTCTCCTCTATTCATCTTTGATCCACCTCCCCCTCTCTCCCTATTTATTTCAGAATCCCCTTCCCCTCCCCCTCCCCCATTTCGGATGAAGGGCCAAGGCCCAATATGTCAGCTTTTGTGCTCCTGAGATGCTGCTTGGCCTGCTGTGTCCATCCAGCTCCACACTTTGTTATCTCGGATTCTCCAGCATCTGCAGCTCCCATTATCTCAGGTCACCTGACTATCTCTCTTAAAGGGATAACACTCTCAACTACATACATAACAGACACCACTTCAAATGGTGCAAGCCAGGAGCTTCACAGGAGCCCATGGTGGTTGCTTCCAAAATCCTAGAAGTGGCTGACAACAGATGGAAACTAGTTCTGAGCACTTGAATGTTAAGGCTGTTTCTCTCCACAGATGTGCTGAGTTTCTTCATCAACCTTTGTTTTTGTTTCTGTCTTTGCTAGAGTTTAACATGAGTCATTTTATAAGAATGCACTGAATCTGAATTTTAACAAGCTGAAGGATAAAATAAAGTGAATTATGTGAGTGCATTGATATACTAACCCAATCCAACCTGAGTCATAGATAATGAAATGTGAGGCTGGATGAACACAGCAGGCCAAGCAGCATCTCAGGAGCACAAAAGCTGACGTTTCGGGCCTAGACCCTTCATCAGAGAGGGGGATGGGGGGAGGGAACTGGAATAAATAGGGAGAGAGGGGGAGGCGGACCGAAGATGGAGAGTAAAGAAGATAGGTGGAGAGGGTGTAGGTGGGGAGGTAGGGAGGGGATAGGTCAGTCCAGGGAAGACGGACAGGTCAAGGAGGTGGGATGAGGTTAGTAGGTAGCTGGGGGTGCGTCTTGGGGTGGGAGGAAGGGATGGGTGAGAGGAAGAACCGGTTAGGGAGGCAGAGACAGGTTGGACTGGTTTTGGGATGCAGTGGGTGGGGGGGAAGAGCTGGGCTGGTTGTGTGATGCAGTGGGGGGAGGGGATGAACTGGGCTGGTTTAGGGATGCAGTGGGGGAAGGGGAGATTTTGAAACTGGTGAAGTCCACATTGATACCATATGGCTGCAGGGTTCCCAAGCGGAATATGAGTTGCTGTTCCTGCAACCTTCGGGTGGCATCATTGTGGCAGTGCAGGAGGCCCATGATGGACATGTCATCAAGAGAATGGGAGGGGGAGTGGAAATGGTTTGCGACTGGGAGGTGCAGTTGTTTGTTGCGAACTGAGCGGAGGTGTTCTGCAAAGCGGTCCCCAAGCCTCCGCTTGGTTTCCCCAATGTAGAGGAAGCTGCACCGGGTACAGTGGATGCAGTATACCACATTGGCAGATGTGCAGGTGAACCTCTGCTTAATGTGGAATGTCATCTTGGGGCCTGGGATGGGGGTGAGGGAGGAGGTGTGGGGACAAGTGTAGCATTTCCTGCGGTTGCAGGGGAAGGTGCCGGGTGTGGTGGGGTTGGAGGGCAGTGTGGAGCGAACAAGGGAGTCACGGAGAGAGTGGTCTCTCCGGAAAGCAGACAGGGGAGGGGATGGAAAAATGTCTTGGGTGGTGGGGTCGGATTGTAGATGGCGGAAGTGTCGGAGGATAATGCGTTGTATCCGGAGGTTGGTAGGGTGGTGTGTGAGAACGAGGGGGATCCTCTTGGGGCGGTTGTGGCGGGGACGGGGTGTGAGGGATGTGTCGCGGGAGATGCGGGAGACGCGGTCAAGGGCGTTCACCTCCTCCCACCCACCCTCCTGCAAAAATTCCATCCCCTATTCCCAATTCCTCCGCCTCCGCCGCATCTGCTCCCACGATCAGACATTCCACTCCCGCACATCCCAGATGTCCAAGTTCTTTAAGGACCGCAACTTTCCCCCCACGGTGATTGAGAACGCCCTTGACCGCGTCTCCCGCATCTCCCGCGACACATCCCTCACACCCCGCCCCCGCCACAACCGCCCCAAGAGGATCCCCCTCGTTCTCACACACCACCCTACCAACCTCCGGATACAACGCATTATCCTCCGACACTTCCGCCATCTACAATCCGACCCCACCACCCAAGACATTTTTCCATCCCCTCCCCTGTCTGCTTTCCGGAGAGACCACTCTCTCCGTGACTCCCTTGTTCGCTCCACACTGCCCTCCAACCCCACCACACCCAGCACCTTCCCCTGCAACCGCAGGAAATGCTACACTTGTCCCCACACCTCCTCCCTCACCCCCATCCCAGGCCCCAAGATGACATTCCACATTAAGCAGAGGTTCACCTGCACATCTGCCAATGTGGTATACTGCATCCACTGTACCCGGTGCAGCTTCCTCTACATTGGGGAAACCAAGCGGAGGCTTGGGGACCGCTTTGCAGAACACCTCCGCTCAGTTCGCAACAAACAACTGCACCTCCCAGTCGCAAACCATTTCCACTCCCCCTCCCATTCTCTTGATGACATGTCCATCATGGGCCTCCTGCACTGCCACAATGATGCCACCCGAAGGTTGCAGGAACAGCAACTCATATTCCGCCTGGGAACCCTGCAGCCATATGGTATCAATGTGGACTTCACCAGTTTCAAAATCTCCCCTTCCCCCACTGCATCCCTAAACCAGCCCAGTTCATCCCCTCCCCCCACTGCATCACACAACCAGCCCAGCTCTTCCCCCCCACCCACTGCATCCCAAAACCAGTCCAACCTGTCTCTGCCTCCCTAACCGGTTCTTCCTCTCACCCATCCCTTCCTCCCACCCCAAGCCGCACCCCCAGCTACGTACTAACCTCATCCCACCTCCTTGACCTGTCCGTCTTCCCTGGACTGACCTATCCCCTCCCTACCTCCCCACCTACACCCTCTCCACCTATCTTCTTTACTCTCCATCTTCGGTCCGCCTCCCCCTCTCTCCCTATTTATTCCAGTTCCCTCCCCCCATCCCCCTCTCTGATAAAGGGTCTAGGCCCGAAACGTCAGCTTTTGTGCTCCTGAGATGCTGCTTGGCCTGCTGTGTTCATCCAGCCTCACATTTCATTATCTTGGAATCTCCAGTATCTGCAGTTCCCATTATCCCCAACCTGAGTCATGGTGTGATGCGAGCAAACTAATTCATGAACATACTAACCAGGAGAAGGAGTCAACCATTTGGCGGCTTGACCCTGCATTCCATTCAATACATTCATGGTTGATTGAAGCCTGAACTCCAAATCCAGACCCACTTCCATCTCGAAGGGCAAGGGCAGGAAATACCACCACCATCTGCATGTTTCCCTCCAGGCCACTCACCACCCTGACTTGGAAAGATATCATCATTCCACAAGTGTTGCTGGGTCAAAATCCTGGAATTCCCTCTCAAATGGCACTGTGGGTCAACTTGCAGCATATGGACTGCAGCGGATCAAAAAGGCAGTTTACCACATCCTTTTCAAGGGCAACTAGGGATAGGCAGTAACTGCTGTGACACCCGCATCCCATGAATGAAGTTTTAAAAACTTGCACATTCCCACCTTTGGCACCCTTGTTAGTCAGGAATAGCTCCCACACACAATCATAGACCGAAATGTACATTTGACTAGTGTGCTAATGCATGACGGAATTTTATCGCCTGCCTTACATTCAACGTTCTCCTTTGTAGGATGTACTGTGAATAAGAGTAGACCATTCAGTCTTTTGGGATGACTTTCTCATTCAGTTAGATTACGACTGAATAAATGTTCAAGGAGTAAAGCCCATGGAGACTGGGAAAAAGAATCGTACATCTGTTGTGTATGATGTTATAGTCACCAAACAGCATCATAAAGGAGCTTTAGCCACATACATTAACCAGCATTAAGTTGTCGCAAGTGTTGTAATTCAGGTATATCATTGTCAGCTAAAAAATGTGACAAGTGTTTCTGCTTGTGAGACTGCCATAATTGATAAGTGACAACTAACACTAGTAAGACATCTGGTCAGTATATGTTTCTGTATCTTAGATGTATCTCAAGACATATTTCTTCTATAAAATTAAAATAGTTACTGTACATTTCCTACACGCACTGTTAAAATATACCGACATCCCTGCATTTTGCATGGCCAATCCACCTCACCTGCACATGTTGGGACTGGAGGAAACCAGAGTAAGCCCACACAGACACGGGGAAAATAAGCAAATTCCGCACAAACTGTTGCCCAAGGGTGGAATTGAACCCAGGTCTGTAGCTCTATGAGGCAGCAGTGCTAACTATGGAGCCACTGTGCTACCCTGTCAGGTAGCCTAATGATCATCACCACTGATGATGAGCTTTTTTTAATTCCAGCTTTATTAATTAATTAGTTTCCGACATTTGTTGTTGAACTCATATCTCTGGAGCATTAGTATGGACCTTTGGATTCATAGCATTACCATTGCCCCCACTTGTGTGATCCCCCCTTCTCAACTCAAAGGTTAATGCAGAGAGCAGTTTGTTCAGTGTCATTGGGTCAAAATCCTGGAATTCCCTCACTAATGACATTCTGGTTCTCCCAATAGCAAAGAAGGCAGCTCACCACCGTTTTTTTCAATGACAGTTAGAGACAGGTAATACGTGTTGGCCTGGCCAGTGATGCTCAAGTCCCATTCACAAATAAGGAAATATCCATTTGAGGACATTAATGGTTGGTGACTCTCCAGCACATGGGAGGCAACAGCAGTTCGGAGTAACTGGTTTGAGAACTCCTCTAGAAGGGCCCCAAGCGAAGAGCTCTGAAGATGTGAATGAAGCAGCAGATAAAACCAAACCTGAATGCATGAGAATGGAAACTCACTGACAGCTCAGAAAGTAGAGGCTTCCACGGGAATACAGAAAATGATGATCTCCTGACAGCTTTGGAATGTCTGCTGAAATGCTGAAAGAAGGCAGAAGCCAACATTAAAACCTAAAGTCCATTGAGACATGATTCTAGGAACCAATGGGGTATATGTGAATATTACTAAGCAAGGAATAATGATCCTAATCTGGAAAAGCATCAGCAGGAAAGTAAGGCACAGAGTCTTCAGAAGAAGCATCATTTTGTCAGAAACAGTCTTTGTGTTCTCAACTCTTGGAAGATTTACAGATTAATTCTTTGTTAAGAGAAAACCAGTGTAGCATAGTAAATAAACCATAGTTAAACACTGGGGTTTAGCGTCAGAAAGGAAATTAATTGCATGCCACAAATGATACCCTGAGTGAGCAGCATTTAATTCAGCAACATCTGACTTGGTGGGAACAGTTGGTTAAAACATGAATTGTGATGAATTGGCTTTGGAAGCATTCACTAACTTTGACTGTATTGAGGAAATTACTCCTCTCGTAGTAATGCTAGAATTGATAAATCTGGCAATAAGTCTTCTTAAAAATGAAGCTGAACCAATAGATATTGAGTGCAACCATCAAAACAGCAATGTATAGCACTTCCAACTCACAAATGCTCTATGTTCTAATATAGTGAATAGTAGAACCACCAACACTCTTAAAACCTAAACTCCATGGGAGCTCATCATGCAACATAATTAACACTAGAGAAGAGATGTGTTAATGAATAGAGATTCCCAGGGTTATTATCTGACTTTTTAATAGAACGTATGGAAATTCAAGCTCCAATTGGCAAGAGTGTTTACATTGATACAGCAGCCTTGTAATTCCAAACCTGATATGCACCAAACACATGGGCTCATACTGTTTGTGACCAATCAAAAGTGGATGCTTTTAATTCATGGTGAATCAAGCAATCACTCTGACTCCATGGCAATGGTCTGGTGGTATTATCACTATTAATCCAGAAACCCAGGTAATATTCTGAGAACCTGGGTTCAAATCCTGCTGCAGTAGATGGTGGAATTTGAATTCAATTAAAAAAAAAATCTGGAACTACGTGTCTCATGATGAGTGTGAATCCATTGTTAATTGTTGGGGGAATTACATGTCCGATTCACTAATATCACTTAGGGATGGAAGCTGCTATCCCGTCTTGCTCTGGCCTCCATGTGACTTCATCTGATGAATGAATAAAAGGAAATAAAACAATGTAAAAAAAAATTTAGATCAAAGGGTACACAGCAAAATCCTCTGTCTTTGAATCCTGGAGTCTTAGATTTGTGCAGCATGGAAACAGACCCTTCCGTTGAACTTATGCATACTGACCAGACATTCTAAATTAATCTAGTTCAATTTGCCAGCATTTGGCCTGTATCCTGTTTAACCTCTCCTATTTATATACCCATATAGAGTCCTTTTAAATGTTGTTATTGTACCAGGCTCTACCATTTCCTCTGGCAGCTCATTTCATTATGCACACCACCCTCTGCGTGAAAAAGTTGCCCCTCAGGTCCCTCTCAAACATTTCCCCTCACACCTTAAACCTAAAACCTCTAATTTTGGACTCCCATACCCTGGGAAAAAGATCTTTGCTCTTCACCTTATCCATGTACCTCATGATTTAATAAACTTTTGTAAGCTCACCAGTCAGCCTCTGACACCCGAGGGAAAATAGCCCCAGCCTATTCAGCCTCTCCTTATAACTCAAACCTTCTAACCCCAGTGAACACCATAGTAATCTTTTCAGAACACTTCCAAGTTTAGCAGTATTTTTCCTGTCGCAGGGAGACCAGAATTGAATGCAGAATTCCAAACGTAACCTCACCAATTTCATGTACAGCTGCACCATGACATCCCAATTCCGATACTCAATGCACTGACCAATAAAGTCAGATCGGACTCTCATGATTGCAATTATTTGGGTCTATCTGTGTTTCAGATGAGGACTTTCTCCACGTGTAGAGCCCTGCAAACATGACAATCAAGATTCCTCCACATTGGCGAAGACCTCAAATCCAAAAGTTTACACTTGGAACTGATAAGACATCCAGTCTCTGAGAAAGTTTATCTCCAGACTATACAACTTATGTGTAAAGCTGGAAATGTTGTGCACATGCTACCTGGTGGTGTTGGTGGTTAATAATAGCAGCAGATTTAGGAAGATCTATTCCAACTTCACCAGCAATGTGAAAATGCTGTAGGTGGGCCTTTTGACTGCAGAAGAAACATCTGTGATATAGGCTAAACAAAAGCCAATCGTCTGGCCCTTAGGAGAAAAAATTTCCATCAAAGACTTTCAGTTCTTGATGACCTTGTATGCACTTTGAGGTATTTGTGAGTCTCTATTCTCTACTTCATTTCTTTTCATTTTTGGAAAACTTTGTACAGTAGTCTCTCAGGTCAAAGTCTGCCTTTGCCAGTCAAACAGATTCCATCCTGTGCAAACTTTCGTAGAACATAGAACATAGAACATTACAGCACAGTACAGGCCCTTCGGCCCTCGATGTTGTGCCGACCTGTCATACCGATCTCAAGCCCATCAAACCTACACTATTCCATGTACGTCCATATGCTTGTCCAATGACGACGTAAATGTACCTAAAATTGGCAAATCTACTACCGTTGCAGGCAAAGCATTCCATTCCCTCACTACTCTGAGTAAAGAAACTACCTCTGACATCTGTCCTATATCTTTCACCCCTCAATTTAAAGCTATGGCCCCTCGTGCTCGCCGTCACCATCCTAGGAAAAAGGCTCTTCCTATCCACCCTATCTAACCCTCTGATTATTTTATATGTTTCAATTAAGACACCTCTCAAACTTCTTCTCTCTAATGAAAACAGCCTCAAGTCCCTCAGCCTTTCCTCATAAGACCTTTCCTCCATACCAGGCAACATGCTAGTAAATCTCCTCTGCACCCTTTCCAAAGCTTCCACATCCTTCTTATAATGCGGTGACCAGAACTGTACACAATACTCCAAGTGCGGCCGCACCAGAGTTTTGTACATAACCTCTTGGTTCCGGAACTCGATCCCTCTATTAATAAAAGCTAAAACACTGTATGCCTTCCTAACAGCCCTGTCAACCTGGGTGGCAACTTTCAAAGACCTGTGTACATGGACACTGAGATCTCTCTGCTCATCTACACTACTAAGAATCTTACCATTAGCCCTGTACTTTGCCTTCCGGTTACTCCTACCAAAGTGAATCACCTCACACTTGTCTGCATTAAACTCCATTTGCCACCTCTCAGCCCAGCTCTGCAACTTATCTATGTCTCTCTGCAACCTACAGCATCCTTCGTCACTATCCACTACTCCACCGACCTTAGTGTCGTCTGCAAATTTACTAACCCATCCTTCTACGTCCTCATCCAGGTCATTTATAAAAATGACAAACAGCAGTGGACCCAACACCGACCCTTGCGGTACACCACTAGTAACTTGTCTCCTGGATGAACATTTCCCATCAAATACCACCCTCTGTCTTCTTTCAGCAAGCCAATTTTCGATCCAAACTGCTATATCTTCCACAATTCCATTCCTCCGCATTTTGTACAATAGCCTATTGTGGGGAACCTTATTGAACGCCTTGCTGAAATCCATATACACCACATCAACCGGTTTACTCTCATCTACCTGTTTGGTCACCTTCCCAATGAATTCAATACGGTTTGTGAGGCACGACCTTCCCTTCACGAAACCGTGCTGACTATCCCTAATCAATTTATTCTTTTCTAGATGATCATAAATCCTATCCCTTATCACCTTTTCCAACACTTTACCAACAACTGAGGTAAGGCTCACTGGTCTATAATTACCAGGGTTGTCTCTACTCCCCTTCTTGAACAGGGGAACCACATTTGCTATCCTCCAG